>NC_056745.1:96713230-96808230 GCF_019279795.1 Protopterus annectens | reverse complement strand
ATCCAGGACTGTTGATAAGCTTCTGAGCCCCTCAAGCCTTTCTGTGTTGGAGGAAAGCCTTCTAGCTTATCAGTGGGATTGGTAAGCACTAGGTAGCCTATCTACCACAAGAGGAGTGGTTCTTGGCCCAGAAATTGTAGTCTCTTGACCATTTGGACAGTTTGTCTATCTCTTTCAACTTTCTGGTTTAAAAGACCACATCTGCACTTGTTTCCCATCTTTCCTGTAATTAACCTACTGGGAAGCACTAGAAAGCCTTAAACTGATACAAGCCTTCTAGCTTAGAAGAGAGACTTTGGAGTGATTAAGTATCAGTTTTCTGTACTTTCTTGCTGTACTTAACTGTTTTCTGCCTAAACGCAGATTTTCCAGTGTTTATTGTGATTTAAAAGCTTGTTTTTTTCACATATTGTACTTATTTGACTGCCTGCACTTTTAAAAAGTAGTTTTTTTGTTTAAATAATTTGTTTAACTGTTGTAGGCTACACACTAAAGTGCGATAGCCTTTTCTGATCGTTTGTAGTCGTTTAAAGCTGTTTTAAGTGTATTTTTTACTGTTTTTGCCTTATCTTTTCAAAAAAACAAAATAAATCCTTGTGTCCCGCCTTTCTAAGCTAGTATAGTCCAGTTTTCAGGCTAGTGCTGAATTCAGGGCTGTGTTACAAGTTTCTGAGTTGCCCATACTTTACTTGGATAGAAAGAAGTTTCTCTGTTCACCTGTGAGAGAGGGGAGCTTTGAGCAGCCTATCTGTCCCTGGAGGAGTGGTTCCAGCCTAGAAGCTAGTAGTTTATTGGCCATTTTGGGCTAATTTCTCTCTCTTTCATTTCCCTGCTATTAAAACCACTTTTGCATGGTTTTGCACACCAGGCAGCACCAGTTAGCTATGGTTAAATTATTCCCAGCTCCACTAAGTCTCCTCTTCAGTTTTTCCCTTGGAAGCACTCGAAAAGCATCCTACAGCGCAGCACTTGCTCAGACCCAGTAGCAAGCACTAATATACCCTGACACTTGATTGCCCAGCAGGGCAAGGCTCTTTATTTACCCCTCACCAACTAAGCAACTAAGCAACTCACCCTACTATTCAGGCATGACCAAAGGGCAATTTCAGGTGTACTCTCCAGTCCAGCTGGTGAATCTGGGTATCCTGTGGCAATGATACAACTGCCTCATGTACACAGGCAATCCTCTCCTCCTACCACAAAACAAATGTGAGAGATGCAGTTATACAGCCAAACTGGTGGCTAAGTTGTCTCCACCCAAGACTGGAACAGACAGTCAAGAGGAGAAGGTTAATACATGCACCACACCTCCAGCCACACATAGACCTACTAAACCAGCACTGGCAAAAAATACACATAAATACACAAAATCATACTCGGAGGCTCTAAATAAAAACCTGCAAAAGCATCAGAGACCTCCAAAGCAGACACCCAAAACAACCTGCACTTCCCGTCACAAACCAGACAACACATGAAACACCAAATCAGTGTGCCACACAATCACAGCCCTTAAGACAAAATAACATACCTAACACACTAGTAATAGGTGACTCTATAGTCAAGCACACTGAATTCCCACTCACTAGGCTGGACAAGCAGAAGGTTACTGTTAGCTGCCTGTCGGGAGCCAGAATCTGCCACATAACACAAGCACTCAGGTCACTCCAGAACAAGTACAAATATGACTATGTCATTGTTCATGTTGGTGTGAATGACCTGAGACGTACCTCACTGGACTACATGAAAAGAGAAAGGGAAGAGATCTCTGATCATGTAGTCCAGGCTGGTATGACCCTGACCCTGAGTAGCATCCTGCCCTCACCAAGAATGTTACTTCAGTATAAAGAAAAAATGATCAATTCAACAATTGGCTAAGTTTCTGGTGTCATTCAAAGGGGATCCAGTGTCTGTCAGCCTGGGATGACATGCTCGACAAGCCACGTTGCTTTGCAAGAGATGGCTTGCACCTGTCACCCCTAGGCTTTTGAATACTGGCCAAGGCTCTTGCTGCCGCCATAGTGCCTTTTTTAGGCAAGGCTCAAAAGTCAAACCCGCCTCCGTAAACAGCACAATTAACAAAAAAACTGAGGGTTATGCTACTCAACACCAGGAGTTTAAATCTCAAAATGCACACACTCGAAGCACTCCTCAGTATGGAGAACATCGACATCTGTGCAATAACTGAAACCTGGTTCAAGGCTCCAGGGAGCACCCCAGTACTATCAGGCTACAACTCATATCACATGTTTTGGCCACAGAACATGGAACTAAACATAAAAGGAGGGGGTGTATCCATATTCATCAAGGATACCTACACCTCCAGGTTAGTGGTGCAGCATGATACCTCTGAGATCATCCATGTGCAACTAATATCGGGAAAATCTGCAATGCAAATTGTGGCCTGCTACAGATCACCCTCCATGACCCAGGGCCACCACTTCACCTTTCTGGAGACACTGGAAACCAATAAGGTCCTACTGACCACCCTGATATTGGGCGATTTCAATTACCCTACCATTAACTGGGAAAACTACTCGAGTACAAACTCCCAGGCCCAGCGCTTCCTGGAATTCATCAACTCAAATGCCCTGGATCAGCTGGTAAACTCCCCTACCAGAGGTGAAAACATATTGGATCTGGTCATCACAAACATGGGCGACAGGTGTTCCACACCGGAGGTCAACCCATCACTGGTTAGATCAGACCATAAACTAATCATTCTGGATGTCCCCACCCCACCATCACCCCCAATTAAGGAAACCACAGTAAAAACTTTTCTAAAGCTACTTCACCTTACTTAAGACAGAGGCAGTAAGTTTCACAGCCCTCACGCTAAAGGATAACGCTGCCCAAGAAATGCATTCTATGAGCACCTACAAGGATGCATTTATCATGCCATCACTAGCAAAACCAAGACTCACTCCTCTAAGAGAAGGAAACCAGTCTGGTAGACCTCTGCCATAAACAGGCTATACAATAGAAAGAGGAAACTAGTTCAGAAAAAAAGCAAATCCCAGGAAGGAAAGACATCCCTGATCAGTATCAGTAAGAAACTAAGATCCCTCATAAAATCATCCAAGGCTAACTTCGAAAGAAAAATAGCCAAGAATTCAAAAGATAACCACAAAGCCTTCTTTAGCTATGCTAAGAATCTAAGTGGCAACTTACAGATATGCTCTGAACTAGTGCAAAATAGCACAAAATATACTGAACCTACTGATATTGCCAATATCCTGGCAGACAGATTCAGTGCAAACTTCACCCTCCTCTCACCCCCAAAAAGGGCCCACAACAATACCAGAAAAGTGAAGTGTCCCAGAAATCACAGACTCACAGGTGAAAATAGCCCTTTCAAAAGCCAAAAACACAGTGTCAATGGGGCCAGATGGTGTCCCAGGCTGCGTCTTGCACGAACTACAGAATGAACTAACCCCCCACCTAAACACAATGTTCAACCTCAGCCTCTCCACAGGCTACCTGCCCATATAATGGCACACAGCAATGGTTATTCCACTCCACAAAGGAGGTGCCATAACTGACCCTGGTAATTATCGCCCCATAAGCCTGACTAGCCTGGTCTGCAAGGCAATGGAGTGCATCATCATGAAACTCATTAACAAAGACATTGGAAACCTCCAAACACTTGACCTGACCCAGTTCGGCTTTGTTAAGGGCAAATCATGCCTACTAAACCTGGTTGACTTCTTCGAGACCATCACCAAGGCCATAGATGAGGGAAAGGTTGTTCACACAGCCTACCTTGACCTTGCCAAGGCTTTCGACACCATTCCCCACTCAGGTATTACAGAAAAACTCACCAGCCTGAGCATAAACCCCTACGTCACAAGATGGGTTGCCAACTGGCTTACAGACAGAACTCACACGGTAAGAATAGCAAACTCCAGTTCTGACTCTAAACCAGCCACGTGGTGTCCCGCAAGGCTCAGTCCTGGGACCCCTACTCTTTGGCATATACTTCTCAGAAGTACAGGCCAACACAGGAGGACTATGGCTTGCCAAGTTCGCCGATGTCTGCAAAATGGGAGCCATAATTGACTCTCCAGCTAATACGGGCATCCTCCAAAAGGGCCTTACTGAGACGGACACCTGGTGTCAAAGTCATGGCCTCAAGCTAAATGCCAAAAAATGCATAGTCATCCCGTTTGGGAAAAACTAGCCTCAAACATATGTCCTATGCAGCCCGACTGAAAAAACTCCGGCTGTACTCAGTGGCATATTGCTTACTCAGAGGTGATCTCTGCCTGACTTACAAAGCCATGTCCAACTCAGAATTGATGGGCATGCTCCACCTAAAGAAATCCAAGTCACTGCGAGCCACGCACTCTAGTGAGCTAAACATCACCACAACAATAAATAGAACATGTTGGAGGGATAGATTCCTGTCACAGAGACTCCCCATGCTTTGGAACAAAATTCCAAATTACATCAGACAGAGCCCCTCACTAACACTCTTCAAGAGGAACCTTGACGAGTGGATGGGTAACAGAATTTACACCCCTGGGATCACTTCATTGGCTCTGCTTGACAGAGGATCAGTTAATTAATCAATGAGGGAGCGAAAGCCGACACACTCTGGCTAGGCTTATAAATGCCTAGTACCTACCTATGAACCTATGAACTTATATCATTAAAATTAGTTTTCTATACCCCAATTGTTCTGTCATGAACAAAACAGCTTTGTATGAGCATACTGAATTCATACATCTGAAGACTGTATCCGTTTAAATGTGCATGAGCCCCTGGTTTTTCTGTCATGTACTTTATAGGATTCTGTTCAAAAATACAACAACATATGCTGATATATTGAAACCATTTCAAAATTGTGTGTGCTGGTTTTCAGAGATTATAAACACAATGGCACTATATATTGCTTCTACACTGCACAATATACTGAGTGTTAATTAATTAAATAAATCAAGGTCATGTTGTTACCTTTTGTTTTCCATAATCCTTTTTGCAAACACATTGGCATGGTTCACTTACTACAATTTCTGTATGATGAATTTTACCATGTTCAACCAAGTACCACGAATGTTTGTCAACGAATCAGGACCATGTAGCGATATGTTTCTGCTGAACAGTATAGCAAATGAGATGTGCAGGCATTAAAAATCGATCTTCCTTTTGCTTATGTTTAGCTGCATCTTGTCTCTGTCAGTATCACAAAATAGATCTTGTCAAAGAATCAAAGCCAAACTTCTGTATTTTAATTCTAAATATAGTGCCAGATATCTGCAGCATGCAAAATAAACTTAGATATTCCTCTTTGTTGTAACTTGTCAGCGGTGGATTTTTCAGAAGAGACCTTGTCAAAGAATCACAGCTATATCAAGATATGTTACTTTCTCACTAAACACTCAACTATATAGTATCTACAAACATGTAAAATAAAGTAAATATTCCTGTTGCTTATATTTGAATATCGGGCTTTAATTATTACTGTCTGTTAAGCAATTAAGTACATAGGTTCATATTAGGCTACCAGTGTGCATACTATTTGAAGCATAGCCAGTAACCAGAGGTCAAAATCAAACGTTGTATCTTCTTTCTGAGAGGTAAAGGCCTTAACCATTTTGTTAATTGTGCCAATGTTACTAAATATAGAAAGAGTAAGGTTTTCATATGGCCGTTTTGGTAATTTAAAGGAATCGTTAAAACCAAAGGCAGTAGGTACAATGGGAAGCAGGTTGGGTGTCTTCCCCTGTGGATCATGCAAAATATGTAGTAAAATAAAAATGTGGATGGCTGGATAATAAATGGGAAAAAATTCTGGATTAAAAATGGGGTAGTCTACATTATTGGATGTGGATGTACTCCCAAGAAATGGCATGTAGGACAAACAAACAGAAAAGTCAAGTTAAGAATTCTAGAACATTTGGGTGATGTGAGGAATAAAAGAATGGAGAGCCCAGTGGCTCAGCATTTTTGCACAGTCCACGAGGGTAGCACTGACAGCTTCTTCTTTAATATTCTAGCACAACCCTATGGATGTCAAAATATGGGGGGAGATGAATTCAAAAGTAGGCTCTTAAAGTTAGAAACTAAAATTATAGTGAACCTAGGTACTCTGTTCAGAGGTTCATAGGTTGGTACTAGGCTATCAGCCCTAGGGCCTATACAAGCCTAGCCATAACAATTCCCTGGCTATTTCTTCCCACACTATTTACTTCTCTGGACCCCTGTCTAGCAGGGCAACTGATGAGATCCCTGGGGTGAATTTCCTTTCTCTCATCCAATCGTCAAGGTTCCTTTTGAAGAGGGCCAAAGAGGCACTCTGCTTGACATGTATGGGCAATCTATTCCAGAGTCTGGGGAGTCTCTGGGTCAGGAACCTATCCCTCCAGCATTTTTTGTTTAATGTGATGACAAGGTTTAGATCCCTGGAGCGTGTGGCTCTGAGGGATTGGGATTTCTTTAAGTGTAGCATGTCCATCAGCTCTGGGTTTGACATGGCCTTGTATGTTAAGCAGAGATCACCTCTGAGTAGATGATATGCGACAGAGTACAGCTGGAGATGTTCTTCATCTCACATTGCTGCAGTCCTTACACTTGGGTATAGCGCTGTCCTCGGTCGGTCATGGCGCATTAAACTGACGCCAGGACGTCAGGGTATAAATGCGCATGACCGACGTCATATCCTCAGTCTTTTTTGCCGCGTGGTCCGATGCAGAAGCAAAATTGCGAGTGCAGGTTGGCGTCCTGAGATTTTCCGAAACCGGAGTTTCAGACCGAATCCAAGTTAGGAATATTTTGGTTTTTTCTTGCCTCAGTATTTTTACCGGATGTCAGAAAAAGTAAATAACTGTATTTCTTGTGGGAAACAGATACCTCACAGGGATTACCATAACTTGTGTATACCTTGTTTAGGGCCTGAGCACGACGTTGTCGGATGTCCCTCTTGTGCTAGATTTAACAAACGTACTATAAAGAGGAGATTAGACTGTGCCAGGTTAGTCTTGGGAAGCGGTGCAATTACAATATGCCGTCGGATGCTCCGACGCCGCTGCTAAAGGACAAAGTACCTAGGCCTAGGCTAGAAGAACCGTCCGTCCCGAGCGTCGGTTCTTTAGAGGGCTCGGCTGAGCCAGAGGCACAAACAGAAGTTTCCTTAGAGTCCCAGGGGGAGACTTTATTGTTGCAGGATGTGTCTTGAGGTAGGCCAGGCTGAAGGGGCTTCTCAGGTAGCTGTCCTCCCCTCTCTCCCTAAGGGGGTTAGGCCTTCTCCTACTGTTACAAAGGCTTCTTCCAAGGGCAGGCCAGGTTTAGCAGTTACAGGGGCCTCTCCCAGTACTTCAGGCCCTGTGTCCAAGAGACATATGCTTAGGATGGCTGAAGATTTAATGACTATGATTAGGGGTTCTATGCCTCCTCCTGGCAAAAGGCCTAGGGTGGATCCTGAATTTGGGAATTTTGAACAGGATTCTGATGATTAGTCTTCGGCTGAAGATTTACAGGAGTTTTCTCATTATTCTGATTCTGACGTGGATGACTCCACTCCTACTGCTTCCCCTCCTGAGGATTTTTCATTCTCAGAGACTCTCCATTCCATGAGGGAGCATTTTAAATGGGAAGGTCAGGATTTCTCTGATTCCAGGAAAAGACTTAGGGAATTTTTGTTTTTACCCCAGCACAGGCCTTTAGCTATACCTCCTGTTCTTTCTGTGGTGGAAGATGTTTTTACAGAGGCTTCTCTTAACCCTGATTCTTTACCTCCCGCTCCTGTTAAGCCGGACAGATACTATAGGGTGCCTGAAGCTCACAAGTATCTTTTTAAAAGCCCTAGGGCAGATCCAGAGACTGTTACTCAGGGGCCTAAAGGGGTTAAGGCTTCTGTTGTTAAAAATCCGGTTCCACAGGATAAAGAGGCAAGGGCTTTAGACAGATGGGGTAAGAAAGTTTATACTTCTTCAACTTTAGCCATGAGGGCTTTGAATTGTCAATTCCACATGCTCAGATATCAGATCTATCTTCTTTCACAGTTAAAGTCTAAGGTAGATGCTCTGGCAGAAGGTATTGAATGTAAGGAGTTACAAGATCTGGTGCATGTGTCTGAACAGGTGGGTAAACATTCTTTACAATGTGGTTTTGATGCTGTACAGGCCTCTTCCAGGGTTGCTGCCACTGGTACTGTCTTACATGAGCACGCCTGGCTAAGGGATCAAAATTTAGCTGAGCATGTTAAGTCAAGGATCTTGGATGCCCCTTTACAATCTGATGTGTTGTTTGGTTCGCCTGTTGAAGAAGTTTTAAAGAAAATGGAAGACAAGGCTAAATCTATGCACACTGTTAAAGATTTTTTACAGGTTCAGCCTCCAAAGTTTAGTAGAAATTGGCCAAGCAAGGCGTGGACATATCCTTCTTATGATTCCCAGTCTAGGGGTAGATCTAGGCGTGCTAGGGGCAGAGCTCAGGGTTCTTTTAGACCCAGGACAGGGGGCTCACCTGCACAGTCTTCAGGTGAGGGTAGGGGTCAGCCCTTTCGTAGACAGACCCAATGACCTACCTTTTCGACTGCCAGACCCTTCCCGTCTGACAGCACCTTTGGGAGGAAGACTGACACTTTTCAAGGAGAACTGGAGTTTAATTACCCAAGACAAATGGGTATTGGATATCATTCACCACGGTTACAGATTCTATTTCCATACCTTACCACCTTTCAAGGGCATGCCAGACATTCCTCCTCAGCACAAAATAGAAGTTTACAGACAAATTTCTCTATTAATACAGATAGGCGCCATACAACCGGTGCCTATGGCAGAAAGGGGCCTAGGATTTTACTCATTCCTAGTACCGAACACGTGGAGACCAATTCTGGATTTATCTATCCTCAACACCTTTCTGGACATTCCAAAATTCAAGATGCTGACATTGCAACAGCTTTTACCTCTCCTGGGCAAAGATCACTGGATGGTAACTTTGGATCTCAAAGAGGCTTACCTTCATATTCCTATCACTCTAGGCTGCAGGAAGTATCTGCGTTTTCGAGCTGGAAATTCACACTATCAATTCTCTGCATTGCCCTTTGGCTTATCTACTGCACCCAGAGTATTCACAAAGGTTTTGGCTCCAGTGATAGCTTTTTTCAGACTGAGAGGAATACAGATCTATCCTTATTTGGACGATTGCCTGATTCTGGCTCAAGGCAAGGACGAGCTTCTACAGCATTTAAAATATGTGATAGCAGTGCTAAGATGCCTGGGGTATTCTGTGAACGAAACAAAGTCCAGTCTAGTACCCTCTCAGGACATGTGCTTTCTGGGTGTGAGACTGAATACAGCAACCCAGATGGCCTTCTTAACCCCGGACAAACAAAAGAATCTTTCCCTTTACTTCCAACAACTATCACATCAGTCCGGGCTGACTGCAAGGACAGTCCTTCAAGCCTTAGGGTTCATGGCATCTTGTATTCTGGTGCTTCCCAATGCCAAACTGCATATGAGGAAGCTACAATGGTATCTAAAGAATCTATGGACACAGCACTGCCAGGATCTGGACACTGTCATTCAATAATACCTTGCATCCAGAAGGAATTCTTGTGGTGGGCTCAGCAATGTCACCTAAACAAGGGACTTTCTGTGACCCGGCCGAGGCGCAGTCAGATTCTAACAACAGATGCCTCGGACAAAGCTTGGGGAGCTCATCTCAATGGAAAATGGATACAGGACAAGTGGCCTGCCAGACTACAACATCTACATATCAACCTGAAGGAGATGTTAGCAGTCCAGTTTGCATTAACAGCTTTCAAGGAATTACTTCTTCCAGGGCAGGTGTTGATTCTAACAGACAACACAACTGTCATGTGGTACATCAACAAACAAGGCTGTACACATTCTTACCCTCTATGCAGACAAGCAATGATTTTGTGGGACACAGCCCTCAGTTTACAACTACATCTTCAGGCAAGGTTTCTGCCGGAGTGCAAAACTCCTTAGCAGATGTGTTAAGCAGACAAATCATGGATCCCCACGAGTGGAAACTGGATCCGCATGTATTTCAACAATTAACAGTGTCATGGGGAACTCCAGACATAGATCTGTTCGCTTCTCCTCTAAACCACCAGCTGCCAAAGTTTTGCACAGAAACGATACATCAGGCAGCTTGGAAAGTGGATGCTCTCTCTTTCAGTTGGAAAAATCTTCATGTATATGCCTTCCCACCTCTTCCTCTACTTCTAAAGGTACTGCTGAAGGTAAGACTGGACAAACCAAGAATGATCCTGATAGCTCCAGATTGGCCCCGACAACATTGGTACCCACTTCTGAGAAATCTGATAAAGGAACCACCGTGGCCTTGCCTTTGATTCCACATCTGTTGTCCCAAAGGACGGTCATCTACTCAATGTCAAGCTTCACTCTCTTCATCTCACAGCATGGCATATCCTGTTTTAGCACATAGCAGGGCTCAACTTCCTCAACAAGTTCTGAATGTGATTATGGAAGCTAGGAGACCTAGTACAAGGAAAGTGTATGCAGACAAGTGGAAGAGATTTTTGTTTTGGAGTGCAGCAAAGGATTTGGATGTTTCTGAGCCTAGTTTGAGTGTGGCTCTTCAATACCTTACTGAGTTATTGGACAAGGGTTTGTCCTTCTCTTCCATTAAGATTCATGCTGCAGCAATTTCAGCTCACTATGACTGTGATCCACCTTTATTTTCTCATTCTTTGTTCAAGCAATTTCTCAGAGGGGCAAAGAACATAAGACCTCCACGAAGAGCTCCTACTCCTGCTTGGGACCTCAATTATGTGTTGGAAAAGCTCACTCTGCCACCTTTTGAACCGCTGAGTTAAAATATTTGTCATGGAAGACTGCTTTTTTGTTGGCCATTACCTCTGCAAGAAGGGTTTCTGAATTGCAGGCCCTTATGGCTGTTGAGCCTTTCCTGATTTTCCATAAGGATAGGGTATCTTTGCGCACTAACCCTTCCTTTATGCCTAAGGTGGTTTCAAGTGTGTCTCTAAACCAAACTATTCATTTACCTACCTTTTATGCAAACCCCCAAAACAAGGGGGAAAAGATTTTGCATACCTTGGATGTGCACAGGCAGTTACGCTACTACTTAGATAGGACTAAGAGTTTCAGGCAGTCTCAACAGTTGTTTGTTTCTTTTGCTTTAGGTTCTCAGGGCAAGCCTGTGTCAAAACAAACTCTTTCCAAATGGATTGGGTTTTGCATTGCATTTTGTTATTCCCATCATGGCAAGCAGATTCCAACAGGGATTAGACCTCATTCCACTAGGGCTACTGCCACTTCTACAGCTTTTCTAAGGAGTGGCAACTAAGGACATTTTGGAGGCAGCTACTTGGAGTTCAGTACATACTTTCTCTAAGCACTACCACCTTCCTCTCTACTCTAAATCTAGGGCTGGTTTTGCCACTGCTATTCTACAGGGCATTTTAACAGCTCCTGCTTCTCTTTGATTTGCCATCCTCCCTCACCTCTGCTTTGGGAATCTACCCAAGTGTAAGGACTGCAGCAATGTGAGATGAAGAACATAGTACAGTTTTGTACCTACCATAAATGTAGATGTTCAAGATCCACATTGCTGCAGTCCTCCCTCCTTCCCCTCTGTGTTTGGGGGTGGTTGTGTGGTTAGGTTAGTACTTTATTATATAATTGTTAGAAGTTGTACATAGTTTGGGGTGTAGGGGTGTTTAGTGTTTGGTGGTGTTTTGATTTTACCCTGTTTAGGGTCTTCTGACATCTGGGGCAAGAAAAGACTGAGGATATGACGTCGGTCATGCGCATTTATACCCTGACGTCCTGGCGCCAGTTTAATGCGCCATGACCGACGTCAGCCATATACTTTGGTATTCGGGCCGACCGAGGACAGCGCTATACCCAAGTGTAAGGACTGCAGCAATGTGGATCTTCGAACATCTACATTTATGGTAGGTACAAAACTGTACTTTTTTTAAGGCGGTCAGCATAGAGCATCTGCTTTAGGCCTGTGATTCTTTTAGTGAGGTATTTCTGTGGCCTTTCCAGTTGTTGCAGATGTCTTGAGAGGTACATATCAAATGGGGCATTGTATTCTATAATGGGTCTAATGAGGGATGAGTACAGTGGGACAATGACCTCCTTTTTTCTGGATGAAAAGCCCTTAGTGATGAGGTGTGCCACATAGAAGGATTTCCTGACTGTTGTGGTGATGTGGTTATCGAAGGTGAGACCACTGTCCACCTGTGTCCCTAAGTCTCTTATCACACTTTCTGTGTTTAGTGCACTGCCACCTATATGGTAATTCACAGGTACATGTTTTTTCCCAAAGGGGATAACTATACATTTCTTGGCATTGAGCTTGAGCCCATGGCTCTGGCACCAAGCATCTGTTTCTGTAAGGCCCTTTTGTAGAGTATCCACATCATTTGGGGATTCAGTAATGGCTCCCAGTTTGCAGTCATCTGCGAACTTTGTTAGCCAGAGTCCCTTAGTGTTGGCCTGTACTTCAGAGAAGTAGATGCCAAACAAGAGCGGTCCCAGGACTGAACTCTGAGGTACTCCACTTGTCACTTGTCTGGAGCTGGATTTGGAGTCAGCTACTTTTACAGTGTGGGTTCTATCAGTAAGCCAGTTAGCAACCCATTGGGTGATGTAGGGATTAATGCCTAGCTTAGTAAGTTTATCTATGATTCCAGAGTGGAGGATGGTGTCAAAGGCCTTGGGAAGGTGTAGATAGGTTGTGTGGACCACCTTACCCCATGTCCATGGCTTGGAGACTGATTTGAAGAAGTCAATCAGGTTCAGGAGACAAGATCGGCCCTTCACAAACCCAAATCTGGGTGGGGTCCAGTGTTTGAAGGTTGCCAATGTCTTTGTTTATAAGTTCCATGATAATACGCTCCATGGCCTTGCAGATAAGGCTCATCAGATTGATGGGATGGTAGTTTCCGGGATCCAAGGTGGATCCCCCCTTGTGGAGTGGGATAACTGTAGCTCTGCACCACTCCCAGAGGGTTAAATTTAAAAATCAGTTGGGATGTTTAGGAATCACATTCATTAATTTTATTTTATTTTATTTTATTTATTTTACATTTGTTTACCGGGCTAGTCCAACTGGATATATTTCCATTTTCAGCAGAGGCCCGGGGAGAAAAGCTCCACATTTGGGTTAGTACAACAAGTAATTCAATAAAAAAGCAAAAAGAAAAATACAGTGATTAGTAAAAAAAAAAGTACATACAGAATTAAGGTGAAACAAAAAAAAATATGAGAAAGTTTATGCTAGAGAGGACGTATTACTTCTATTTACAGTATAGGAGTAGGGGAGTTAAACTTAGTAGGATATTCAAAGAGAGAAATATATATAAGCAAAAGAAAAAATGTAACCAACTGGAATTTTAATTAACATGAGACGGAGACTAACAAAGGTATTTGGAGCTAGTTTTTCAGATGGGAGAGAGTCATAAGATTAGTCTGGATTGATGCAAGGGCATAGCCAGAGAGTCTTTAGGTGTTGTTTGAGTTTTTGTTTAAAGAGGAAAGGTGATGTTATAGTACTTAGAGTGGTAGGTAGTGAGTTCCAGTGTTTACCTATGGTGTTAGAGAAAAGTGAATCGCCTGCAATGTTATTGGACTTAGCTAGCTTCACAAGAGGTTTATTAGAGGAGCGCAGTGAATTTAGATTAGAATAGGGAGTTATAAGATCTGAAAGTATGGGGGTATTTTCAGGTTGGTAAAATAACCTGTGTATAAAGGTAAGTTGGGAGACTAGTAGGGTATTGTTCACTTCTAACCAGTTTAGTTGTAATAGATTAAGACATTGGTGAGTTCTAAATGGATTTCCAGTAGCAAATCTAGCAATGCTATTGTATGCATTTGCTAGTTTAGTAAGGTTTTTTCTTTAAGTTAGTGTATATGGGAGAGGCATAAAGAAGAGTGGAAATAAGATGAGATTGAGCGAGTGTAATTTTAGCCTGTGGAGATAGAAAGTTTTTAACTCTAAATAAGGAGCCAAGTTTTCTATTTACAGTTTTGATAGTGTTATTAATGTGGTTTTCAAAAGTGAGGTTATTGTCAATTGTAATACCTAAGAGTTTAGTGGTAGAGTCAGGGACTATGTGTGTGCCATTATTAGAGGTAATAGAGAAGTCAGTGAGGGGGGACTTCCTATTAGGTCTGAAAAGCAGGAGTTTGGTTTTGTTGGCATTTAAGAGTAGGCAGCGTTTCAGGAACCATGCCTCAACTATGGTAAATATGTTCTGTGTTAGGGTTTGTAGGTCAGAGGAGGTATTGGCAGAGCAGATGAGAGTTGAGTCGCATTGATATTGAATGCATGTGGCTTGAGGTATTGCTACATGTAAGTCATTTATGAATAAAGAGAAAAGGAGGGGACCTAGGATGGAACCTTGTGGTACTCCAAGAGTGACTGGCAGAAGAGATGAAAGTGTGTTATCCCAGAGAACAGCCTGTTGCCTGTAACTAAGGTAGGAGGTAAACCATTGAACCGCATTGGTATCAAGTGAGAGAGATTCAAGGGTTTTTAGGAGCAGATGGTGATTTACCATGTCAAAGGCTTTTGACAGGTCTAAGAAGAGAGCAGATGTTAGGATACTATTATTGCGGTTTTTATTGATACACTCGGTAAATGATAAGAGAGCTGTGGTAGTACTATGATATGGCCTAAAGCCATGCTGGCATTTATCTAGTAAATTGTATTCAGTTAAATGGTGCATCAGCTGATGATGAATGCATTTCTCCATTATTTTTGCAAGGGGAGATAGGAGAGCTATAGGTCTGAAGTTAGAATACTCTTTTGAGCTGCCTCCTTTATGTAAAGGGATTATGTGGGAAACTTTCCAGATAGCAGGGATGGTTCCTTCTGTTATGGTTCTATTTATAAGGAGGGATATAGGATAAGCTATTGCTTCAGCTGCTTTTTGAAGGTATTCAGAAGGTAACTGATCTGCTGATGGGGTACAGGGTTTGAGTTTTTGGATGAGTTTCAGGATGTAGGAAGTAGAGACAGGTTTTATTTGAAATATGGGGAGATTTTCAGGTAGACTGGTGAGGGTGTGTGATTTGTCTATAGTAAGTTTGTTTGCTAAAGACTTAATGGTGTCTGTGAAAAAGGTGTTAAAGGCATTGGCAGTTTGGTCTGAGGTATACATTTCAGCCCCTGATGGTAAGGGTGTACTAGAGCGGCCTGGGTGTAGGAGAGAATTTAGGGTTGACCAGAACCTCTTGGGGTTGTTGTATTGAGTTTGTTGTAGTTTACAGTAATAATTCTTTTTATCCAAAAATACAGCTTTTTTAGTGCTATTTCTTAACTGTCTAAAGGTTTGATGGTCAGAAATAGTCTTTGTAGTTCTCCATTTAGCCCAAGATTTATTTCTAAGGAGTATTTTTTGTCTTGTCTCTTTAGACAGCTAGGGGGCAGGTTTAGATTTAACTCTGATGGATTGTATTGGAGCATGTTGGTCAAGGATAGCTAGGAATTTGTTGTTAAAGTACTTAGTAACATCTTCAAGAGTTAGGGTTTTTAGAGGATTCCAGTTACAAGCTTTTAGTTCATTTTGGAATAATAATGGGTTAAAGTATTTGTTGCCGCGTGAGACTCTGTAGGTAGGAGTATAATTAGTGTCATTTTTTTGTCTAATGATGTAAGTTAAGTAATGATCACTTACGTCATCAGGCAAAGTTCCTACTTTGTAAGTTTGTTGCAGTTTGTTTACTAGGATCCAGTCTAAAATACTTTCTTTGTTATTGGGTTTATTGATTCTTGTGGGATTATTAATTGTCTGAGTGAAGCCATGAAGATTTATATGGGATGAGGGGTTATTATAAAATAAAGAGAAGGCTTGAGAATATAATGCAATAATATATTTAGTTGTATGTGAATGAGTTAGGTAATAAATTATGTATTATTAAAATGATGATTTTTTTATGTTTAAGGTGTTTGATGAATTTGAGAATGGCATGTATTATAAATGTGCCATGAATTAAATACTATGGAGTGTATTGTAAAGTGGAATATATTTAAAACAATGAATTGATGCCATGGATATTTACTATAACTGACATTGATTATAAGAAAGTAATAATTTGTTAAGAAATGAAAAAAATGTTTAATGTATTATATAGGAAAAGCAATTTTTGTATGCCATTAATAGAGTGTAGGACCTTTTAATGTGTGTTGATGTTTAATTTGGGGGTACACCTTTAAGCCTGGTTAGTAGTTTATATGAATTTAATTGAATTTGGGATTAATTGAATGTAATTAAATGCATTAACACATTAATTTAGGGAGTATAAAAAGGCTGCTCAAATTATACTGTTATTCCTTAGAAGGCTTGTGGAGCCGAGGTACCAGATAATGAAGTAAAATAAAAGAACTTGCAGCTATAGCAGTGATTCCAGACTGTTTATTTTTTCATTTGAAAGTAAAATTAATTATGTTTATGCATTATCTAGTAAGAAACTAAAACAATGATGACCCTGTTTCTTCCTTTTAGGTAGCTGTGACCAAAATGAAGTAAATGACTTTATGCTAAGGAATGGCTCAGTAAGTCTGGATCACAGCAACTTTGTCAATGAGTGGACCATTAAAGACATTGCTGGCAAGAGCTGTAACTCAAGGACCTCTGATGAATGCATGTTTCCAGTGAGCGAAAAGTGCATGGTTCTCCTCTCATCTTTATTTCAGAAGTGCCATGAAGTGATACCCCCTGCTCCTTACCTTGCTCTGTGTAAGGATTCAAGTTGCCATGGTGAGGACATCTGTGATATCATAGCTGCATATGGCCATACTTGTAGGATTCAAGGCATATGTGTCAACTGGAGATCATCATCTTTCTGTGGTAAGAATCACCAGACATGCTGAATTCATTTTTCATTCTTTATCATTCCATTGTAAAGATAGTTGTGAAGGAGTCCCATCTCAGATAAACATACTTTAGGGAATGTTTAGATAAAACAGTCACAAATCAGTATAGGTTCTGTTTCTACAGCTATATGAAGAGAAACTAAAATAATTTACAAGTTGTACTGGTGACATGCCAAACTGTCCTAAAATCTAAAAATCAAGACAGAAGAGAATTTCAGATAAAAAAGATGCCTGTATGTGCTCATGCGGACATGCATTCATATGTGTGTTTGTGTGTGTGTGTGTGTGTGTATGTCTGTGTGTCTTTATTTATGTGTATGTGTGTGGATGCACGTGTATAAGCATGTGTGTCTATATACTTGTGTGTGTGTGTGTGTGTGTGTGTGTGTGTGTGTGTGTGTGTGTGTGTGTGTGTGTGTGTGTGTGTGTGTCTATATACTTGTGTGTGTGTGTGTGTGTGTGTGTGTGTGTGTGTGTGTGTGTCTATATACTTGTGTGTGTGTGTGTGTGTGTGTGTGTGTGTGTGTGTGTGTGTGTGTGTGTGTGTGTGTGTGTGTGTGAGTGTGTTTGTGTATGTATGCATAACTGTGTTTAAGAAAATGCAACAGTGAGAATATATGTTTATCTCCCAAATATCCAACAAAATCTACAACATTTAGGATTTTTGCTTGGAAATGTTTACACAGATATTTTTATACCCCAAGTAGACTCCAGAGAATTTTTCCTCAGGTAGATAGCAAATGTTTGAAGCATGACAGGGAAGAAAGAGGTAATTGAGAGCATATTTTTTGGGAGTGCAGTGAGTTGGGAACTTTGAGGATTCCCTGCGGGAAGCACTGTCAGAGATGCTGGGTGGGCAGATTGGTGTGATGAGAAAGATGATTTTTCTGAGTTATGATACAGAATCAGAATTGCCTATATATGGTAAGGCCTTGCTGTCTCTGCTTATGATGGCTGCCAAAAAAGCAGTTACTAGAACATTGAAATCAAAATCTAAAGAAACTATATTAGAAGTAGTGAATGTGAATACAGTAACAGATAAAACAACTGGAATTGAGATCTTTAGAAAAAGGTAGGAGCAAACTACTTAGGAAAAACTAGGAATTGTGGGATCAATACATACAGAGGAGGAATGAGGTTTAAAAGAAGGCAGGATTTAAATTAACTATGTAATGCTTGATTGAAAATGATTGGGCAGATTATAAGTGATGTATAATGTTTGCAACTGGGAGTGTGTCACCATGGTTTGAGATGTAAAAAATGCTGCAACTAGGATTGTGTCAGTGTGGTTTGTTGTCATTTATATAAATGCATGATTATGTCGTAAGTGATGGTTTAATGAAGATGTTTCTTGCTTAACAAAGGGGGCAGGAACTGAATAATCTACATAATGTTGCTTAGCTTATAATGATATATATATATATATATATATATATATATATATATATATATATATATATATATTTATTCTCAGTAGTAGCACTAAAATCTGAACCCCTGTAATTAGCACTTGCTCTAGAACCAGTTGGAAAGCACTAATAAGCCTTGAACTAATACAAGCACTCAACTCTCCTTGTCAATAAGGAGAAATTAATCGTAGGCACTAAGCCTATAATTACAAAGTACCGTGCAAAGGTAAGGGAAAACAGCTCTTGTACTTTTCAAAAAGCACCTAAACAGGCATGTCCAAGAGTCAGCTTCCAGTGATTTCTGCTTTCCACCTGGTGAATCTGGGCATACATGGGGCAATGCAGCAACTGCCTCATGTGCACAGACAGCCTTCTCCTCCTACCACCCAACACTACAACCTGCAAGAGATACACTTACATAGCCACATTGGAAGCAAAGCTCTCTCCAGCCAAGATTGTGCTAGACAGTCAAGAGGAGAAGGTTAACACCTGCACTACACCTCAAGCAACACATAGCCCTTCAAAACCCACACCATCAACACCCACACATAGCAACACTAAACCCACATATGCGGAGGCCCTTAACATTAACCTGGCCAAGCAACAAGGACCTCCAAAGCTGAAACACAAACAAACACCAGTCACAACCAAAGTGACACATAGCTCACAATACCAGTGTACCACCCAACAACAGTCCCTAAGGCAAGACAACATACCCAACACTTTAGTCATAGGTGACTCTATCGTCCGGCACAATGATGTCCCACTCACCAGGCTGAACAAGGAGAAAATTACAGTCAACTGCCTGTCGGGTGCCAGGATCCACCACATAACGCATGCTATCAAGTCACTACACAACAAGTACAAATATGACTGTTATGTCCACGTTGGAGTGAATGACTTGAGACGTACCTCCCTGGACTACATAAAAAGAGACATGGAAGAGCTCTCAGATTATGTGGCCCAGGCAGGTATGGCCCTAGCCCTGAGTACCATCCTGCCTTCACTCAGAATGATACCACAGTATAAGGACAAAATGACTGAATTCAACAATTGGCTAAGCTTCTGGTGTCATTCAAAGGGGATCCAGTATCTGTCTGCCTGGGAAGACATGATCGACAAACTGCAATGCTTTGCCAGAGATGGTCTACACCTGTCGCCTCTGGGATTCAGGTTACTGGCTAAAGCTCTTGCCACCCCTATAGTGCCTTTTTTAGGCAAGGTTCAAAGGACAAAACCACCACCATAACAGATACAAGCATGCAAAATCTGAAGGTAATGTTACTCAATGCTAGAAATCCAAACCTCAAAATGCACTCTCTCGAGGCACTCCTAAAAATAGAGAACATCGATATCTGTGCAGTAACTGAGACCTGGTTCAAGGCTCCAGAGAGCACCCCTGCAATACCAGGCTACAACTCTTACCACACTTTTCACCAACAAACCAAGACCGAAATGCTAAAGGTGGAGGAATGCCCATATTCACCAAGGATATTCACACTTTCCTGCTAGTTGCCCAACACAATGCATCTGGAATTCTCAAGGTGCAACTAACACTAGGTAAGACTGCAATCCAAATTGTAGCTTGCTACAGATCCCCCACCATGCCCCAAGATTCTCACTGCACCTTTCTAAACATATTGGAAAATAATAAGATACAAAAACTCTAATATTGGGTGATTTCAACTACCCTGCCATTAACTGGGAAAACTACTCAGGTACCAACACCTTTTCTGAATGGTTCTTGGAATTCATAAATCCTAATGCCCTGGATCAGCTAATCCATTGTACCACCAGGGGCTCGAATATCCTAGACCTGGTCATTACCAACATGGGAGATAGATGCTCCACACCAGTGGTCACCCCCTCATTGGTCAGGTCTGACCATAAGCAAATCACTCTTGACATCCACATCCCACCCCCACCCCCCAGTAAGGAAACCTCCGTAAAAAACTTCTCCAAAGCCAACTTTATGCTACTCAAGTCAGAAGTGACAAACTTCATGACACGCCTGCAGACGGGATCTGAAAGTTCGACTGCTGAATCCTACACTAAGGCACTCTACGAGCACGTACACTTATTCATGAATCGTGCCATCCCAAATAGAACCAAGACGCTCTCCTCCAAAAAAAGAAAACCAATCTGGTGGCCCGCTACCATAAACAAACTATACAACAGAAGGAAGAAACTGTTGCAGAAAAGGGGAAAATCCCAAGATGCAAAAAACTCTCTTACCAGCCTCAGTAAGAAGCTGAGATCCCTCATAAAATCCTCCAAAGTTAGTTATGAAAACAAAAAATTGCCAAAGATTCCAAAGACAACTACAAGGCATTCTATAGTTATGTCAAGAATCTAAATGGCAATGCTCAGATCTGCTCTGAGCTACAACAAAATGGCATTAAATATACTGATCCCAAGGATATTACCAATATCCTGGCAGACTGATTTAGTGCCGACTTCACCCCCCCTCTCAACCCCTAAAGGGCCCATCTCAATACCAAAAATTGCCAAATTCCGGTAATCACGGCAACACAGGTAGAAACCGCACTCTCCAAAGCTAAAAATACAGCATCCATGGGACCAGATGACATCCCGGGCTGTGTACTACATGAACTATAAAATGAACTGGCACCTCACCTAAGTGTCACGTTTAATCATAGCCTCACCTCAGGCTTCATGCCCACTGAGTGGCGCACAGCTACAGTTATCCCACTCCACAAGGGGGGATCCACCTTGTCTCATGAGCCTGATCTGCAAGGGCATGAAATGCATTATCATGGAACTTATAAACAAAGACATTGGCAACCTTCAAACACTGGACCCCACGCAGTTTGGTTTCGTGAAGGGCTGATCTTGTCTCCCAAACCTGATTGACTTCTTTGAATCAGTCTCCAGAGCTGTTTACAAGGGTAAGGCGGTCCACACAGCCTACATGGACCTCACCAAGGCCTTCAACACCATCCCCTACTCTAGAATCATAGATAAACTTACTAAGCTGGGCATAAATCCCTACATCACTCGATGGGTTTCCAACTGGCCTACTGACAGAACCCAGACTGTAAAAGTAGCCGACTCCAAATCCAGCTCCAGACAAGTGACAAGTGGAGTACCTCAGGGTTCAGTCCTGGGACCGCTCTTGTTTGGCATCTACTTCTCTGAAGTACATGCCAACACTAAGGGACACTGGCTAACAAAGTTCGCAGATGACTGCAAACTGGGAGCCATTATTGAATCCCCAAATGATGTGGATATTCTACAAAAGGGCCTTACAAAAACAGATGCTTGGTGCCAGAGCCATGGGCTCAAGCTTAATGCCAAGAAATGCATAGTTATCCCCTTTGGAAAAAAACATATACCCATGAATTACCACATAGTTGGCAGTACACTAAACACCGAAAGTGTGATGAGAGACTTAGGGACACAGATGGACAGTGGTCTCACCTTCGATAACCACATCGCCACAGCAGTCAGGAAATCCTTCTATGTGGCACACCTCATCAGTAAGGGCTTTTCATCCAGAAAAAAGGAGATCATTGTCCCAGTGTACTCATCCCTCAGTAGACCCATTATAGAGTACAACGCCCCATTTGGTATGTACCTCACAAGACATCTGCAACAGCTGGAAAGGCCGCAGAAATACTTCACTAAAAGAATCATAGTCCTAAAGCAGATGCCCTATGCTGACCATCTAAAAAAACTCCAGCTATACTCTGTGGCATATCGTCTACTCAGAGGCAATCTCTGCTTAACACACATGGCCATGTCAAACCCTGAGCTCTTGGACATGCTCCACTTAAAGAAATCCCAATCCCTCAGAGCCACACGCTCCAAGGATCTAAACCTTGTCATCACAATGAACAAAACATGCTGGATGGATAGATTCCTGACCCAGAGACTCCCCAGACTCTGGAATAGACTGCCTATACATGTCAAGCAGAGTGCCTCCTTGGCCCTCTTCAAAAGGAACCTTGACGATTGGATGGGAGATAGGAAATTCACCCCAGGGATTACGTCAGTCACCCTGCAAGACAGGGGTCCAAGGAAGTAAATATTGTGGGAAGAAATATCCAGGGAATTGTTATGGCTAGGCTTGCATAGGCCCTAGGGCCGATAGCCTAGTACCAACCTATGAACCTATATATATATATATATATATATATATATATATATATATATATATATATATATATATATATATATATATATATATAGATATATATAGATATATATATATATATATATATATATATATATATATATATATATATATATATATATATATATATAGATATATACACACACCCACACACACACACACACACACACACACACACACACACACACACACATATAGCAATATATTTGAAGCATGTTTGTTAATTTTAACTTGTTAATACAGTTTGATTACTTTTATATAAATGTAAATGTACCTATATCACAAGTGATAATTCAATAAAGGTGTTTAAAAAAAAGAAAATGCTATAGTGCAATATAGAAAATGTGGTTTTACAGCAAAAGTTGCACATATGTATACTAGCATTTCTGAAGGTTTTAAGGTAGTCAAAATAGTGGAATAAGAATAAGTACTACAAATAAATAAACAAATAAATATATAAATAAACAAATTATACAAAAAAAAATTTAAAGAAAAGCATAACAAGTGACAAAATTTTGGTTTAGCAAAATAGGATTTTTCAAATAAATCCACTGGGTGCCTGACAAACTTCCATCTTACAAAATGTAACTTACTGTAAGGTGCTACAGTATCAGAGTAGGTCATGTTTATAACTAAGTGCATGGTTTCAGGAGAAGTGATGTGTCTCTGTGCATGGAGTATAGTACATGCTTATGGAAATATAACATAGTCACACTTATGCTTTAGGATGTGTTTACGTAGTATTTCCTAGACATTGCAAAGGGAATAACTGTCCATACACACACCATTAATAAAAACATTACCGGCTGTATAGTGCATTTTCAATGCCACTGATATAACCACCGGGTATCCTGCTGCTGATGCCTGCAATACTTTCTACTGCCTGTAGATGTCTTGGGGACCAAAGGCATTACTTCCCCCATGCAGTTGGTAACTGAAACTGTGGGCATGAAACTGCATGCTTCTCTGTGCCCTCAGTCAATCTATGACAGATATATGTCCCAGCAGCCAAATAAGCCATTCAGCCATGCATCCCCAACAAAATGTACCTACAGGGCAATGTTTTACTACCTAATATTACACCTTGGGCTGTTTTTTTTTTCACAAAAAATGCTGAAAGGTTATACCTCTGGTGATTATCAGATGAGATTGCCTTCCAGAACTGTACAGTAAAGGAGGCCTGATTTCTTTTTCAGAGTTGGCCAGAAGCAAGGGCAGTCTCATTACTTGAAATAAGCGAGATGATTCAGTAGTAGGCCTCATTAAAATCTCACTCCGCTACAGGTCTACAGTTGTATTAGGAATATGTGAACACCAGAATGTGTGCACCCTTCTTTGGTCCTATTGCATAAATATTGATGTGGGAGAAGTTATGAGAGAAAAGGTCATCCCGTCCCAAGGACTTCCTCAGTACTACCAGCACAGGAATCCTCACATTGAAAAGTACTCTCTCACAGCATGATCTGGAACTGCTGAAGGTAGGTTGGGCATACATGAGCAACAACTCCTAAAGGCTTGTCTAGTAACTTCAAGGACAGAAAGTCATATATTAGGGTTCTGTAGAAACTTCCCAATAAATTATTAAATAGCGATTTTCATTGCTCAAAACAATGGTTCACTGTTCCCCAATTCATAGCACTATCTGCAGGATTTTTTTTTTTTTGGTAAGGAATACATTAAGCACAACCATATAAAATATGGTTCGGGAAGTTACATTATTTGCAATGTCACATTTCAACATACATTATCATAAATTTCTCACAAAACTGAATCTTGAGGAAATGTATAGTAGTGGTATCATTACAAAATTGGTAGTCGTATCCATTTCCTCCCACTTCACTTTCAAAGGACCTCCTTTAACAACATGAGGAGCAATAACTAATCAGGGTGAACATCAGGACTTAGTTTTAAAAGTTCCAAAGCAAATTCAAAAGACAGTGTAAATGCTTTAACTATAGAAAATGCAATAGTAATTGTTTCATGAAGACAGTAGCTACAATGTGGATACTGTCTACCCTCATACAGAACATTTCTTTAAAATCTGTCTCTCAGGTGCAGATTTTTATTAAACCACAACGTTACATTTTGTCTTAATAATTTTTTTTCATCTCCATGTTTCAGAACATTTTCACGTCTCACTTTCACATGTCATTTCACAAACAACTACTAGACATCTGGGTTTCTTTTGTAAAACAGGAGTGCAAATAATAGGAAAACAAACTTAGTAATTCCAAACTGTTACAGTGTGTCCTCTAACTTAGGAATGCATTCACCCACACCCTACTATATCTTAACACACTGTTCTTGAGTCTATATTTAGTTCTTTAAATGGGCATATACTATGTATATTTTCATACCATTGTGATGGTAAATTTACAGTCATGAATTTGGGATAATGACTGTCGGGGACTGGGGATACGAGCTAGATATTGGCAGGAAAATGATTTATTCTTACTTCCTAGGCAAATGGAGTGAGTGTACAGATCTACCTATTATATTGTAACTAAAACATTAATGAACCAGTCCATGACATTTAAAATATCAATAATTACATCAAACATTATTTAAAAAATAGGTTTAGGACACTGCAGTTCAAAGTTAGTAAGAATAGCAAAGAAGAAAAGTTGCATAATCGCATCAGAATTTCTGCTCCATCATATTATTTTGAGTAATAGAACAGTTAATAAAATTATGCTAACAACTCAAAATGATTTATACGGACAAACTGTTTATTTTTCAAGTTTATGTCCATAGCTGTATTTAAACATGAATCTCCAGGCTTCTTTTAATTGGCAATCTGTAGTCACCCTTCTCTGAAATCTTTCCAATGCGTTCCTGCATGTTATCAGTTTTTAACCCATGAATATATACATAACACACAATATAACTCATTTGTTGTCTGCCTTTTCTGTAGAAACTAACAGGCTCTTATCAGTTTCTTTGTCATCCTCAAAACCTAAGATATTCTACTATTCGGTGTGAGTCATACATCAGGGTTACCACGTAGTACCACTTCCCTACTGAGTGTGCTGTCCTCTGTCCTAATTTACCCTCTCCTTGTATCCTATTGCTTATTTCAGTTGCACCATTCCATTCTTCAACATGTACGAGGCATAACTGGTAACACAGACTGCTGACCGCCATAATCAGCATACGTGGACAGTCATGTAAAGGCGGTGCTGAGAACTGTAAAATCATTCTGCAGTAAATGGCAAAATGTCATATCAGGCAGCCTTGTGTCATTGCACGTTGTTCTCTAATTCCCATTGATGCAGATCAACTTCCTTTCCTGTAATCCATCAAGTAAATTCTAACATACTCCAGTAATTAGCATTACACTGATGAAATTACATTCAAACACAAATGTCTGTTTGCCAGCGTATAATCTAAAAAAAAAAAAAATCCAGCTGTTGTTAGATCATAAGCGAAGAATCATTAGTTAGCAGTGAACTTAAGCATGGTTACTATGCAAATAAGGAAAGAAACCGAACGTGCTTTGAGGTGGTAGGTAATATAAACAGATAACTGCAGTTTCTTTCACTAATAATATTTGAAAGTAATGAAAGATAATGAAACAGCTTATTCAAAAGAATGAAAATTTCGAAATAAAAGCTATGTTAAGCTTTCTCTTACAGTGCTGTGTAATTAAGCAAGCCACCATTTTGGTCAGCCATGGGGCTCTTTTCTACTTGAGTGTTTGCCTTCTTCCCCTGTAAGTAAAGTACACTGACTCTTATATTTGTCTCTCTGACCCTAATTTTTACAGGTATAATTTATACATTTCTGGCTTTCTAACACTCAAGACATAGATTCTTGTTGAAAGTTTTACTTATTTGTCCGACATTTGAACAAGTAACCCTTGTAATAATCCTCAGAATTGTATACTGTTGGTCTGTCTTTCCTGCTAAACATAAGTAAAATTAAAGTGCTGAGTGCAAGTAACATTACAGTGCTGAGTGCAGATTGTAGGCCCTTACATTCAATTTACCTCTGGTGTGGTGTCAGTCAATCAAGGTATTCCTCTAACCACTCCTACTGCCCCCCCCTTCCTCATACAGGTTAAACTGCTACAACTTAGTACAGGCAATGGTTCATCCCTGTTCCGCTTGCCCTAGCTTCGCTTGGGCTTGCTTCGCACCCCTCCCTGCCCCCAAATTCCTCCCACCCCCGGTGCTGCTACATTTATTGGTACTAGACCACACCCCACTTTTTTTAAACCAACCAGTAACAACTTGTCTCTCAACAGCACCACTCTCAACCTGATACCACCAGTCCTCCAACTCTACTATTCCTTTTGCCTAAGTGTCAAATACCATTCAGTAGGTATGCTATCACCCAAAATAGTCTTATTAACCCTACTTCTACCCCTTTTACTCATCCCATATCTCCTAACAGCCTACAAATATCAGGATCACCCAGGTGTCCACAACCCTAAATTCCAAACATCCATCCCATTTACAACAGATATTAATGCACCCTTACTCACCTCCCTCATGCTTACCTCCTTAACCCCTAAATACTACCATCTTACTAGACTTAGTTACATTAGTCCTAAAACTAGACACTATTACAAAACTTTATTCAAAATCTTAAAACTCATACTCAGGATACACTACAACCTCACAAAGGACGGCGACATTCACCCAATCCCTGGTTCATCCCCACCTGTTGGCCCTAATCCCCCTACTATATCCCCTACCACCATAGGTCCAACAAATAGACCTCCTAACTCACTGCTGGCCTGCCATCTAAATATTAGGAGTATAAATAACAAAACTCAGCACCTGCATGCCCTCTTAGCTGTTCATTCCCCAGATATATTATGCCTAGCATAAACATGGCTGAAGCCTGCCACCAAGGACCATGAGATTCTGCCACCAGGGTATAGTATGTTTCAACTAGACTGTACCACCAGAAGGGTGGTGGGGTAGCCATACTTTACAAGTCTACCCTGTCTGTCAGCATAGACACCCAACAACCACCCCAATTCAATAATGCTGAAATTCTTATCTCAAAACTACAAATTAACAAAAACAAAAATGTAAACATTGTCTGTGTCTACATTCCCCAGGGAGGAACACAGACACCTTAGAAGACTTCTTATATTGGTTATCCAATAACCACCCCCAAGAAACAGTTGTTCTTGGGGATTTCAACATTGACTGGAACACTTGCTCTTGTGAAACCCCCACAACCCACATAAACCTCTATGGATTTACTCAAATCATATCCTCCCCCACCAGGACAGGAAAACCCAATAACAAGGAACGTACCCTAGACTGGATACTCGTCAATACCCATCTTCAATCCTATAAATCAGACACTTTGCCTGATGACCTAAGTGACCACTGTCTCACCTATGTAATCAAGCTCAAAGTAGACTGCTCCTACCAACCCACCTATAGAACATTAAGAAACAACAAGAATTTTATTCTCACCAAGTTTCAAAATGAACTTAAGGCATGCAACTGGTCAGTAGTAAAAAATCTCCCCCTAGATGAAGAAGTAGCATACTTTAACACCAAATTCCTTGCTATTCTTAACTCCCATGCTCCTAGTTGCTCTATTAGAACCAAAGTTAATATTGCACCATGGCTTTCTAAAGATACCAAAAAAAAAATTTTAATTCAGAAACAAAGCATGAGCCACCTACTGAAAAACAAAAGTCCCACTTGATCAACTAAGATTCAGACAGCTAAGGAATGGCACCAAAAAATCCATAACCTTAGACAAAAAGGACCACTACTACCATCTACTGCAAAAACGCCAAAACAAACCTCAAAAGTTCTGGGCAGGAATAAACAAACTACTCCACCCAAGCCAAACCGCCACTCCACCCCCCTCAGCTTCCCAACAAAAATCCCCAGTAGACATTACTAATAACTTCAACAGCTTCTTCACAGAGACTATGCAGTCTATAGCCAGTCAACTCTCTCCCAATGGCTCTAATTCTAATGTAGCCACACCGAGTACCCAAACATACTTTACCTTCCAACCTGTTCCTACTCAACTTATTCATGCCCTACTTAAGAAACTAAGACCCACCACCCTGGCTGCCGACCTCTTCCCAGCAGACTATCTGCAAAAGGATGATACCATAGCATACTCCATCTCAATCTTGATCAACAGAGCATTATCTGAAGCTACTGTACCGACTATATGGAAAATCTCCCATGTCATACCTTTCCATAAAGGAGGTAGTTCCACTGAACTGTCAAACTTTAGTTATTCTGTCACCTCTAGCTAAAATTGTGGAGAAGTGTGTACACATACAACTCATGCACTACCTCACACACAACAAGCTGTTGTCCAGCTTTCAGCATGGCTTTAAGCCACACCACAGTACTACTTCTGCCTTCCTCTCTTTCTCTAACATCATTAACCACAACCGCAATAATAACAAACTATCCTCAGCACTCTTTCTAGATCTGTCCAAGGCTTTTGACATGGTTGACCACAAAATGCTTATAAATACCTTGAAGGCCTTCTCCTTAAACAACCATGTACTCCAGTGGTTTCAATCCTACCTGCAGGGCAGGCAACAGGCAGTCCTATGGCAGGACAAGCTATCATCTTGCCTACCCATCACATTAGGAGTCCCCCAGGGCTCAATACTAGGACCCCTTCTTTTCTCTATCTTTATCAATGACCTTCATTCAATTATCCCAGATGCTACCTGCATTCAATATGCAGATGACTCCACCTTGATTTGTTCTGACACCTCACCAGCTACTTTATTCACATTAACCCAAATTACCTTCAATACAGTAGAAAAATGGCTCTCCAATCAACATCTAATCCTAAACCCCAACAAAACTAAGCTGCTTCTCTTCTCCCCCACATGAAGGACCCCCCTGCCAGCCTTCAACATAATTGCTAACAATGGCACTATCATCTCCCCAGAAGCCCAAACTAAACTACTGGGTGTCATAGTTGATAACAACTTGAAGTTTGATGCGCATATCAGTCAAGCTATCAAAACCATTAATAAAAAATATGGCTCTCTTTACAGAATCAAACCTTTCCTTACCCCACTTGCTAGAACTGCAATTGCCCATTCCCATCTGCTGTCAATTCTTCTCTATGCCTCACCTCTATTCTCCAACTTAAATAAAACAGATCTTAATAAACTATCATCCTGCTATAACCACATTGCCAGATTTGCTACTGACACAGCCTACCGGACACACCACTGTCACAACCTAAATTGCCTAGGATGGCTTGAACTGCCAAGCCTACTGCAGTTCAACCAGCTAATAGTGGCACATAAAGTCCTTTACCAACCAGAAAATACACCTGCACTAAAAAATATTATCAGCCCCTATACCAGCACCTGGCCACTGCGATCATCCACTAGACTCCTAGTTCAACCATACAAATCCAAATACTCAGCTGGGGACTCTCTGTTTGCCAACTCTGTTGGAAAAATATAGAACAGACTCCCAGCTGACTTGACCCTAGAACCCTCACTAACTCAATTCAAAAACAAACTCAAGGAATACTTCAAAACTCATTGGTTATGTCCTTGCACTAACCCCAACTAGTGACCTCACTATTTCTTAGGTGCCTTACCTTCAACTACTTTTAACTTTTTTCTACCACTCCATTTCAGGAAGGGTCAATTGTATAACTGCTGCTCAGTGTGTCTTAAACCTGAATGTAATGTTATGTATGTTTAACTTTGAAAATAATGTTATGTTTTGTAAAATGTTTTATAATAAGTACTATATGTACTAAATGCTGGTATTGCTTATGACTGTAATCTGTTTGAAACTAGCATTTACTAAATGTTCAATGTGTATTATTATCCTGGAGCTTTTCTCCCCAGGCCTCCTCTGAAAATGGACATGTATCCAGTCGGACTATCCTGGTCAACAAATGTAAAATAAAATACATAAATAAATAAATAAAAATTAGATAAAGGAAAATCACTATGTATTTTAAGAGTTATTATCGAGGTAGAATTGAAAACAGTAAATGTGTTTGTGGGTGTATGTGTGTATGTGTGCCCGTTCGCACACGTGTGTGTGTCTTTTTGTATTTGTGTGTGTGTGTGTGTGTGTGTGTGTGTGTGTGTGTGTGTGTGTGTGTGTGTGTGTGTGCGTGTGTGTGTGTGTGCACGTGCGCACACTTGTATTTATGGTGGGCCATGTTCAGTAATAAAATTCGTAGCTTGCTAACAATAGACTGTTGTTTTAAGACCAAAGATAAAAATGTAGAGAATCTGGGCATAGGGTAGGATGTGAAGATTTATTTGCATAGGAAAACATATGATGTTATAAATAAAAAAATGAGTTTTCTTCATCTTTTGACATATGTTAAAATGGATTTATATTAGCTTGTCAATATTTTACATTGCCAAAATTCATATGGTCGACACAACATGACCAACCATGTAAAATCCTGAACACCAAGTAAAAAACAGAAACAGCATTTAAGCAAGGGGGCAAACCCCCCTGCACTCCCCACACCCCATGCTACTTTTATATACTACTTCCGAGATCGCACTTCAGGGGGGGTAAAAGGCACAATTCTCTACACTCTACTGCGACCTCCGTGCAACTCCGTTTCTGCTTATCAGTTAGTTTGTGGCATTTTACAATGTTAATCATGTTATCTCAACCATATGAATTTTGACAGTGTAAAGAATTAAACTGGTAGAAACCATTTAAAACACATTCTTTGCATTCCTTCTCACTAGCTTCTTCTAAAATTGTATTTTACCTGTGTGAAAAGTAACTATAAGCAAAGTCAGAGTAAAAGCTTTAAGATACTGTTACTGTTACTATTTATTTATTTATTTATTTAGTTAGTTAGTTATATTTGTTTACTGTGGTAGTGCACTGATCTCAATGGGCCATGTGCAGGCACAGCCCGGGTGAAGAGGATCACATAAGAATTGAACAAATATATTTGCATATGCAAGGCTATGCTATGAAACATAAATATATTAATGGATGCAAAAATATGCTACAACAGTTAGTTCAAGAAACAGTTTGCAAAGTCAAAACATGATTGGAAAAATGGAATTATGCTTAGAGCTTTATGGATAAGATGTAACCATAATTACTGAGATGGCTTATGCTTCCGAGAGAGCAGAATATCATTATATAAAGAGACATGAAGACATCAGAAGATGCAAGTGCAAATAGTAGAAAGAAAGGACACCATGGGAGAAGGTGGAAAAAGTGTGAGAGGCATGCAGAGGGATGAAGAGTAGAAAGGAGAAGTGTGAGAGAGATGCAAAGAGAAAAGGGAAGTAGGATGAATGGGAGGTAGTAAGTAAAGGGGATGACAAAACGAGTTAAGGAAGGATGCAATAGGGATAAAGAGATGTGAGAGAGTTCAGGGTTCATGTAACATGAACTATGTGAATGCAGCTGAACTTTATTTGGGTAAAGAGGATTTCCTTGAGCTGTTGTCTGAAGTCCAAGAACTTTTGGACATTTCTGACTGAAAGTGGAATGGAGTCCCAAAGTTTACATGCTAGGATGGAGGATGCATGGTCAGTGCAATGAAGTTTATTTTTTTGAAGTTAGTAGGGTGGTTTGAGATTGAGCGATACCCCTGAAATTATATGTGGAGATGGGTTTGGGGAAAAGGTTTTGAGTCAAATGTGATGATTTCCTCAAGAGAAAAGGCTTTGTTAATTAGTAATCCAAGTAGGAAGTTTGCTGTCAAATGTACTGGGAGCCATTTAGCTTTAGTAAGAGTTAGGCAGTGGTCCTTGTTAATAGGGGTGTTAGTAACAAACAGATAGATTTTATTGGAGAAGTTTTACAAGGTGGTGGCATTTATCTTTAAGGCTGCAGTTATAATTGGTGGTCCATATTTGAGTTGAGATAAGAGTATTCCTTTGCATATGGCAGCTTTGGCTAGCTTGGACAGAAGAGGTGATAGCTTATTTTCTAAGAACAATAATGCATTGATCTTTTTGCCCATGTTTTGAATGTGTAGCTGAAAGTTAAAAGATTGGTCTAGCCAAATGCCATGGTTGTGGTACTTTCTATAGTGGTGTTGTTAATATCCTTAATATTAAGGGAGCTGATTTTTTTGGCATTTTTGCTTAGTCCCAAATAACATTTCTTTTGTTTTTCAGGAATTGAGTGTAAGTTTCTGGCTTATTAGCCATTCATTGGGGGTTTGGAGTTCATCTTAGAGTTGAGTTTGTATAACAGATTGCGATTTGTTTGACTTGTATATGTCCATGTAATCTGCATAAAAATTAGAAGTATCTTAGTGTGATCAGATGTGAGTTTGTTGACAAATATGGAAAATAGCAGATGGGCTGAAGTGGAACCCTGGATGACTCCTTTCATAAAAGGAGTTCAGACATGGTAGTGCCTGCTTTCACCTTGAAGGTTCTATTGGCTAGGCAATATAACAAATGTTGGTTTTGCATTGTCACTAATTCCTATTTCAGTTAATTTGTCAAATAGTGAGTTATGATTAGTTAGATCAAAGGCTTTTGTGAGGTCAATGAGGACACCTCCTGTCAGATTGCCTTTGCCCATATTTGGATAGGATGTCATCTGTGAGAGAGTAGACAGTTGTTATGGTGCTGCATCCACACCAGAATCCATGTTGCTTCTTGGCTAGAAGATGATCCTGATGTAAATAAGCAGTGATTGGGTTGTAGATTTCTAGCACTTTAGCTAAAATAGGAAGTAGTGAGATAGGATAGTATTACAATGGCTTGGGTAGTTGTTGAATAGGAGTGACAATTCTTGATTTCCATATCTGATAGATAATCACACAGAGGTTGTATATGTGAGTAAGAGGGTGGCAGATGAAGTCTGAGTAAGAGGGTGGCAGATGAAGTCCTTATAAAGGTGAATAAACCAAGGGGCTAGGTTATCTGACCCTGGAGAGTTTCTATTTGTATTTGGTCTATTTGTGTTTCTATCTCTTTGGTTCTAATCTTTTTGAAGTAGAATAGTGGAATGTAAAGTGTGGGAGAGCGTGGTCGTGGGAGAAGTAGATTTGTGTTGTTGTTGATGTATGGCAGTGCATGTGATCTTGTTTGTGGTGGTGTTAGAGAGGTTCAGAGGAGAGGAGTTGAGTTGAGTTTTTCAGCCAGTGAACAGGTTGATATCTGTCCAGAATCTTTTGGGTTTGTAAAAATGAGATTTGTTTGTTTTGGTAGAGGTTGTTTTTGTGTCTACGGATGGATTGCTTGGCTAAGTTAGGTAGTGAGGTAAATTTGGCATGGGAATCTGTTGAAGTTGCATTTCCAAATATGCCATGATTCATCACATAATTTGAGGAGATGTTTGTGATCATTCAATACCCAGTCATGTTTATGAGGTTAAAGTAACCTTTTTACCATGGGAAAAAAATTGTTTTCCAAGTTAAGTAGGGTATTTGTAAGGTTGTTAGCGGCTTCATTTGGGTCTTTTATGACAAGTATGTGAGTCCAATCAAGGGTGGCAAAGTGTTTTTTAAGATTAGTGATATTCTGAATGTGATACGTTTAGGTTTATATTTTAACGTTAGTTATGACACGGTGATCACTGAAGGAGAGTGCATGCATGGTGAGGTTAGATAACATTCTAGGATTATTAATTATTACAGGATCTACTAAGGTGTATCTATTGGAATGAGGGCTTGGTCTACTGGCTTCAGAGTTGCTTTGGGGAAAAGTTAAGCTGGCCAGGTGTTCTCACAAAACAATGGCATTTGGTCCTACCTAATTAAGGTTGAAGTCTCTAAGAATGAGTAGGCTACAGTTTTTGGGAGCTTTGGCATATATTTTTTAGATGAGGGTATTGAATTTTGGTAGTTAGGCTGGTGGATGTAAGCATGCACTGGCTATAGCAAGGGGGTTTTGGTTGTTTGTTGGAAATTTTAAAATGATCCAGTTCAGATCCAATTCTGAATTACTATTAGCTTGTACAATGATGGTGGTAATTAAGGTTGTCTTTGAAGAGAATTAACACTCCTCCCTTAAGTTTTTTGACTGGTCTGTAATCTTATAGGTATGAATAGTGCGGTATAATTACTATAAACAAAGTTGATGTAAAAGCTGTAAGATACTCTTACTTCCAGGTAAGACTGGCATATCATCACCACTTTTTTCTTTTCTACAGGTATTGAATGTCCTGGCACCATGCAGTACGACTTCTGCAGTACAAGCTGTATGAGGCAGTGTGACAGTGTCACTAGTGCTGGTGCCAATAGGACACAATGCACGAATGCTCCAAATGAAGGCTGCTTCTGTCCTGAGGGGAAGGTGCTTTATAATGGTGAATGTGTCACTGAAGATGTCTGCACCCAGTGTATTGATGAACATGGAGGACGCCATCAGGTACGTATGATCAGAAAGATATGGTCCTTCACATAACCCCAACGTAACACAGCTTTGGCAACAGGCATGCACCAGATTTACATAAGCATTTCCTGAACATCCTGATTTTGCTGAGCAACATAATAATAGGTATCTGTGTGCAAATGTATCTTTGTGTCATGTAGTCATACTAACGAGCCTTTAAAGTCACATGGACTAGTCACTCATTGAACATTGTCACAACAGTGATTTCTAATCTCTAATTGTGAAGGTTCAGATAGAAGTTATTTAAATAAAAAAAAAATGTGTGCCCCCTCCCCCTCACTCTCTGTCTCTCTCTCTCTCTCTCTGCTATGATTATTATGGACAGTGCAATGATTCTTAAAGTTCACTTGCTGAGAAACATTGCAAAATACATTATAAAAGCAATGCACATTCCAGTCAGAAAAAGTACAGATAGACTAAAATATTTTACATATTTGCCAGCTTTTGCCCATGGTAATAAGATACTATTTATGAACCATCATAACTGTATAATCCATTATAGTGGTTTATGTGGTTATATTTCAGAAAGTCAAGTGTGTTTGGTTGTTTGTTTTTTTAAGTATGTAAATGGGGTGGTCAGAAGGACCCTTCTCAATCATAACCCAGACCTCAGGCCGTCCAAGTTTAAACAGTGTACATTACACATAGAAACTCTTTACAGTAAATATGTGCAGCACATCTGCATTCTTACATATGGACTTTCAGGGCAAACAGAATGAAAAGCTGTGCATTAGTAAATAACCAATGAAAAACAGGGCATTTTAACACAGAAGGTAAACAATGAGCAGTCCATTTTCACATATTATACCTTAGTAATGAAAGAATAATTTAGCCACTCTCAATGTTGCATTTACAAGAGAAAATTTGTGTTAGATGTGAAAATAAGGTATCCCTAAATCCACTAAGAGTTGGAACATTCCTGATTTTAGCAGGAAAAAAGTCTGAAATAGCAGAAACTATTTTAAAAAGGCTGTCTCCATAACAGAACAAGTAGGGTTATAACCCTGATGCTGCATTTTTTATGAGATAGTCTATTGTCTATACATAGGAATAAAATCATATATATATATATATAAATACAGAGGTGTATCTGACTGGAAACAAGCATTTGTCAAAGCTGAATGTTAGCTTGTAGAGCTGTGATAGTACTGAACTGGGGTGTAATGAATTAATACAACAAAAGTAGTTGAAGTAGGAAGTGGTATGAGAAGCAATAATAAGACACAGTGGACATTTTTTCACAATCATGCTAGCTCAGTAGAATAAATACCAAATGCTAAGCTGTTCTGTGGATAGCTGAATTAATACAGCCCATAGATGCTATGCTGTTATATGCATGGTAGGAATAATACAGATTACATTTGCAAAGTTGTTCTGTGGGCGGCTGAATTAATACAGCCTCAACATGCTAAGCTGTTATATTCATATTAGAATTAATACAGATTACAGATTCTGAGATGTACCATGTATGGTTCAGATCAGTACAGCTTGCAAGCGTTGTATTTTGCATGATTGAATGATTTCAGCATTCAGTCTTTTAAAGAAAACACTGGACTAAATTATATTGCTATTATGTAAAATAAACTGAAATATCCTTCTAGCTTATATCTGACCATTATTTCTTACAAAAAAGTACTGAACAGCAGTGCTTGGTAAATAGCAAAGTGACTGATCATTTTAAAATGATCAAAGGAAATTAGCATATGATATCTTGCTGATGATAACACAGACAAGACCCTAGCAGTCCCATGGTATAGAGAGTTAAGCAGTCCATACTGATTCCCAGAAACACGTGTTTAACTAGCAGCAGAAGTGGGGAAGGGGCTGCCTAGGGCAGAAATGGGAGTAAGTCGCTGATGGCTTGCCATTCAAGGTGGAGGCTGCCTTAGCTCACTGCAATAGCAGCATTAAGAGGGGTGAACTCCAAGCTGCAAGTGCTTAACCATTTGGTCAGGAGGTTGTGCATGTTCAGAACTGCAAATGCACCTCATGAAGGTAGCCATTGTGGAACTGAAAGGCGGCCTCAGTATAATGGGGTTAAGGCACGCTTCCTGGCAGCAGGATGATACCGCACCAGCATCCTCACACTCCTCAACAGCCCCAGATGTGGGTGGGATTTAGCCTAGGGAAGACTACGTTTAGTCTGGTAGACCCAGCAAGCAGGATGGCCAGCTGCAGTGATTGAAGAAAATAGAAAACGGCAAGAACCTGATGTTGGCTTAGTCGAGCTGAAACATTACGATCTGCACTGTATGATTGTGTGGAAGCAATGCAGGACTCAATTAATACATCCTCCACTTGCAAAGCTATTCTCTAAGCAGAAGAACTAATACAGCATTCAGATTTTAAGGTGTTATGCACACAGTTGAATTAGTGCATTTTCCAGATGACAAGCTGTTTAGTTCATGGTAGATTTAATACCACTTGTGGATAATAAGCTATTCTGTGTACAGATATGATACAGGCTGCATGTGCTAAGGTAATTTGGGTATGGTAGAAACAATGCAGCATCCATGTACTAAGATAATCAGTTCCCCAGCTGAATTAATTCAGACACTACATTTTACAATGTTATCTGCTTTGCAAAAGTATTACGGTGTCCAGATGCTAAAGTGTTCTGCACATTGTTAAAGTAATACAACCTTACATCCTTCAGATGTTTTGGTCTATGTGGTTGAATGAATACAGCAATTAACAGCACAAAGCAGACAATGTGCTGAATATTTATAATCATGTAATTTAAATAACATATTCCACCGCATTTGACCAATATTTCTGACTATCTAGACTGTAGGAATAATGCCTATTAAAATGTAATGCAACTGATTGGGGAAGCAGCATTTTAAACTACTCATTTTAAGCAACACAAAGCATTTTACTGCCTAATAAAACAGCCAAGCTAAGACATTTTATTTGCACTTTGCAATCATACAGAGGCAACACAGAGCATTTGAACATGATCACAGGGAAGCAAAATATGACATTTTGTTCTTGCTAACAAACAGAAGACACAGATTGTTTGCATGGAAGATAAGTATGAACTGCACAAAGAAACCCATAACAAGTTATATTTGTAATCATGTAAAACTGAAATCTCTCTCTTGCCTATATTTCTCCATTTCTTGTATTTCTGTCTGTTAGGATTAAGAACAGGAAAGCATAGCTGTTCTTTGAGTAGGATAAACAAATCAGCCTTGCCCATAATAAAATGTCAAAGTAATTCAACCTGGTTATGTCAAGGTGTTCTGTTCAAAGCTGAATTAAAAAGTCTTCATGGCAAGTTTTTCTATGTAAGGTACAAAGAATACAGCCTCAGGACAACAAGCTATTGTTCTAACACATATTCTAGAAGCTTTACTTTGTGCGGTTAAATGAGTACAGCATTCAACCATGCAAAGTAAACACTTTACCAAATCATACTTAAAATTATTTAAATAAAGTGAGATATTCTTATTGCTAGGATCTGTGCATTATTTCACATTATCCAATATCAGAGAGTAGTGTTTAAGTAGCAAAGCAGCTGATCATGGGAACGTAACGTTTTTAAATGATCATGTGAGAGCAATGTGTGATATTTTGAACAAAGAATGAAAATAATAAGAATTTACCAGAACCGGGTTGTACACATTGCTTTTATATTTTGGATCAGTGTGAAACAACATACAGAATTTTAAAATGAATACAGGAAAGCAGCATATGATATTATCTACTTGATAAAAAGGATGGGACACAGTTTATGAAAAAGAAAATGGCTACAGTGATTTTGTTTTCATTTTTCTTGCTGCAAGACATTCCTTACCCACATTGGTACACCTTCCCCCAACCCATTCATCAAAGGCATTGCTGTTGTGAAGGTTTAATAACAATCAGGATAGATACGTACATCTACTCTTACTGTTAAATAAAGGCGTTGGTGACAGTTTCATTCCTTAATTGCAAGCCATAGATAGGACATTATGCAGGAAGCTGTGGTAGTCGTTCTATAGTCTGATAGTGATGGGTTCCTATCATGAATGTTAAAGAATGGACAGTGATTTAATTTGTACCTGTGCCTTAATGCACTGCATATTAAGCTAACAGATTGTCTGTATTTGTTTAATGCACTAATGTGTATAGCACCTCTTCTTGCACTAAGTATTAACCAACATCTATCAAATCCCTAAGTGGACAGATTACAACGTGCTATTAACTATGCTGACTACTTCAGGAAGTTACCTGTAGTGTTCTGTTGTGCATCTCATACATTAGCCAAGCAATTGTATCTATAGCATGCATAGCAGTTTGGTGGTACAGCAGTAGCATTGTTACCTCACAGCAAGAGGTTCTCCCGTTCGATTCTTGGCTGAGCTTGGGAGTGCCTTCTGTGTGGAGTCTGCATGTCCTCCCCGCAGTTGGGTAGCATTCGAAAGACATGCGTGCGTAAATGGGCGTGCCTTTGTTGAAGGTTGGGCATTGAGCTGGCACCTTGGTGTTTCGTAAAAAAATGTGCTGCCAATCATTAGCGGACCGGAGTTCTGCTGTGGCGACCCCTTACCGGGAAAAGCCGAAAGACAAACAACAACTGTCCTAGCACATTCTATAGGCTGCGGTGGTGCAGCGGTTAGTGTTGTCACCTCACAGCAAGAGGTTCTCTGGTTCATTTCTCAGCTGCGGCACTTTCTGTGCAGAGTCTGCATGTCCTCCCCGTGGTTGAGTGAATTTAAAGACATGGAGGTAGGTGCGAGCGTGTGTGAGTGTGTCTTCTTTGAAGGTTGAGTGCCGGGCTGGCAACTCGACACTGTAAAAATTCACTGCCAATCATTAGCAGACCGGAGTTCCGCTGTGGCGACCCCTTACCAGGAAAAGACAAAAGACAGTTACCATCCTAGCAAATTCTACAGTCAAATGTTCTACCTATGAAAACAGGACTTCTGCTAGACATGTTTGCTACTAAACCCAAACTTCTCTTGAAATATTACTAAACAAAGGTTGAAACGTAAGACTTGTAGCAAAGGTTTCTTTTCTGAGGGAAACCTAACTCACACGATGCAATTGAATTAGAATGACTTTTTTTATTTGAATTCAAAATAATGAAAGCTCATCGGTGCTGTTCTGGATTCCAGACTAAGTACTCAGTTCATTGGTCTTGGTTAATAAATGCAAATTGCTGGAAGAAACTCTGCTTTTGTATGTTAGTTACTTATGCAATGAATGGCAATACCTGCTAAAAATGCTGGTGAGATTTGTTTTTCTTTTAGAATGGTTTAAGGAGGTCATCATGAGAATAAAGGCACTCACATAACTTAACTGTATTCAATAGTGAAGTAAAAGTCAATACCAAAGGGCTCTGGCTGACTAAGTTTGCAGATGCCTGCAAGCTAGGAGCAGTCATTGAATTAACAAATGACATAGCCATCCTGCAGGAAGGTTTGCTCCAAATAAATAATTCATGGCAAAATCATGAAATGAAACTAAATGCCAAAAAATGCATTATTGTATCCTATAGAAAGGCATCTACTCCACAGAACTACCACATTGATAATACACCCCTAAGAGTTAATTCAGTTGTTCTGGATTTGGGAACTTATGTGGACAGTGACCTAACTTTTGACCAATATGTATCCATTGTTGTAAGAAAATCATTCTATATTGCATAGCTTATAAACAAAAGGATTGCCAGTAGAGAAACACAACTGGCACTAGATCTAGGGATGTCTTTTGTCCCCCTTTATTCAGTTCTCATTAGGCCAGTTATCAAATATAATGCCCCTTGTACATGTATCTGTCCAGACACATGAAACAATTGGAATCCCCACAGAGATACTTTACTGAAAGGATACAAGGACAAAACCACAGGTCCTACATGGGCCAACTCAAAGCCCTGATACTATACTGGGTCTGGAATACAAATCTTAGTCTAACCCATTATTGATGCATTTACTACACATCGGCAAGTCAGATGGCATCAGAAATATTCAGTCTAGGGATCTAAATCCCTTCTGCAACATCATCAGATGGGGATGGAGGGACAGGTATATCTTGCAGAGGATACCGCTGCTATGGAACAGACTCTCCATCCACATAAAACAAAGTTCATTCCTTTCCATATTCAAGCACAACTAAGACCTAACAGAAAATTTACCCCAGGACTACCTTCTCTACTGTTAATGGAGACAGGCAGCTCCTAAATGATTTATCTCATGCATGAGTCCCCTCAAATTATTAATGTTATGATCCCAGTTATTCTCATTATGGGTAATATTTAATTATCAAACATCGGATGGGTAAGGCCAATGTATAACCAAACTGTATGGGTTACTTTGAGTACAAAGATGGAAACTGACTAGGCTTAAAATGGCCTGCAAGGGTAGCTAGCCTAGTACTTACCTATAAACCTATAAAGGTTTGTTATTTAAGTTGTGGTCACTGATGATTTTTCCTTTAAGTTATTATGTAAGTATGAAAGGACAGCCTTATAGTAATGGACATTTTTATTATTTTAAAATACACATTATCTCATTCTAGTAACTTCATCAACTTTTCCTCCTAACACATTATAGATGGGCAAACATACTTGATTATAAAATAAGCTAAGGTAGCTAAAATTCAAAAATACATAATGACTTCCCACTTTTGTTGCTAGCTATACCAGCTTTGAACTCCATTAACTTATCAATAGCAGAAAATGCTATTACATTAACTAATTATTCTATACATATACCACACCTGACTAATAGGCAATCTGATTACCACACAAAAATTATTACTGCCACATGCCAAAGAAAACTATGGTACATCATACATAAATTATATCAGCATCTGATGTACATCAAAATACAAAGCTTCTTACATAAAGATGGATGCATAGTTTCATCTACTAACCTAGCAATAGGAACATCCAGAAAATGAACAGTGCACCTCTAAAATTTCAGAGTTAACTTTAAAACAAAATATGTGCTATTCAAATATCCTAGGAAGTTTTTCAGTCTATTAGCCTCCCCTTTCCAGACTGTCTAGCAGTCATTCAGATAAAATCATCACATAACTGTATCATCAATTAATTAATTAATTAATTAATTAATTAATTAATTTAACCTACAAAAAGTCCATAGAATGGTCACTATAATTAAGGCCAAAAAAATGATCTTATAGGCTGAAAACTTTCCATCCAAGTTTTTTGATCAGAAATATATTTGTCACAGTTTGTCAAGATGAAAATAATGTTAATATTCTATAGCTATGTTAAAAATCTAAATGGCAATACTCAGATCTGTTCTGAGCTACAGCAGAATGGCACTAGCTATTCTGATCCCAAGGATATTGCCAATATCCTGGCAGATAGATTCAGTGCCAACTTCACCCCCCTAAAGGGCCCATCTCAATACTGAAAGAATGCCAAATTCCGGTAATCACGGCCACTCAGGTAAAAACTGCACTCTCCAAAGCCAAGAATACAGCATCCATGGGACCAGATGAAATCCCAGGCTGTGTACTGCATGAAATACAAAATGAACTAGTACCTCACCTATGTGTCATGTTTAATCATAGCCTCACCTCAGGCTTCATGCCCACAAAGTGGCGTACAGCTGCAGTCATCCCACGCCACAAGGGGGATCCACTTTGGATCCCGGGAACTACCTGACGAGCCTGATCTGCAAGGCCATGGAATGTATTATCATGGAACTTATAAACAAAGACATTGTCAACCTTCAAACACTAAACCCCACCCAGTTTGGGTTCGTGAAGTGCTGATCTTGCCTCCTGAACCTGATCAACTTCTTCGAATCAATCTCCAGTGCCATGGACGAGGGTAAGGTAGTTCACACAGCCTACGTGGACCTCGCCAAGGCTTTTGACACTATCCCCCACTCTGGAATCATAGGTAAACTTACTAAGCTGAGCATTAATCCCTACATCACGTGATAGGTTGCAAACTGGCTTACTGACAGAACACACACTGTAAAAGTAGCCAACTCCAAATCCAGCTCCAGACAAGTGACAAGTGGTGTACCGCAGGGTTCTGTTCTGGGACCACTCTTGTTTGGCATCTACTTCTCTGAAGTACAGGCCAATACTAAGGGACTCTGGCTTACAAAGTTTGCAGATGACTTCAAGCTGGGAGCCATTACTGAATCCCCAAATGATGTGGATATACTGCAAAAGGGCCTTACCAAAACAGATGGGCTCAAGCTAAATGCCAAAAAATGTATAGTTGTCCCCTTTGGGAAAAACCACGTACCTGTGAACTACCACATAGGTGGCAGTACACTAAACACCGAAAGTGTGATAAGAGACCTAGGGACACAGGTGTACAGTGGCCTCACCTTTGATAACCAGATAGCCACAACAGTTTGAAAATCCTTCTATGTGGCACACCTCATCACTAAGGGCTTTTCATCCAGAAAAAAGGAAGTCATTGTCCCTCTGTACTCATCCCTCATTAGACCCATTATAGAATACAATGCCCCATTTAGCATGTACCTCACAAGACATCTGCAACAACTAGAAAGGCCGCAGAAATACCTCACAAAAAGAATCACAGGCCTAAAGCAGATACCTTATGCTGACCATTTAAAGATGCTCCAGCTATACTCTGTCACATATTGCCTACTCAGACGCGATCTCTGCTTAACATACAAGGCCATGTCAAATCCTGAGTTGTTGGACATGCTACACTTAAAGAAATCCCAATCCCTCTGAGCCACATGCTCCAGGGATCTTAACCTTGTCATCACGATAAATAGAACATGTTGGAGGGATAGGTTCCTGACCCAGAGACTCCCCATACTCTGGAATAAGCTGCCCATACATGTCAGGCAGAGTGCCTCAATGGCCCTCGATGATTGGATGGGAGATAGGAAATTCACCCCAGGATCACATCAGTAGCCCTGCTAGACAAGGGTCCAGGAAAGTAAATATTTGTGGGAAGCAATAGCCAAGGAATCGTTATGGCTAGGCTTGTATAGGCCCTAGGGCCGATAGCCTAGTACCTACCTATGAACCTATTCATATTGCCACATGATTTACAACACAGATTTGCACACTGAGAATATAGGCAAAACCTGATTGAATAGACTATGTAGGAAGTATAAAGGTTACCATTTTAAATAAGGTAGATAATAATAAAATGGGCCTATTTTACATGGAGATATATTTTTAGAGCCATTACTACCAAAGTACTACAGGTTTTCAGGTTCTGTTTGAGAGGTTGCAGGCCCTTTCTCAGCAGGTGTTTATAAATGAGGAACAGTATACTTATGTGAGCATGTGCTGCACATGCCCATTACTATGATAATGACAAGGTGAGTATACTTATGTGAGCATGTGCTGCACATGCCCATTACTATGATAATGACAAGGTGAGTATACTTATGTGAGCATGTGCTGCACATGCCCATTACTATGATAATGACAAGGTGAGTATACTTATGTGAGCATGTGCTGCACATGCCCATTACTATGATAATGACAAGGTGAGCACATCAAAAGGGTATACAACATGCCAAGCACCTTGGGGAGGCTGGATTGTATGGCTGTCATTGCCAGCAGAGAACCACAGCTGGCACTGTGGCTAGTAGCTATAGTCAAGAGAGTAGCCAAAGCCAATAGTATGGCAATGGAGAAAATCCACCTGTAAATGAGTGTGCTACTTATGGCAGAGCAGTCTGTCAGAAGAATGGCTATAGCCAATGCTACTAAGCCACTACAAGGTGTAGTAATTTCAGTATGTGCAGTCATAATGTACCCATGCAATATCTTATAAGATGTTTCCTTGTTAGGTGTACCACTGCTGTAGAACAGATGCCCCAACCATATAAATCAAAGGTCATTCCTTTCCATATTCAAGCACAACTAAGACCTAACAGAAAATTTACCCCAGGACTACCTTCTCTACTGTTAATGGAGACAGGCAGCTCCTAAATGATTTATCTCATGCATGAGTCCCCTCAAATTATTAATGTTATGATCCCAGTTATTCTCATTATGGGTAATATTTAATTATCAAACATCGGATGGGTAAGGCCAATGTATAACCAAACTGTATGGGTTACTTTGAGTACAAAGATGGAAACTGACTAGGCTTAAAATGGCCTGCAAGGGTAGCTAGCCTAGTACTTACCTATAAACCTATAAAGGTTTGTTATTTAAGTTGTGGTCACTGATGATTTTTCCTTTAATTTTAAGTTATTATGTAAGTATGAAAGGACAGCCTTATAGTAATGGACATTTTTATTATTTTAAAATACACATTATCTCATTCTAGTAGCTTCATCAACTTTTCCTCCTAACACATTATAGATGGGCAAACATACTTGATTATAAAATAAGCTAAGGTAGCTAAAATTCAAAAATACATAATGACTTCCCCACTTTTGTTGCTAGCTATACCAGCTTTGAACTCCATTAACTTATCAATAGCAGAAAATGCTATTACATTAACTAATTATTCTATACATATGCCACACCTCACTAATAGGCAACCTGATTACCACACAAAAAATATTGCTGCCATCTGCCAAAGAAAACTATGGTACATCACACATAAATTATATCAGCATCTGATGTACATCAAAATACAAAGCTTCTTACATAAAGATGTATGCATGGTTTCATCTACTAACCTAGCAATAGGAACATTCAGAAAATGAACAGTGCACCTTTAAAATTTCAGAGTTAACTTTAAACCAAAATTTGTGCTATTCAAATATCCTAGGAAGTTTTTCAGTCTATTAGCCTCCCCTTTCCAGACTGTCTAGCAGTCATTCAGGTAAAATCGTCACATAACCGTATCATCAATAAATAAATCAATAACTTTGATCTACAAAACGTCCATAAAATGGTCAATATAATTAAGGCCAAAAAATGATCTTATAGGTTGAAAACTTTCCATCCAAGTTTTTTGATCAGAAATATATTTGTCACAGTGTGTCAAGATGAAAATAATGCTAATATTCTATAGCTATGTTAAGAATCTAAATGGCAATAGTCAGATCTGTTCTGAGCTACAGCAGAATGGCACTAGATATACTAATCCCAAGGATATTGCCAATATCCTGGCAGATAGATTCCGTGCCAACTTCACCCCCCTCTCACCCCCTAAAGGGCCCATCTTAATAATGAAAGAATGCCAAATTCCAGTAATCACGGCCACTCAGGTAAAAACTGCACTCTCCAAAGCCAAGAATACAGCATCCATGGGACCAGATGACATCCCAGACTGTGTACTGCATGAACTACAAAATGAACTGGCACCTCACCTATGTGTCATGTTTAATCATAGCCTCACCTCAGGCTTTGTGCCCACAGAGTGGTGCACAGCTGCAGTCATCCCACGCCTCAAGGCGGGATCCATTTTGGATCCCGGGAACTACCTGATGAGCCTGATCTGCAAGGCCATGGAATGTATTATCATGGAACTTATAAACAAAGATATTGTCAACTTTCAAACACTGGACCCCACCCAGTTTGGGTTTGTGAAGGGCCAATCTTGCCTCCTGAACCTGATCGACATCTTCGAATCAGTCTCCTGAGCTGTGGACGAGGGTAAGGTGGTTCACGCAGCCTACTTGGACCCCACCAAGGCTTTTGACACTATCCCCCACTCTGGAATCAAGCTGCCCATACATGTCAGGCAGAGCGCCTCATTGGCACTCTTCAAGAGGAACCTTGATGATTGGATAGAAGATAGGAAATTCACCCTGAGGATCACATCATTAGCCCTGCTAGACAGGGGTCGAGGAAAGTAAATATTTGTGTGAAGCAATAGCCAGGGAATTGTTATGGCTAGGCTTGTATAGGCCCTTGGACCAATAGCCTAGTACCTACCTATGAACCTATTCATATTGCCACATGATTTACAACACAGATTTTCACACTGAGAATATAGGCCAAACCTGATTGAACAGACTATGTGGGAAGTATAAAGGTTACCATGAGAAGATTTATTACAATATAAAGTTCATGTACAGTCCAGTAAATCTTTGGAAGTAATACAGTATGTAACCATCAATGGTTGAGACACCTTTTAAATAAGGTAGGTAATAATAAAATTGGCCTATTTTAAATGGTGATATATTTTTAGAGCTATTACTACCAAAGTACTACAGGTTTTCAGGTTCTGTTTGAGAGGTTGCAGGCCCTTTCTCAGCAGGTGTTTATAAATGAGGAACAGTATACTTATGTGAGCATGTGCTGCACATGCCCATTACTATGATAATGACAAGGTGAGTATACTTATGTGAGCATGTGCTGCACATGCCCATTACTATGATAATGACAAGGTGAGTATACTTATGTGAGCAGCTGCACATGCCCATTACTATGATAACGACAAGGTGAGTATACTTATGTGAGCATGTGCTGCACATGCCCATTACTATGATAACGACAAGGTGAGTATACTTATGTGAGCATGTGCTGCACATGCCCATTACTATGATAATGACAAGGTGAGTATACTTATGTGAGCATGTGCTGCACATGCCCATTACTATGATAACGACAAGGTGAGTATACTTATGTGAGCATGTGCTGCACATGCCCATTACTATGATAACGACAAGGTGAGTATACTTATGTGAGCATGTGCTGCACATGCCCATTACTATGATAACGACAAGGTGAGTATACTTATGTGAGCATGTGCTGCACATGCCCATTACTATGATAACGACAAGGTGAGTATACTTATGTGAGCATGTGCTGCACATGCCCATTACTATGATAACGACAAGGTGAGTATACTTATGTGAGCATGTGCTGCACATGCCCATTACTATGATAATGACAAGGTGAGCACATCAAAAGGGTATACAACATGCCAAGCACCTTGGGGAGGCTAGATTGAATGGCTGTCATTGCCTGCGGAGAACCACAGCTGGCACTGTGGCTTGTGGCTATAGTCAAGAGAGTAGCCAAAGCCAATAGTATGGCAATGGAGAAAATCCACCTGTAAATGAGTGTGTTACATATGGCAGAGCAGTCTGTCAGAAGAATGGCTATAGCCAATGCTACTAAGCCACTACAAGGTATAGTGATTTCTGTATGTGCAGTCATAATGTACCCATGCAATATCTTATAAGATGTTTCCTTGTTAGGTGTACCAGCTGCTTGTGTCTAGATTGATGTACTTCTCCCATTCCCAGTGTGTCTAGACTGACGTAGTTCTCACATTCCTAGTGTATCTAGACTGACGTACTTCTCCCATTCCCAGTGTGTCTAGACTGATGTAGTTCTCCCATTCCCAGTGTGTCTAGACTGATGTACTTCTCCCATTCCCAGTGTGTCTAGACTGACGTAGTTCTTCCATTCCCAGTGTGTCTAGACTGACGTACTTCTCCCATTCCCTGTGTGCCTAGGCTGATGTAGTTCTCCCATTCCTAGTGACATGGTCAGCATACTGAGTTGCGTACAGTCAATGGCACTAGCACGCCATGAATGTTCACCTTTTCCACACATCTGTTTCCCTCTGGGAAGTAGCCACATGCTTCTGATGGCCTGTGTTCTCAGCTGGTTTTGTGTATGAACTGAATATCTATCAGTGAACAGTATTGTGGAGAAATGTTCTCCAAGCTCCCAGACTGAATCCTAGGTTTTTATTTAGAAAAAAATGAAAGCTTATGATAGCATTCTGCTAAACATAATTGAGCTTTCCTTGAGCACCTGATGTTTTGCAGAAAACAGTATTTAAAAAGAATCACTACATGCAATTACAAAAGCTTTAGACATTGGACATCTGATGACCTGTACTTCATAATGGGTAATTTACCTGACCACATGGACATGAGCCCACACATCACAACCTTTTATGTTTCTTTTACATGGACACTTAAGTAATATTAGGGTCAAGCATGAGTTTATTCATTAATTCATCTGTATATTGATACTGGTGCTTTATTTACCTCTGAGCTGAATAATATTCTAAGTGAAGTGGGGAAAGATTTTATAACAAAAACATTTCTTACATCTGAATGCTATTGCTGGCACTGACTGATTATGCTGAATGTTTTTGTATTTGTGTAGTTAGCCACTAGATGGCAGTAAAATCCCATTAGCAATTTAGCATTCCTTAGTATTTCTGAACTACGCAAACTGTTTCTGTTTGTCTTTCCTGGATTACATGGATTGAATTCAGAATAAAATGAGAATGTATCTAACTGAAAGTGCATTTACAGTTGTACAATCAAGTAATAGAATGGTTTATGGTTTGGACTAATTGACAAAAAATGTTGTAGCACTGTAAAAGTTTTTTTAGGTTACTACTTTAATGAAATTTATTCCATTTATTCCTGATTTTTAAGAGATTTATGATAAATAATATAGTATTATGTGTTACAGAAATGATTATTGAGTAGGATTGTTGACTTACCTATAAAACATTTTTTTATTTTAATTGTGAAAAGCATAAAAATGTTTTTAGCTGATGGTATCACATGACTTTTTAGTTATTTCATAAATGGTGGAATTCTTAGCTAGTACCTTACAGAAATGTATATAGGTTGAAACCAGTCTATTTGGAGCTAAGGTTCTAAAACAAATTTTAGCCTTCAGTCAGTAGCTGCCTCCTGTGATGAATTTTATGTTCCTATGTACCTCAGCCATTGTCAGTAAATTTAGTTGACAGATATATACAAGAAATTACAAATATTGCAAAGTGTAGGAAATAAATAGTACTCAGTAAAGTCAACATAGACTGGCTAGATAAATATATATAAGCATCTAAAAAGGAAACCTGATCTATTTTATTCTCACTCTACTGTTAGATTAAATATCTTCAGCCAAGGGTAGAGTCATGCAAGCTAAATAAAATAATAGAGTTAGAACTCAGACTGTGGTTAACACCTTTGCATATAAATAACTAGAATGCAAGGATAAAGACTTTTAAGAATGTGGAAGAGGATCCTCAAATACAGAATAACATGCACAACTGAACACACCAAATTGCTAGGAGTGGAAATAGACAATTAACTAAAATTTGACATTCACATATCCATGACCATAAAAAAGTCCACAAAAAACTAGGAGTGTTATACAGAAATAAGCAAATTCTCACCAAAGCAGCAAAGATTTCAATAGCAAATTCCCACCTTATCTCCACCCTACTTTATGCCTCTCCAATATATACCAACCTAAGGCAATGTGATCTAAACAAGATAGAGACCTGCTACAACAAAATCACCAAATTCGCCACAGGGGCATCCTACCGTAGTCACCACTGTCTCTCACTTGCTGAACTGGGCTGGCTTGAACTCCCTCACCTCCTTCAATGGTATCAACTATCACTCACCCACAAACTAGTAAACCATCCACTAAATGTCCCATCCCTCCAGAATCTACTCCAGTCCTATCGCACCACCACACCACTAAGATCCAGCAACAAAAATCACCTGCAGATCACTAAAGCCAATAACTCTGCTGGTGAAGCACTATTTTCTTGCATCATAGCCAAATTATGGAACTCCCTCCCACCCACAATTACCTCCGTACTATCATGCACCCACTTCAAAACTTTACTAAAAGCGCACCTAAAAACATGCTGGCTATGCCCTTGCAACTCCCACTCTAAAATCTCCCACCCCATCCAACCACTACCTTTCTTTCCACTCCACTAACTACCTTGATTATAGCAAGCTCAGATGCTTATAAGCCTAGTACTTATTATACAGCAGGAACTTCTTATTGTAACATTTGTTAATGTCTGTTATGTACTTCACAGATAAAGATTCTAGTTGTCTACTGATGTACTATGTTCTTCATCTGTAAATATGTTTGTAGTTAATTGCTATGTTAAATTATTAATCGCTATGTTATCCAATGTAACTACTGTCTGTTTATTTTAACTGTAGAGCTTTTCTCCCTGGGCCACCACTGAAAATGGACTTACGTCCAGTCGGACACTCCCAGTCAACAAATGTAAATAAATAAATAAATAAATTCCTGGACCTAAAAATTTACTGTACATTAGTCACCAACAGAGATAAATCAGAAAATTCTCTTAAGGCACTCCAAACTGTTATAAAAAGCCATAAAATAACTAACAAACCCTATTCTGACAAACTGTTTCTAAAACACTGCAACACACAAAGAAAAACTTCCTAACTTTGGCAACCTAATCTCCAAAACTTGTATTGTCCACCATTCAAGGTCACTTCCTAAATCTCAAAATTGCAAATGTATACCAAACATATAATTCCATTTCAAATAAATTTAATTATGAAAACTACCCAAAATGAATTTAAGATATCAAGTTTAACTCTTTCTCTGCATTCATCAATTGTAAAACCAAAACGTTCAGTTCTGTCCACCCACAAATTTACATATGCAAATTATTTTTCTGTTTTGGGAAAGTATACCTTTCAGCTTTAAATATTCCTTGTTCATTCATTTCCTAAAGTCTGATCCCTGATGAATTGCTACAGAATACAACCCCATTTATTCTGCCTTCTGGTCAAACTATATACGGTATTCATACACAGAGGCAAAATGGCTACAGTACAAAATATAGTATTATTACAGACATCTCCGCGATGGTGGTGCTGTGGTAGCATTGTCGCCTCACAGTAAGACGCTGTCCAGTTCGACTCTCAGTTAGAGCGTCTTCTTCGTGAAGACATGCATGAATGGGTGTACCTTCGTTGAAGGTTGTGCGTCAGGGCTGGCAACTCGGTAAGTAAAAATCAACTGCCAATCATTAGTGGACCGGAGTTCTGCTGTGTTGACCCCTAACCGGGAAAAAGCCGAAAGTCACAACAGCAACAACATTACAGACATCTGCTCATTCACATATAGTGTTTTCAGCAATATGAGAAACAGAAAGAATGGCACTTTGCTTGTGGATTTAAAGCAAGTATTAGTAAAAGTGGACCACACTTTAGTATTTTATTTTATTTTATTTAACATTTGTTGACCGGGAATGTCTGACTAGGTTCCACAGAGCCTGTTTTCAGCGGAGGCCCGGGGAGAAATGCTCCAGATGCATGTCTTTGGAATGTGGGAGGAAACCGGAGTACCCGGAGGAAACCCACGTGAAAACAGGGAGAACATGCAAACTCCACACAGAAGGCACCCCAGCCGAGAATCGAACCGGAGAACCTATTGCTGTGAGGCGACAATGTTAACCACTGCACCACTGTGCCGCCCAGATTTATTTTTTGGTTTATATTTATTGGTTTATTTTGCTTTCCTTGGAAGTACACTATAATAAAGAAATTAGCCAACTTCAGATGTTGAGAACAATGACTACCTGGTTTAGGCAGGATCTCACTAACAGAGCTTTTCATGTAGTTTCAAGCAACAGCAGGTGTCATACAGGCACCATAGTGGAGTACCCCAGAGGTTACTCATAGCACCTCTACTATTTTCTTTATTCATTATTGACCTTCCTTTTGCTACCCTAATTTAAAATCCATTGTATATGCAGACAATGTATGGCTGCGCACAAAGTAATTGATAACAAACCTTACCAATACTGCAACTATGATACTAGGTTCATTGTAAAGACTGAGTGTTTTGCAGAAAAATACTCATTAAATGTCCTTATCATACAATTTGCCTGTAGCAACTAAACAAATGTTTAGGGCTGTACACTGGCAAGATCTGTACTTCAGCTAACACAGAAATAACTTAGACAAGGAACTTTTCAATGATTGTGGTATAATACATATAAACAGTACTTTATTACCATGCACAGAGAATACATTTCTAAGATACATTAACTTTGATATAGCCATCAGGAGCACAAGTGTAACCTGATAAACAAGGCTCACAAGTTACTAATTAACTGACAGAGCATCAGTTCTGTTACATTTTTTTGACATTCAAGCCCTTTTATTACAGTCATTGTCCACCTTTAGAGGAGTCAAAAAGGAGTATTGCTAATTAGACTTAATTTAACTTAATTAAATGTGAAAAGTGATCTCACAGATAATTCTAGCAGGTTGGAATACTTTATTTCAGATGCAAGAAATGCTGCTGAATATAAATTACCTTAGCCCCCAGGTTCGTAGCGTTGCATTATTGCCTTGTGAATTTTGCGACTGCAGCAGTAGCGTTGTTACCTCACTGCAAGAGGTTCTCCCATTTGATTCTCGGCTGGAGTGTGGGGAGTGCCTTCTATGTGGAGTCTGCATGTCCTCCCCGCGCTTATGTGGGTGTTCGAAAGACATGCATAAATGGGCGTGCCTTCGTTGAAGGTTAAACATTGAGCTGGCACCTCGGCATTCATCAAAATCTACTGCCAATCATTAGCAGACTGGAGTTCAGCTGTGGCAACCCCTAACCGGGAAAAGCCGAAAGACAACAACAACTTTTGCATACAATTCCCTACTGAAATGTCAGCACTCGAAATGACAAGAGCAGCTACACAGGAAAAAAAGAAAGAAAGTGCAGAAAAGTGAGTCTTGAATATTGCTCTTCTCCTTTAAACTTCCTTTTTGTAGGGGGCAAGCCACCCTGCACCCCTAATGTGTAAGCTAAGCCCCCCTCACCCCAAACTTCTATATACTCTGAGGTCACCATACCTCTTATAAAAGCTAATACTCTGAGAAATGTCCATGTTGGACTTGGTGTATGCAAGTTTTTAAGTCAGTTATTTCGACAATTCAGTTTCCATGTTTTGGGACTCGCTCTAGCAAGTCTTGCTATTAGCAGATTTTTCTAATAAGGGATTGTCACGATGCTTCCCTAATTTGAATTGGTAATATTTCCTGCTTAATCTTCACTTCTTTTGCAATCATACATTGACAGTTTATCAGTGGTATTTTGAAACAAAATCATTACAGTATATATTTCTACTATTCATTGTTAAAATTAGTATAATACTTTTTAAAATTTTATTGCATTGTCCACTATTACTTGTTTTTCTGTTGTGTCTACAATTGCACTTTAGGTTGTGTCTGAAAAGGATCCATTGACCAATTCACTAACCAAGTTAACACATTTAAAATAAATAAATAAGTATTTAACAAGCAAGTCATCAACATTTTTTTATTATGTACCAAGACTTCCTTCAGAAAGCATAAATCAGTTGTAAGTAGAACACTTGTATTTAAGATTCTGGTCTGCTAATCATCATAAGGGAAAATATTCCCCGGGATTCATGAAGCTCGGCGCAAGGACGGTTTTAACCTTGCACCGAGCGTCCCCATTACAGATGGTGCAGCAGCGCCATATGAATATTTATGAGGGCGCTCTGCCACACCCTCGACGTGCACAGGAAACGTGTGTGAGCGCAAGGGGAATGTTCAAGTGCTCTACAGAGGCGGAAACATACCCCCACAGTTGCACAACCTACTATGCTTACTGTTAGAGCCCGCATCTAATAGTAAGCAATTAATTCAGTGTTCGTAGATACTGAAATGTATGTTAAGCAATCAAGAGTGTCCACGAACACTGAAATAAAATCAAAGTAGTAAACACGCAAGCACGTAGCGGAATGGTGAGCCCCGTCCCTAGAACTTTCACAATTAGATACCCCGTGTCCCTATTTTACATTTGTATTGCTTCAATATCGAAAGTGTAAGTGAAGCGCACAGCGTGTTTGCTCATCGCTGGCCCCTGCTGAGCGTAGCTTACACATCAAAATCATTCAAATAGAGAAAAACATGCAGAATCAATGTTAATGTCAATAGTGTAGTGGTTAGAGCATCCACCTAACAAAGAGGCATTCACATTTCGAGTCCAACTATAGCACATATAATTTTCCATGTGAAATGAATGTCGTTTTGCTGTAAAACCTACATAATAACATGTAAATCTGAACTGGAGTACCGCATGAAATGTTTAACGAAAGTTTCATTCAGTCAAAGTGGTACTGTCATAATGAATAAAGCACTAGTAAACAGGTGTAAGCACAGGAAAGCAGTAGTAAACATATATAAGTACCAGTAAGCAAGTATGAGTGTGCTTGAGCGGGTGTAAGCAGTGCCCAGCATAGGAAATGTATATAAGTATGTACAGATATATAATATATATAATATATATATATATATATATATATATATATATATATATATGTATATATATATAAAGAATGAACATCGTAACAATAAAGCATACAAAAGGAATGAGAAGGGACTCAACAGCAACTCCAGTTTTATTTAGTGCTGTCAGCATATGTCATATCAAGCTGAGCAGGAGTGAGCAAAGCACTGCTACTCACACCACAGGCAGGATACTACCAGTGGGAGTAACATTGTTGATCTGCTAAGTGTACTTTACAAACAATCAGAGGGTAGTCCCTGGTGGGACTACCCAAAAATTGATAGGATGATTGGACCTCTGACCATTACACAAGCAAGTGCAGGTATGTTCAAGGACTAAATGGTGGGAGAGCCTGATAATACATGGGTTGGGACAACATAGATGTAGGGCCCCTAACGCTCAGGAGAGGGCAATGTGTGGAGGTGTTTCATGGCTGCGATAGCAACTGGACAATAGATGGTACGTGTGTATTGTCGAACTCGGGTGGGGTGAAGGAACTATGGGTATGAAATTATGGATCCAGGCGTGTCAGGGTTGGATGGGCTGGTTCTAATTGGACCGCCTCATGGAGGTCAGCGAGTTCGTTATAAGTATATATACATACACACATGCATACATCTATATGTAGAAGTACATTCCCTGTAACACATTCATTCCTTTTGCAGACATAAATAACATGAAAGTGCCCTTACAAACCTCGACAGTAGATAGAATACTAGGTTGTGCATAAGAGGGAAGGGACGAAACTGCTAAAATGCAGAAGTGTGCACAATGTCCGAAGTCAGTGCTGAGCTCAATAATTCAAATGTGAGCACTTTCTCACACATGTAATCATTCCTGTGATATGACTGCTATGGCAATGCCAATCACTAAACCGGTCTATTTGCCAAATAATTACGCCAAACTCGTACATAATTAGCTGTCATGTGTAATGTGTGCATTACCACATAGTCATATTTATTAATTTATTGTAGTGTCATCTTAACGGGAGTAAGGATGTAATGAAATATAGAGTCTAATCTTGAAATAAAGATGTGTGTCTCATGTGGGACAACCCAAAAATTGCAAATAGTATCCTATTGGTCGCTCATGTCACCAATGTTTGTGGACTAAAAGTATGGGATTTCTGAGGATATGTGGAGTGAGTCAACCCATGGAATGGGTCTACAGGAGTAGGGAGTGACCAATGTGTAGTGGTGTGGATACACCGCGTATCCAACTGGAGAATGGATGACTGCTGTGTTAGTGAAGTGTTGGGGTGGGTGTTTGGAGAACTAGGAGTCAGGAGTATATGGGTATATATGCAAATGAAGCAGCACATTCCCATTCCGAATCCCACTGCAGCACATACCATTTTCCATCGGTAATCTGTATATGAACATATTTCGACATCTGTCCACTGTATAACCTGCATAATAACAATTAAAAGTGAACTGGAGAGAAGTGTCTGTGTCATAATGAATAAGGCACTAGTAAGCAGGTTTAAGCATATAAAAACACCAGTAAGAGTGTGTAAGTGCGTTTGCGTGGGGTATGCATTGCTTTACAGACACACACATATATATATATATATATATATATATATATAAATATATATATATATATATATATATATATATAAATATATATATATATATATATATATATATATATATAAATATATATATATATATATATATATATATATATATATATATATATATATATATATGTGGTTGCAGACATATATGTCTATATATACATATATATTTATATATATGTGTGTGTGTGTGTGTGTGTGTGTGTGTGTGTGTGTGTGTGTGTGTGTATATGCATAGATATACACAGATATACAGCTATGATAGGAAACAGCACACAAGAATGACATATGTTCACAGGCTATGCCAATGGAAGTGAAGGGCCCAAGCAAGAAACATGAAACACGTAGCATGACCTTCCACCCCCCCCCCAACTGGACACAGGAAAATACACACAAACCCGCAAACAATGTAAATAGTTCACTGCTCCCCAGACCACAGGCAGGATACAGCCAGGGGGGGGGTACACAGTGCACCCGTGAAATCTAATCTTGGAACACAAACAAGAGCGTCCCTTGCGGGTCACCCCAAAAATTTACATATAACCAAAAGAAGGTGATACGTCGACCATTTGGGCTGGGGTGTGTACATACCTAGAATACAAGGGTGGGAAAGCCTGATAACCCATGGGTCGAGACAATGTATTACATGGATCCCATGAAGTGGAGAGTGGGCAGCGTGTAGTGGTGTGTTCAGACCCAACCAGGACCCAGAGTAAGGATGGGTACTGTAGAGGAGGTGCAGGTGGGGGAACTATGGGTAGCTAGTTATGGGTCTAGGTGTGCAGGTGTTGGCTGATGTGGGTCTATATGGACAGCACCAGGGATGTAAGCAAAAGTGTTAATTGGGCAGAGGCATCGCCCAACAGGCAGCCACACCCGCTATGAGTCCCACTGCAGCAAAGTGTAATCAACATGGCAAGGAATGGAATACCAGATGTAGATGTATATATGTAGAGGTATGTGTGTATATCTGCCCATAGCGACATAGAGATATACCTCTCTCTCTCCATAGTACAAATGTATACATACAGATACAGAATACATAAACATGCCCACATATAGATATATACATATGCAGACACCCATAGACCCATATGTTGTTACATATATATAGACAGCAATATATAAATATATACATGTATGCATACATATACAGATATATCTGTATATAGTAATGTATGTATATATATATATATATATATATATATATATATATATATATATATATATATATATATATATACCTTGACGGGTGGATGGGAAACAGAAAATATACCCCGGGGATCACTGCAGTGGCTCTGCTGGACAGGGGCACAGGAAACTAATCTAAGGGGGTGGCAAAAGCCAACACATTCTGGCTAGGCTTATAACTGCCCTTTGGCAGACAGCCTAGTACTTACCTATGAACCTATGAACCTATATATATATATATATATATATATATATGTGTGTGTGTGTGTGTGTGTGTGTGTGTGTAAATATACACATGTATATAGCAAGGATATGATACAGCAGTTACGAATTACATATGTTCACAGGCCGTGCATATGGGGGTGAGGCGTCCAATCAATAAACGTGTAACACGTAACATCAACCACCCCCAACTAGACAGGTGAAACATACAAACACACGATACAAATAAACACACCACTGCTTCCCAGACCACCGGCAGGATACTACCAGTGGGAGAGACCTGCCAAGTCTAATCTTGAAACAAAGACATCAATGTCCCTTGTGGGACACCCCAAAAATTACTGATCATTGGAGTCAGTTCCTGTCATGAGTCATCAAACCAGGCTGTAGACATACATGGACCAGTAGGTTGTGCAAGCCTGATAACCCATGGGTCGACACAATGTACAACATGGGTCCTGACACACGGAGAGTGGGCAGTGTGTAGTGGTGTGGTTAGACTCCACCTGCATCCACAGTAAGGATGAGTGCTGTAGAGGAGGGGCAGGTGGGGGAATTATGGGTATGCAATCATGGGTCTAGGCGTGCAGGTGTTGGCTGACACAGTTGTATTAGGACCACTTCGGGGATGTAAGTAATATTCTGAAATGGGTGGAGCTTACACCCATACCTCTCAACCCCTAAGAGCAAATCCACTGGACAGGGCATAAACCATTGGGGGAACAAATAGGGACCATACCTCTCAACTGTCTGTGATTTTCAGAGACGTCCCTAATTTTGACTCACATTTTAACTGTCCCTCTTAATCCTTCCTAAAACTAGTGACTTTTGGAGGAATGGTGGTGAATTACACTTAATAAATAATGGCAATAATTAAGTGTTATAAACTCCTTTTACTTTAGAAAATGTGTATTAATTCACATGCTCTGATTCTGTCAATGTTTCAAGTTAATAGCACTAATATTTTAAAAGTGTCCCTGATTGTCCCTGCATGTTTCTTGACTTGTCCCTGATTCAGTTGAAATTTGTCCCCACTTGTTTGAGAGGTCTGATAGGGACGGAAAGCACATATTCCACTTACAACATTAGAAAGCTGATAGAATAATAGGTATGCATTAGCAGGACTCGGCTGAAGGATGTGGGGTCCTAAACCCAATTACTTGTCTGTATTTAATGGTGTCAGTTCCCAGGTATTTTCCAGACAGGTGCAGATTGTGAAAGGAACACACCAATAGTATGAAGCAAACTCTGGCCAGGCCGCGGATTCCATACAGTCAACCGGCATGCTTACGCCAAATGGACAGCCATTCCCAATATGGGTCCCACTGCAGCACAATCCAGTTTAAATGGCTAAGTATGGTATGACCATATGTGTCATTGCATAACCCACTACACAACACATATGAACACGTGGTCACAACACCCCACTGTAGGCATGTAAGCTGATGTAAAAGGTATTACCGTAGTCCTCACCCCCACCCAGGGGTGTGAGTGTCAGATGCAAACACCAAATGCAGTGCATTTGCAAGTGCAGGAGCAAGCGGGTGTAAGCCTGTTTGGGCGCCGGTATGTGAGTATCACACTGGTGAACCAATGCAGAGGCTAACTGAGTGTAAGAAACTGTATCCGGAGGTTAGCGTTGCTTAGCTCCACGCAAAGCCGTGTACACCCACTCACAACCGCTTTAAAGTGCCTTAATCACTCTGTACCCAACATCTCGTGTTCTGGCCAGCAACACAATAACCAGTCTCTGCAAGGTTAGAACTCTGGACCCTGTACATCACAGTCATAGTAGTAAACCACTACGCCATGATAGCAATACATATTGGGAAGACTGTACAATATTTGAATCGACACATGCATGGACTGATAAACTCAGCTTCTATGCACGTTTTGTCGATGATATTTTTTTCTTGTGGGATGGCAGCATACAGGAGTTGGAAGCATTTATATTGTATTTAGAAGATAGTTCTGCATTTTTCAAATTTTCCATGAACCATTCAAAAACATCGATAGACTTTTTGGATGTGAGATTGGACAGAGATAGAATGGGGATGATAACCACCTTATTGTATAGAAAAGACTGTTGGCGGAATAGTCTACTTAATTATGACAGTATGCATCCACGGCATACATTTGATAACATTGTAAAAGGACAGGTATGCAGGATTTCTAGATTATGTAGTGATGATTATAGGTTCCATGAGGAAGTGGACTGTTTTCGGGAAAATGTAATAAGGAGGGGATATAAACATGACAAGTTAACCCCTCTAATAAATTATAGTTAGACTAGAAGAAAGGACACAGCCAAACCTTGGATATGTAGAAGGACATATGATATAGAAAATGGTGCTGCAACAATGGTTGATAAAAAGGAGAAGACCAGGGAGCATATCAAGATGGTGCTAACCTACAGCAGCGATATAGGTAATATATGTGACATTATAAAACGTCACTGGCAGGTGCTATATACTGACCCTCAACTTAGAGAACAAATAGGGAATACACCAAAATTTATATTTAGGAGGAATAAAAATCTGAAGGATATGTTATGTAAAGAACCAAGTAACAATATAAATATAAAAACCAATAAGAAAGGCACGCATCCATGTCATCAATGCAAGGCATGCCGTTTTATTTTACAAACTCAGGTTTTCACACATCCAAGAACTAATAAAGAATACGTGTTTACGGGATATGCAAATTGTAAGACCAGTAACTTGGTATACATAGCTGTTTGTCAAAATTGTGCAACATACTATGTAGGTAAAACGAATAATATGATTAAAACAAGGATTTTTAAACATTTATCAGATATTAGACTGAACAATGAGCACAATGCACTGGCTATGCATATAAGGAATAATGAGACTCATTCTTTTTCTTTCATGGTGATGCAAATAATCACTCCCAACACCAGGGGGGGTAATTTGTTTAATGAGACTGAGTGTGCTGAAACCAGATGGATTGTGAGATTGGGAGCAGACAAACCACCCGGAATTAATGCCATTGTACCTTTAAAACCCATCCTGAAGAAAAGGAGGGTAAAATACTGAAATGTGATAGGTTGATGTATTATTTAAATGTGTGATGTGCAGTTTTAATTGTTATCTGAAGAAGAGCAGATGGCTTGAAAGCGCTTATGAAGGTTTTATCTTTGTTTTTACACAATAAAAGTTTTTACTGAATTTTGGCTCCACGTGGCGTTCTCTGCTTATTTGTTTTTTGGATGATAGCAATACATATGAAGGAGGTATCAGCAAACTAATCCTCACAACAGGGAAGTCAAATCAAATATGTGAACTGAATCTATGTACAGTGTAATGTGCTATAACCTGCCACAGACCATAAATATGTGAATTGGAGCACTGCAGTAAACATAGAGTTGAGGTGTCACTGTAATAAAGATATAAAGTTCTCAGGACCCCACACAGTGTATGTACACATGAATGACGGATACCAGACACATATATAACCTGTAATGAGTAAGGCATCATTGACAAAAGGCAAATATAATGCTAAATAACCAATAAGCAATGCTAACCGCAGCACAGCCCATCTAAGTAATTGTAAGCAATGTGTAGGAAAGCCAATACAATATGCCTACAGGTACACCTCTTTAAGCAGTGCCAACCTGAAGTAAGCAGGTGTGCCCTTAGCGTAGCCTTTTCGAAACCGGCCAATTATGGAAAAGTGTGGGAATCCGGCCTTACTTAAACTGAAGAGGCGGGAATACGGTTCATAACTGGTTGTAGCATCCCCCTGCAGGCAGAATGGCTGGAGTGGGAGAAGGCACTCACTTTATAGTGCAGTGCTGGGGCATCCAGTTGTCCAAATTCATGGTATGGCTCCTGATAAAGAACCATGACAGGAGACTACTGCAGGGCCAGTACCAGGGCTCGCAGTACAAAAACAGAGGCCTGGGACAGTCTTTCCTGTGACCTCACTAGTGCCACAGGTATCCCCCGGACTGGTGAGCAGGTCAGGCAGTACCATGCAGACCTGAAGCGGCAGAGGGGGGATGTCCTGGAACAGTGGATCCAGGAAGAAAGGCAGATGCAGAATGCCCCAGAACTGAGTAAGTACTCCTTCCACTAAGTAGTTAATAATTGCCTAGCTTGTGTATACTATGGATAGGTATAGCTAAATATCACTGTACTTCTCTGACAGCTGCAGATGAGTGTGCTGCGAACCAGCAAGCCTATGATGCTAGGCTGCAAAGGATGTGTCGTAAGGCAGGTTAGTAAATAGCCTACATGTACTGTCATAACTAATAAATGTAAGAGCCTCAGAAAGTGTTGCACCAGTATACAGAATTGTGTAATATGCTGTGAATAAGGGTGCAGTCCCTGCATTGCTTCTGTTTACTCTGCAGTCATATGTTGTACTGTTGCAGTTATTAAGTAGTACTGTTGTAGTAAGCAGTGTTACCCACACTGTGGTATGCAGATAAAATGTGTATGAAATGCTGTATAACAATGTTGGAAGTGCAAACAGGTCAGTCATATTAGACAAAATACATTGCAAAGCCTCACAACAATTGCCTGATAGCATAGTGTACAGTGATCTTAACTATAATGCTTTTGTCACACACAGCAGGACTTTGGATCCCAGGAGTACTAGTAAGTTGTATGCATAATCATTCCACACAACTGCACACAGCTTGTTAGACTGTTCAGAGAGAAAGCTGTATGCATATTTACACTTAACTGTACAGATTTTACTACAATGCTCAAATAGAGAGTGGTATGCATATTCATATCCCTCAACTGTTTCAATCTGCCCAGTATGTCCTGATAAATGGCCCACATCACCTACCTTTTGCCCTGTTCCCCTGACAAATTAGTGTGATGATCCAAGAAATGTAGGCAGCTGTTAATGACATATAACTGATAGTCAGACTTGTACATAGTCAGAGAATGTACATGCAAACATACCTGTCATCCCAGCATCTCACCCAAAGTGTATAAAAGCAGTCTCAAAACATGTTGCATTAACACCTGCATCTTGTCAAGCCTGTACGTAAGACATGGATCCCATACATACTACTCTACAAACATACCATTGTACAATATAACGCCATTGGGTAGTGTAATAATATGTGTAAGGGACAGACCACTGCAGTGACTATGAATGTTGTGAAAACTACAAGGATTTATTAGTTGTAAATTGAACTCTGTCTCTCTCACCCCTACCATATGTGCAAAAGTAACCGATTTACACAACCCATTTGGTATTTCTACACTCCTAACCTTTGTTGGGACATATGTCCTATTGTTTTTTAAATATTCACATCTGTTTCTATGCATGTGCCATGTTAAAATACTCCCATATTGGTGGCCTGTTGCCATCAATGAAACCTGCATGTTGTTGTAATGGCCACTGTTTACCCATATATGCATGTGTTCCGCCTGCTCTGCAACTATTATATCTGGTGCCCTGGGTAATGGGAATACCTATGCATGCTGTTATAACTAATTGTGAATGCTACTGACTATTACTAACCCATATCTGCCTTAAACATGCAACAACATAGCTCGTTTGGGAAGGCGGACCCACCTGTTCCACCTCAGCTGGCCATGGCACTGGGCACCAGCACATCTGGGGCCCAGCCTGAGACCTCCTCATCCATTGGCCCTGCACCACCTTCAGGTGGAACCACCACAGGGGATGGGGCTTGCCCCACTGGGAGTGGGAGCAGACAGGAACCTGACACCCATGGTACGGTCTGGGCCGTGTTGCGTAGGGAGCTTGACAGGGAGATTCGAGACAGTCTATGCCAGCTTGAGGGCCAAGTGGTGCAACTAGAGGGTGAGCTTGCCCCTCCTATACAACCCCCAGCACAGACACCTTCTGGGCTGTGAAGGTGCAGTGGTGACTGCCCATGAGTGGGGACCTCAGTCCCACTGTATCCATTTGTGGGCTCATGGGCTTGCAACTACCAAACACTCCTCCCCATCCAAGGTGCCCCCCCCACATGTATCATATACCGCCCCTGTACACATCTTATTTGTCTTGTCTGTCATCCTACCCAACCTATCCTCCCTGATCCTATCTACTCTCCTTCCCCAACATCCCACTCTCACCTAAAAATAAAAGAAAAAAAGGGCAATCTGTTCCCGCAAAAAAAGCATGCCCCATACATAGCTGTCCATTTTGCACACATGTCCACTGGACACATGTAAACATTTCTAATTGGCATCACAACATACTATTGTTGCCCTCACCCCTCTATCAGGGTTGTGAGTGTCCAAATGTACCGCCAAATTTATTGCATATGCACAGCCATTGCTTTAGAAGAAATGGACAGCTATGGACCTTCGCTACACCCTTCCTGCACATCCCTAGCTACCTTGCCTATGGTCTTTCCCTTTTTATGCCCCTTTTTCACCACTTTCCTATCACCCCTTTTTTCTTTTCTTTTAAAGAAATTAGAGCGGTGGTAAGTGGGAGTAAGCACTTTTAAGTTTCAGCAGCAGTTTCAGCTTGTTTGCGCAGGGGTAAGCACTGCTTACACTAGTTAAGCAATCAAGAAGGTAACTGAGTGTAAGAAACTGTAACCAAAAGTAAATACTGCTTACCATCACGCAAACCCGTGTACACCCACTCACAACTGCTTAAAAGTGCCTTAATCACTCTGTATCCAATGGCCCTTGTTCTGCCCAGCAACAAAATAAATGGCCTCTTTAAGGCTCGAAACCAGGACCCTGCACACAACAGCTAATGTGATTTACCACTAAGCCATGGCAAATATACAGACATCTGATGTTATCACAAACATATCATCCAGCACAGTCATTGAACAGTATAGGAAATGTATTTCATTATGTAGATGTATGTGTGTGTGTTTGTGTCCAGATATATCTACATACATAGATATAGATATATATATATAGATATATCAAGAACAAACCACGTGACAACAAAGCATTAAAAAAGAATGAAAAGGAAACCACCAGCAACTCCTGTATTATGTAGTGGTGTTGTCCTATGTAATATCAAGACTCCCTCAGACAGACATGTGTCATTAATACAAGCAAACATTTGTACAATGCCCAAATACATTACTATGAGCATTTTATTTACATTAACAAAACAGTTCCTGTCCAATCATAATGTGAGAACAGTACTCTTGCAAGGTGCTGTGTGCAACATCATCATCATTAAAAAGTTAAATGGGGTAACCATAGAGGGACTGGTAGTGTCGTGTGTACACTGGGGTTGTCTGCATCACGTGTACCTGGAACCTTTAGGAGTCATGTGCATACCAGGATCATGTGCCTGAGAGAGGGGTGAGGACAACAGTAGTATGTTGTGATGCAAATTAAAAAGGTTGCATGTGTCCAGTGGACATGTGTGTGAAATGGACAGCTATGTCTGGGGCAAAAGTCATTCTGGGAACAGATTGGCCTTATGTTTCCATTTTTGTAAGGTGAGAGTGGGATGTTGGGGAAGGAGAGTATGTATGCTCATGGAGGATAAGTTGGGTAGGATTGCAGACAAGACAGGCAAGACAGCATACAGGGGTGGTATATGACACATGTGGGAGGACACCTTGGATGGGGAGGGATGTTTGGCAGTCACAAGGCCATGAGCCCCTAAATGGAAACAGTGGGACAGAGGTCCCCACCCATGGGCAGCCACCACTACACCTTCACAGCCCTAAAGGTGGCTGTGCTGGGGGCTGTCTAGGAGGGGCAGGCTCACCCTCTAATTGTGCCACTCTGCCCTCGAGCTGGTGTAGCTGGCCTCGAAACCCCTTATTGAGCTCCCTATGCACCACGGCCTGGATGGCTGACAAGTTCATGTCTGGACCTGCTCCTGGGCAAACCCCGTCCTCAGTGGCAGTTCCACCTGGGGTGGTGCAGAGCCAACAGAGGTGGAGGTCTAAGGCTGGACCCCAGACGTGCTGGTGCCCAGTGCCATGGCCAGCTGAAGTGGGACAGGTGGTTCCGCCGGGACCTGCAATCCCATACAGCCTACGGTGTTGCAGTTTTAACACAGATAAGGCTTATTAATACTCAGCAGCATTCAGGATTACTTATAACAGCATGCATAGATATTACCATTAACCCAAGACAACAGATGTCATACATTTGCAGAGGGAGCACAACACATGCATATATACTGCATGACATCTGTCCAAAGTGTAGATGACTTGTGACTGCAGCTATGAACAGTGGCCCATTATTGGCATGTCACTGTGATAACCTCAGACAGTGACTGTCATACCAATGTTTCATGTGACGTATGTCCAATCAGGGATGCAATGTCAGTAACTCTCATCACTGTCACCGTGTACTGACTGCAATCTTCACACTATGCTTCTGCAGTTCACAGATGTGTGTTCTGTGAGCAACACAAGAAACAAATGGTTCCACACACTGACCAGTCCACAGATGTCCCTACAGATGGGGGTTTCCTCACAAACAGAGCACTGTGTTGTTAGTTATTAAAACATGCAGACTAGCCATTACCCCACACAACCTGTTAAACTGGCAGTAGTCTGAATGAAGCATAGCTACACTTACATGCTGTAGTCATGTCTGGCACATCACCCTCCTTTCTTTAGGCTATTTTCCACAGTGTATGTTGTTTGAATATCCAGATATCGTTTGTGATGCTGTTTACCAAACACCAGATTCAGGTTCAACTCACAGCGACTGTCATGGGCAAACACCAACATGATGTTCCTAGATATTGTACTGTGATTCCATGCAATTGGCTATGGGAATGTCACCACAGCTGTTTCACATGCAATCAGCTAGCGGAGGACTGCAATAGGTGCAGAGGCCATCACCTGATCATGACCATCACTTACAAAACACAAGCTGCTGCTGAGCAGGTGTACATCTCCACATCCACCAGAGAGTGTGTGGGAGGGACAGACAAAGGCAAAGTACATCAGAAAAGGGCTGTGAGACTAAAACCTAAGCATCTTCTGTCACACACCTACCAGTACAGGGGTTCAACCCCTGACTGACTAGCCATTACTATTACAAGTGCATGCAGTTACTCCATGTGCCGCATTACTGACATGTTGGTGTGCTGTAAGGACATATATGTGTGCTGGTGAGCGACATCTGCAACAGAGATATAGTAGACATACATTAGGTGTAGCACACATGGCTGTCCACATGAACAGATGTCATTGTCAACACAACCACACTATCTAAGGGACTCAGGCACATTGGCACACGTTGGCAGTCTCACAAATACACTTCCTAACTACTAAGTTTGCCACACTGCAGAAATACACAGGTATTACATGTACCACAGGGGATATCCTGAGGTTCTATGGGCTAGAGCATGTGAACGTGTCTGACAGCAGTCAGTGTGCCAATGAGAGTTATACTGGGTGTAACTGTGGTTGGGAACATCATACCCCACACGCAGACACAAGGTGCCAGTACTGACATGCATGTATGCATTGCTTCAAGGGTGAGTAGTAGTTGGCTGTGCAAAATGGCTGTACAAGGCTGGGTGAGGGGTAATCCTTGGCATCAGGCCACCTGACAATGTTCTGCAGTGTGGTTCAGGGGTGTAGTGTCTGCAATGTCCCACACAGATGGGTATTGTGTGACTTGTCCTGTCATCCTGGTTACCATTGTGTGTGGCCATTGCTTTGCAATGTATGCCGTGTCTGTGTTTGATAGTCCTTGACATAGACAATGCCTGGGATGTGCACGTCCCACAATAATGTACAGTGACATGTTTATGTGTACCTGGTTTGCCTGGCACATGTTGTGTACACTGACTGTTATCATCAGATGTGCCAATACTGGCCTGTGCCAATACTGGCCTGGTGTAGCAGGACCTGCTAATAGACAGCAGGTTGACCCTGCACCTGCAATGATAGCATGATACAGGTATTCCCTGGTGTCAGTGGCATCTGTTCATGCAGGGCATATGTGTAAGGCATTGTATGTCCTTTGTAGATCACAATTGATGGCACCAAATATGTTGCAGGCATCCAGTGGGGAACATAGTGAAGGCGCATTGTCTGCAAGGTTACCTAGCTGTAGCCAACAGACAGGTAAGTTTCAGTGGCCAGTTCAAGAAGTGCCACAGAACTGATCCACAGGGTTACTGAAATATTTGCCATGTGGTCCTCACACCATGTCACAAAGAGGGGCAATGTGCAGCTTCACTGGACAGGGATGCATAGTATGGCAGGAGTATGTAAAGTGTATGGGACAGGGATCTGTCAGGCATGTTGTGATCCTTGTACTAGAAAGGTGGATGTCCATGAAGTATGTGTTTATTTGAAATCAGGATGTGTAAGTGTAGCATGTCCAACATCTCTGGGTTGGACATGGCTTTATTTAGGGTAGGCATCATGCTACATAGTAGAGCAAGGGATTGGGAAGGCCAGTGTAGGCCATCTGAACATGGCCAATAACCCTTAAAGGAGATATGTGATCTATTATGGGTCACTTGAGTGTTGAGTATGGCTGAGCAATGATCTCTATATTCATGGATGGCACCCTGTCATGATTAGGGATGCCACGTATGACTACCTGACTGGTGTGGTGAAGTAACTATCAAAGGAAACACTACTGTCCAGCTGCATCCCATACACACACAGTTTCCATTATGTTGACTGCTGCCTAGGTGGTAGTTCATGGGTACAGGGTTTTTAACATAGGGGATGACAATGCAATACTTAGCTGTCAGATTGTGGCCATACATCACACACCACACATCGACCCACAAAGGCCCTTCTGTATGTTGCCCGCAGCACACATTGAGTCAACTATTGCTCCTAGTTCATAGTCATTTGTAAACTTCAATAGGCAGATGCCTTCTGTGTTAGTCTGTGTGGTATAGATAACAAAGAGGGGGAGTACCAGGAATGAACCCTGTATTACTGTGGCTAGCACTGGTTTGATGTGCGTGTATTAGTCAAACACCTTCTGTAGTGTTGGTTCTGCCAGCAGTCCAGTTGCCAACCACTCCTGTGACATAGGAATATACACCTAGTTTACTGAGTGTAGCTGGAACACAGTACAGGTGATGGTGTCCTAAGACCTGGCAAGGGCATGATATGCTGTGGTGAATCAACCTTACTGTCATCTACATCTGTACGGACTACATCAAATACGTTGATCACGGTTCATGGCCTTACAGACCAGACTCAGCAGGGCAGTAGTGCACTATTTCCCACTATCAGTGGTGTCTTCCCCTTTGTGAGGTGTGATAACTGTTGCTGTGCACCATTCAGTGTGTACACAGCCTGACATGAAGCTATGATTGAACATGATGTGTATGTGGAGAGCAAATTGTTCTGACATTTCTGTAGGATACACCCTGGGATGTTGACAGGTCCCATGAAAGCTGTATGTATGGCTTTAGAGAGTGCAGCTTGTACCTGCATAGTTGTTATTACAGGGGCTTCACAAGGGAAACCTTGATGTGTGAATGGGGGTAACAGAATATACACCCCTTGGATCATGTGTCCCAGAACCATACAACCAGGGGGTGAGGGAACCCCTCCAGTTTTATAGCTGCAAGACCTGTTGGAGAAATTGAATGGTGTTGATTTTTCACGTTAACATGCCCTCTTTAGATCACTAAGTGCCCCTATCACCCTCCACCACCCCAGTCTTCAACAGCTTCCAGCAACTCTGCCTGGAATCACTTCATTGGCTATGCTTGACAGAGGCTCAGTTACTTCATCAATGGAGGGGAGAAAGCCAACACACTGTAGCTATGCTTTTAATTGCTCTCGGCAGATAGCCTACTACATATTTGTGAACCTCTAAGGTGCAGGCCATCACAGCCATAATATGTGAATAAACAGAGCTTTCACATCACAATATACAGTGAAATATCACCATGTAGTCAGAAAATAGTTAAGTACAGCAAGAACATACAGAGGACTGATACTTAATAACTCCAAAAGCCTATCTTGGAAGCTAGAAGACTTGTATAAGTTTAAGGCTTTCTATTGCTTACCAGTAGGTTACCTACAGGAGAGATGAAAAACAAGCACAGATGGGAAACATGCATGCAACACTACCATACTGGCTTATGGTGTCAGCCTTAGGCTTTGGAATATTGGCCAAGGCTACTGGCACCCCCATGGTGCCTTTCTTAGGGAAGTCTCAAAGGTGAATAGGTGTATCCCACCTCCGTAAACAGCACAATAGAAGAATCAATGAGGGTTATGCTACTCAACACCAGGGGTTGTGATCACAACATGCACTCACTCACAGCACTCCTCAGTATGGACAACGTCAACATCTGTGCAGTAACTGAGACCTGTTTAAAGGCTCCTGAGAGCACACTAGCACTAAGAGACTACAACCCATACCACACATTTCAGCCACAGAACATGGACTGACACGGATATGGAGGGGGTGTATCCATATTCATCAGGGATACCTACACCTCCAGGTTAGTGGGGCAGCATGATACCTCTGAGATCATCCATGTGCAGCTAACATCAGCCACAACTGCAATGCAAACTGTGGCCTGCTACAGATCACCCTCCATGACCCAGGACCACCACTCCACCTACCTGGAGACAGTGGAAAACATGACAGTCCTACTGCACACCCTGGTATTGGTCAATGTCAACTACCCTACCATTAACTGGGAAACTTACTCAAGTACTCACATCCAGGCCCAGCGCTTCCTGGAATTTATCACCTCATATGTCCTGTATCAGATGGTAAACTCCCTAATGAGGGGTGTAAACATATTACAAGTGGTAATCACCAACATGGGAGACAGGTGCACCACAGTAGAGGTAAACCGGTCACTGGTTAGATCTGACCATGAACTATTCACTGTTTCCACACCCAACCATCTCCCCCACCCATGGAAACCAGTGTATACCTTTCCTACAGCTGAATTCACACTACTAGAGACAGGGGTGGGGTGTTTCTCTGCCCCCTCGCTAAGGGAAAACACTGCTCAAGATACAGACAGATTTATAAATGCACTCTATAAGCACCTACAAGGATTTATGGATCATGCCATCACTGGTAAACCAAGACTCACTCCTCCTAGACAAGGACACCAGTCTGGTAGACCCCTGCAATAAACAGGCTATACAACAGAAGCAGGACAGTAGTCCAGAAAAACAGCAAATACCAACAAGGGCAGACATCCGTGACCAGTATTAGTAAGAAACGTAGATCCCTCATGAAATCATCCAAGGCTAACATCAACAAGAAAATAGGCAAGGATTCGAAAGATAACCACAAAGCCTTCTTTGGCTATGTCAAGGATCTAAGTGGTAACACACAGATTTGGACTGTGCCGGTGCAATATAGCACAAAATATACTGACCCTACTGATATCGCCAACATCCTTCCAGATATATTCAGTGCAAACTTCACCCCCTAAAGAGCCCACAACAATACCCGAAAAGTACAGTATCCCAGACATCAGAGACACACAGGTGGAAATGGCCCTCTCTAACAGCAATACACAGCGTCAATGGAGGAAGATGGTGTCCCAGACTGCATCTTGCAAACACTACAAGACAAACTGACCCCCCACTTAATTAAGATTTTCAGCCTCAGCCTCTCCACAGGCTACATGCCCATACAGTGGCATGTGGCAATGGTTATTCCACTCCACCAAGGTGGAAACACAACTGACCATGGTAACTACCACCCCATAAGCCTGACTAGCCTGGTCTGCAAAGCTATGGAGCGCATCCTCATAGCACTCATTAACAAAGACATTGGTAACCTCCAAACACTTGACCCAACCCAGGTCAGCTTGGTTGAGTGCAGTTCATGCCTACTTAACCTGTTTGACGTCTTACAGACAGTCACCAAGACGTTAGATGAGGGGAGAGGTGGTTAACACATACTACCTGGACCTCACCAAGGCTTTTGACACCATTCCCCACTCAGGTATTATTGATAAACTCACCAGCCTGTACATACACCCATACATCACAGGATGGGTTGCCAATGGGCTTACACACAGAACCCACATGGTACGATTAGCGGTCTCCAGGTCCAACTCTTAACCAGTCATGACTGGTGTCCCACAGGATTCAGTCCTGGGACCCCTACTGTTTGGCATATACTTCTCAGAGGTACAGACAAACACAGGTGGACTATGGCAGAACATGTTTGGCAATGACTGCAAACTGGGAGCCATACTTGACAATCCAGCTGACATAGACATCCTTCAAGGGGCCTCACAGAGACCAGCACAGGATGTCAAAGTCATGGCCTCCAGCTAAGTGACACAAACTGCATGGTCATTCCACTGTAGAATATTAAGCACCCACATATTAACACATAAGTGGCAGACACTTTAATACAGATGAGGTAATAGGGTATCTGGGGACTAAGGTAGATAGTGATCTCTCCTTTGGCAATCATATCTCCAAAGTAGTTAGGACATCCTTCTATGTAGGCCATCTGATTACTAAAGGGTTCGCATCTAGACATACTGAGGTTATAGTGCCCCTTTACTCATCACTCATCAGCCCCATCATAGAGTATAATAACCCATTTGGGATGTACCTCAGAAGACACATCCAACAGCTGGAAGGTCCACGAATGTACCTCACCAAGAGGATTACTGGCCTCAAACATATGTCCTATGCAGCCAGACTGAATAAACTCCTACTTTACTCAGTGGCATCTCATTTACTCAAAGATGATCTCTGCTGGCCAACAAAGCCATGTCGAACTCAGGCTTAATGGATATGCTCCACCTATGGGAATCCATGTCACAGTGAGACACACGCTGTAGTGAACTGAACCTTGCCACAACAATAACTGGAAAATGCTAGAGGGATGGATTCCTGTCACAGAAACTCCCCATACTTTAGAACAACATCCCTAATTACATTATACAGAGCCCCTCACTTACACTCTTCAAGAGAAACCTTGAAGAGTGGATGGAGAACAGTAGATACACCCCAGTGATTCCACCATTGGCTCTACTCCACAGCGGAACAGTTAATGAATCAATGGGGTGGCAAAAGCTGACACATTTTGGCTGGACTTATGAATGGCCTCTGGCAGTTGGCCAAGTACCTACCTATGAATCTATACATACAGTATCTGCATATGCTGATAGCTTAATTTACTGTTCAGGTGTTGACTTACCTTGTGCTGATGGCAGTTGTGTGTGCAATAGTTGAGGGCTGCCTATGTTGGATGCACACAGTAGACTGCCTATGCATGACAATTTATAGGTAGTCTTGTGTGTGTGCCATCCATTTTTACTGTGTGTGCCCTGGATACTTGCTGGTGACTCTGTGAAGTGCATTAAACTTATTTCCATATGGATTCAACTGCAAGCTGTTGAGGTACACATAGTTAAAATATTGGTGCTTGTTACAATACAGAGTGTCATTTTATATCATTTGAAAATGTAATCTATGATCAGTAAAAGTCATTTGACTTTCTAATCACAAAAGGAAAACAAGTACAGCAGACTGCAGCTTTTCAATATGTTCTGTCACTGACTTATGCATCAGGGTTTCTGACCAGAAGGCAGACAGCAGTGACCAGGATATGGCACACTTTCCAACTTATGTTTGCCTGTGATTATACTGTTCCGGAAACTTCCGACTAGTTTTGATGGTGATGCTGCTCTTCTTGAGAGATACTGCTATAAGTGAGATAGATTGTATCTGCAACTATGCCATCTAGTATGAAGTATGCATTTTATTTTTATTTTATATCTCAATTAATTCCGCATTCATTAGTCAAATATTTACAGATTTGGTAAAAATCAAATTCCGCTAGAGTTTTACCAGCATGCAGGTCAGACAAGGAGAGCTAAAAGGAAAACAGCAATCAGAAATAAAACATAACCTAAAATAAAGGCATATCAGCCATCGTGTAAAAGATCATATTGAAAACTTAATTGATATACGGTGTAATACGTGATAGAGACTGAATTGCTACTTAAAGCATTAAATCATAAATATACAAATAAGGAATGCCACCATCCAAAGGTTTCCACAAGAAGGCAAAAGTCCAATAAGAAATAAACCAGGTAGAAACCACCATGATGTAAAAACAATGTCTATTTATTACAAGACTAAAATAACAAGCGCTTTCACGTGTATCCAAAAACACGCTTCATCAGGTTTGACTAAAACTTTCAACTCAAGCACTTTTATACATATCTCCAAAACTATCAATTTGCATAATTAGCAATCAGAATCAATATGATTAAACAATTAGAACAATGATTGAGAGTTTGGATTAACCCTTATGGCACACGATAAAAATTCAATGCTTAAAACGAAAAACAGCACAGTCTATATTATGTTGACATAAAGAAAAAGGAGAATACAAATATATTGATAGACGATCACCTCATACTTATACTATATAACGTAAAAGTGCTAACAATAAATATGTAAAATAATAAAATGATAAACACTATAAGACCTAATGAATAGGAACATGAATCTGTTAAAACCATTGGTCCACACTGGTCAATATTCACGTGCCATTAGAACAGGTTTGATGCTGACAGACTGATTCAAGCCCGGCTCGAGACGGGCTTTCAACCTCAAGATCCATCTCAATTCAACCGTTTCTAAATAATTCATTACATCACCTCCTCTATTATTTATACCTATAATTTGTAAAACCCTGAAAGTGAAGCTGTGGTCAGAACACATGGCTATATGCTTAGCCAAAGCATTGCATGTATTCATCTTCCTGATGTCATATATATGATTATACATTCTGTTTCTCAACCTACGAGACGTCATGCCTACATAAAATGCTGTACATGCTGTGCAGGTAGCCAAATATATGAGATTAGTGCTATCACATGTAGCATAAAAATGCGGTTTAAAAATATAACTAAAATGAGGGTGGTAAAAGCAACCTTCACCATTTATATATTTACACATATTGCATTTATTGCATGGAAAAGTACAGTGTCTTGATGTTTGCCTATCTATGCTACTAATAAGAGAATTAGTTTTGTCAACACATAATAATCTCTTCAAAGTTTTACTATTCCTGTATCTGAAGCAAGGCATCATTCCCAATAATTGAGAACACTTATTGTCTGTGAGTAATATGCCCCAATTCTTTCTTATGATGTCAGTGATAAATCTAATGTCACTTGTATATCTCGTAGTAAAGAATACCCTATTATATCTATGATGGGTAGTGTAATTAGATCGAGTACCAAATTGCTCTGAAAAATCAAGGTGATCCACATCGCTGGCTGTGATGGCCGAAACTGAACAGCCCAAACTACGCAGTGTAGATGTTGTATAACCATAGACAAGGAGAGCTAAAAGTAAAACAGCAATGAGAAATAAAACATAAACTAAAATAAAGGCATATCAGCCATTGTGTAAAAGATCATACTGAAAACTTAATTGATATATGGTGTAATACGTGATAGAGACTGAATTGCTACTTAAAGCATTAAATCATACAATTAAAGTACAGCCATTCTGAAGGGAGTACTAAACACAGATATGACCATCAACGAATCCATATATTGTCACTTACAAATCCATAGTATGAGCAACAGATTGCCTAACCTTCTGTTTAAACTTGAGGGTTTGCATTTCTGCTGTCATTCTGTCCCATAATGAGAAAGAAACAGCAATAAAGATACTCCCAGAAAGGTAGGAATTCAGTCCTCTCCAGAAATGGAGAAATGTATATTCTGTGAACTAAGATATATCAGTCGACTTGCTCTAGTGAGATCCAGTTGTATTCTGTAGCTGTAACTTCTAGAATAAAATGTGATGTGCTGATAAGCACTGGTCAGAGGTTTATAGGTTGATCATATTAGCTTTATTTATTTTTTTTAATGTATGTACTAGTTAGTAACCAGGTTGCTAGACTGGTCCAAGGATCATTTTCAGGTGCAGTTCTGGCTCAGAGGCAATAATCAGCACAAGTAAACTGAAGTTCTGCAGTTCAAATATGATCGAGTGCTATGTTTACATAGTTACAAAACTTTAGAAAGTTCATATACAGTTATTGTACAGCTTTTATAGCAGTTCAAATATGATTAATTGCCATGTTTACATAGTTACAAAACTTTAGAAAGTACATATACAGTTATTTTACAGCTTTTATAGCAGTTCAAATATGATCAATTGCCATGTTTACATAGTTACAAAACTTTAGAAAGTACATATACAGTTATTATACAGTTTGTATAGCAGTTCAAATATGATTGAGTGCTATGTTTACATAGTTGCAAAACTTGAAAGTTCATATACAGTTATACAGTTTTTATAGCGGTTCAAATATGATCGATTGCTATGTTTACATTGTTACAAAAACTTTAGAAAGTTAATATACAGTTATTGTACAGTTTTTATAAAGTAGAATATTATTTAATTATTCTTTTGAATAATATAACAGGCTTAGATTAGGTTGTAGCAGTTTAGATGGGCTACAATATAGTTTGGCTACATAAAATTGCTACTTTAACATTTAAAATTGAATTTCTTTAGAAAAAAATCTTAAATGGAAGTCAGTAAAAATATAGATACTACAGAAATAGCACTAAAGACTAACAATGGGTGTATGAGAAATCAGAAATACACCCCAGGTCTAGCACCTTCATCTGTAATAGACAGTGGCAGCCTGTAAATCTTGCCCTAGCTTACATATACCTACATATACCCCTTAAAATAACCTCTAAAGCACATAAACTTGGAGAATACAATTGAAATGCTTAACTAGGCTTATAAGGGCCCCAGTGGTCATTAGACAAGTATGCATCTATGAGTCTATAAACCTATGAACGTATATACCTATGAACCAATGAATGTGTATACCTATTAACCTATGAACCTATGAGCATGTACACCTATGATGAATATGTCCACCTATGAACCTATGAATGTATTCAACTTTGAACCTATGAAATTATGAAAGTATACACCTATGAAGGTTTACTATCGAAATTTAAAATAAAAACGGTACTAATCAGTGAATTGTTTCGTTGAAAGTACAAATAACCTAATGGCCCTATTGTCGAAAAACAGCTGTTAATGCCGAAAATGTCAACAATGACATTTTACAGCATTAACAACAATGCCACCCTTGCCGTAACTCCCGGACTCATACACCTAACATCCCATTTATGCAGGGGAGCAAGCCCCCCTGCACCCCCCGAACTTAATATTCCAACTCCGAGATCACACTACAGTGAGGAAAGGGATGTATTTCCCTAACCGCACTGTACCACAATCCCTGTACATAATCAGATGTTATATTTGCGAATGTACAGTCCATTCACAAATATAACATTCACTCATGTAACCTGCACACATATGAAGTATCCGAGCATCTGTAGTTCGAATACTTCATAGCCATACAATTTCACAGTGAAATTTCAATGGTAAACCACCTATGAACCTATGAATGTGTACGCCTATGAACCTATGAATGTATATACCTATGCACCTATGAATGTGTACAGCTATGAACCTATGAATGTATATACCTATGCACCTATGAATGTGTACAGCTATGAACCTATGAATGTATATACCTATACACCTATGAATGTGTACAGCTATGAACCTATGAATGTATATACCTATGCACCCATGAATGTGTACAGCTATGCACCTATGAATGTGTACAGCTATGAACCTATGAATATGTACAGCTATGAACCTATGAATGTGTACAGCTATGAACCTATGAATGTGTACAGCTGTGAACCTATGAATGTGTACAGCTGTGAACCTATAAATGTGTACAGCTATGAACCTATGAATGTGTACAGCTATGAACCTATGAATGTGTACAGCTATGAACCTATGAATGTGTACAGCTGTGAAACTATGAAAAGCAAAAAAAAAAACAGGGAGTAAGAGAAGTTAAATGACAAAGGAAATCAGCAGAGAGACTGTAAGCATTTTTAGAATTTTAAGTCTTTTAAAGAGTTTATCCATTATCCCAAAAACATGTAGAAGCAACTTCCTTGAAGAGATATTCAGAAAAGGGGATCCAGTGTCTGTCAGCCTGGGATGACATGCTCGACAAGCCACGTTGTTTCACTAGGGACGGCTTGCACCTGTCACCCCTGGGCTTTCGAATACTGGCTAAGGCTCTTGCCACCCCCATAGTGCCTTTTTTAGGCAAGGCTCAAAAGACAAACCCACCTCCATAGACAACACAAAGAAAAAGAAACTAAGGTTAATGCTGCTCAACGCCAAAAGTCTAAACCTCAAGATGCACGCACTCGAGGCTCTCTTCAGTATGGAGAATATCAATATCTGTGCAGTAACAGAAACCTGGTTCAAGGCTCCCGAGAGCATCCCAGCACTACCAGGTTATACCTCATACCATGATTTTCGGCCCCAAAACTCGGACCGAACCACAAAAGGAGGGGGAGTATCCATATTCATCAAAGATACCCACACCTCCAGGTTAGTGGCACTGCACGAAGCATCGGAGACCACCCATGTGCAACTAACAGTGGGCATAACTGCCTTTCAGTTTGTAGCCTGCTACAGACCACCCTCCAAAACTCAGGAACTCCACTCAGCTTTCCTGAGAACACTGGAGAATATGAAGGTCTCTCCAAACACCATTATATTGGGTGACTTCAACTACCCAAACATAGACTGAGAGCACTACTCAAGCCCCAACACCCTCGCCCAATGGTTCCTAGAATTTATAAACTCAAATGCTATGGAACAACTAGTCACCACTCCCACAAGAGGGGAAAACATATTGGACCTGATCATCACCAACATGGGGCCTCTATGTTCCATACCAGAGGTATACCCCTCATTGGTAAGATCTGACCTTAAATTAATCTCACTGGACATCCATATCCCATCCCCACCCCCAGCCAAGGAAACCACGGTGAAGAACTTTTCAAAAGCAAACTTCACACTTCTCAAAACCGAGGTGGAAACCTTCAAAGCCCCCGGGCCAGTGGAAAATACGGCCCAAACCACAGAATCCTTTACAAACGCATTCTATGGACACCTACAGGAATGCATGGATCATGCTATCCAAAATAAAACCAAGACTCACTCCTCCAAAGGCAGGAGACTGGTCTGGTGGACCCCAGCCATAAATAAGCTATACAACAGAAGGAGGAAGCTACTAAATGATAGAGCAAAATCCCAAAAAGGGAAGGCATCTCTGATCAGTGCTAGCAAGAAACTACGATCCCTCATAAAATCATCTAAGGCCACATTCGAAAGAAAAATTGCACAAGACGCTAAAGATAATCACAAGGCTTTCTTTCATTATGTCAGGAACCTGGGTGGCAACTCCCAGATATGCTCTGAGTTACTTCAAAATGACAAAAAATACACTGAACCCACAGACATTGCCAACATTCTGGCAGACAGGTTCAGTGCAAACTTCTCCCCCCTTCCCCCCCAAAAGAGCAAATGTCTATCCCAACAGAGTGTAGCCTCCCTGACATCACAGATGCACAGGTGAGAGCTGCCCTCTCCAAAGCAAAAAACACAGCATCAATGGGACCAGACGGTGTCCCGGGCTGCATCTTACATGAACTCCAAGAAGAACTGAACCCTCACATAAACTCACTGTTCAATCTCAGCCTTACTACAGGATATGTACCCAAGGAATGGCATGCAGCAACAGTGGTCCCACTCCACAAAGGTGGTGCCATAACGGACCCCAGAAACTATCATCCTATAAGCCTGACTAGCCTGGTCTGCAAAGCTATGGAGTGTATCATCATGAAACTCATAAACAAAGACATTGGGAACCTCCAAACACTGGATCCTACTCAATTTGGCTTTGTTAAGGGCAGATCTTGCCTCTTGAACCTGGTCGACTTCTTTGAAACAGTCACCAAGGCCATAGATGAAGGGAAGGTAGTCCACACAGCCTACCTGGACCTCACAAAAGCCTTCGACACAATACCCCACTCGGGCATCATAAATAAGCTCACCAGCTTAAATATCAACCCCTATGTCACAAGATTGGTTGCAAACTGGCTCAGGGATAGAACCCACATGGTCAGAATTGCAGGTACCATGTCAGACTCTAAACCAGTTACATGTGGCATCCCACAAGGCTCAGTCCTGGGACGGACCTCTCTTGTTACGTATATATTTCTCTGAGGTACAGGCTAACACAGGAGGACTATGGCTGACCAAGTTCGCAGATGACTGCAAACTGGGTGCTATAATCAACTCGCTGACTGACAAACGCATCCTCCAAAAGGGTCTCACAGAGACCGATAACTGGTGCCAGAGCCATGGCCTAAAGCTAAATGCCAAAAAGTGCATAGTCATCCCCTTTGGGAAAAACAAAGTGCCCACAAATTACCACATAGGTGGTAATCCATTAAAAATGGAAGAAGTAATTAGGGATTTGGGGACCCAAGTAGATAGCAATCTCTCCTTTGACAATCACATTGCCAAAGTGGTTAGAAAGACCTTCTATATAGCCCACCTTATCACGAAAGGGTTCACATCTAGATCAAGAAAGGTCATTGTGCCCCTCTACTCATCTCTCATCAGGCCCATAATTGAATACAATGCCCCATTTGGGATGTACCTTACCTGACACCTGCAGCAACTGGAAAGACCCCAAAAGTACCTCAGCAAGAGGATCCAGGGACTCAAACAGATGCCCTATGCAGTTAGGCTAAAGAAACTCCAGCTCTACTCAGCTGCTTACCGCCTACTCAGAGGCGATCTGTGCCTGACGTATAAAGCCATGTCCAACCCAGAATTAATGGACATGCTCCACCTCAGGAAATCCAAATCCCTTAGAGCTACACTCTCCAGGGACTTAAACCTCATCGCAGAAATAAATAGGATATGCTGGAGGGACAGATTCATATCCCAGAGGCTCCCCTCACTCTGGAACAAAATCCCAATCCATGTTAGGCAGAGTCCCTCAATTATCCTCTTCAAGAGAAATCTTGACGAGTGGATGGGAAATCGTAGGTTTACCCCTGGGATCTCTTCTGTGTCCCTACTAGACAGAGGCACAGTAAACTAACCTCAAAAGGGCTATCTTCTGTGACCTACTATACAGAGGCACAGTCAACTAATCTAAAAGTGTGGCCAAAGCCAAACACACTCTGGCTAGGCTTATAAATGCCCTAGGGCAGATAGCCTAGTATCAACCTATGAACCTAAGAATTGTAAACTTGGTTAGAGTACCTTGATGTTTTCTTTCAGCTGGTTGCTTATTCCAGAGTTGTGTCTGTTCATGAGAAGGATCTTTTACTAATGACTGTTTTTAAAGCTTTGCAGATTGCCGGTCAGGAATATACCAGAAAAGAGGAAAGAATGTTTTGTCCTCTTTATTTATTTATTTATTTGTATTTGTTTACTGGGGTAGAGCACTGAGCTCTAAGGACCTTTATCAGACTCGGCCCAGGAGGGTTTTAAGTAGTGACAACTTTGTTTTTGGTGTGTTGGGGCAACAGATTTCTGGTATTGTAAGCAATGTTAAATAATGTACACAGCTTGCTATGGCTGAACTCATGTGCTTAAAGATTGATTTCTTGCCAAGTATGTTTTCTTTTATGTAAGTGTAGTATTTATTAAACAAAATCCATTTATTAGCTCAGATCCACTTTCTCCCAGGTATTAACCTTCAAACAGCATGGCCCTCAAGTCTGCAAGGTTCAAAATAAGGCCACCTTCAGAGACAGGTTTATTAAATGCTTGCATTCTTCCAGAAGTCCTACTTGATGTCTGCTGCAGTATGTATACTGGTGAATTATGGAAGCCTGTATTTCTTTGTGTGTATGTGTGTGTGTGTGTGTGTGTGTGTGTGTGTGTGTGTGTGTGTGTGTGTGTGTGTGTGTGTGTGTGTGTGTGTGTGTGTGTGTGTGTGTGTGTGTGTGTGTGTGTGTGTATGTGCTCATGTGTGTGTGTGTGTGTGTGTGTGTGTGTGTGTGTGTGTGTGTGCTCATGTGTGTGTGTGTATGTGTGTGTGTGTGTGTGTGTGTGTGTGTGTATGTGTGTATGTGTGTATGTCTGCATGTGTGTATATGTGTGGCGTATGTGTGTGTATGTCTGCATGTGCGTGTGTGTATGTGTATGTGTGTGTGTGCGTGTGTGTGTATATGTGTGCATGTGCATGTCTGTATGAGTGTGTGTGTGTGTGTGTGTGTGTGTGTGTGTGTGTGTGTGTGTGTGTGTGTGTGTGTGTGTGTGTGTGTGTGTGTGTGTGTGTATTTGTGTGTGTGTGTTTCCGTACATGTCTGTGTGTGTTTGTGTGTGTATGTATATGTGTGTGTGTGTTTGTGTGTGTGTGTGTGTGTGTGTGTGTGTGTGTGTGTGTGTGTGTGTGTGTGTGTGTGTGTGTGTGTGTGTGTGTGTGTGTGTGTGTAACTGCAATTACTCAGCTGCTGAGGAACAAATCAACATAACCAGATTTCTAAAGTAGCGAATGACTGGTTAGTGAAACAGCAGCACAAGCGTCTAACCCCAGATAGGTGACAGGATTGAAATGAGTTGACTTGAAATGATCTGAGCATAAACATGCCAATTTCTACAGGAGAAACATGCCTTTGAGCAGTACTAGTTGTAACCACACTGTAGTATGTGTATAATTAAAGAAGAAATACGCATGATGTAGCTGTCATGGCATTCAGCAGAGCATCTACAAACTGAGAGGCATGTCATTCACTCATACCTTTTCAGTGATTGTAAGTTGGTTATGAACAGATAATGCTTAATGTTAAACAAAAAACATAGCAAACTAGTGTGACTGTAAAACGTGTTCAGCATATTACTAGGTACAGAGTGATGGTTTGCGCACAACTGATATATAACTTAAATTATAAAGTCACTATGAAAGCATTTTGGATGGTCCTAGTTGCACGTGTTCAGCTAAGCCTGTAATCAACTTTCCAAATTATATCTGGGCAAGAGTTTTGTAATGAGTAATGTTATTATGCAGACCTCATTCTGTTATTTTTAGGATTTTTACATCAATCTGTATCAGTGTTACCAGATTAATTATAATGAATAATTAGGAACAGTAAAAGCTGATAATGGGTTTAAAATAAAGTATTCCGGATGTGGAACTATCACATGCACATATATGGGGGTAATTGTGTGTTGGGTAGGTGGCACTTTTTATGCAGAAATCTACCCAGCAAGTGAAATCAGAAATGTACAGTGTGCTTGTCCAGTTTTACATTTCCTTTCTCATGTAACAAGGTTTAATGTTTGTGAAGCTGAGTTAGTTTTTATTCTTCTTTAATGTTAATAAATGATTTTTTAGAACTAACCTGAATGTCATTCCTTTTAAAAAGCTCATGGAAACTTGGATACCAGCAAGCAACCCCTGCCAGATATGCATATGTCTAGAAAATCGGAGAATGAACTGCACGACTAAGCCATGCGCTACTGCTGCCCGTAAGTTTTTACAGACATTGCATGTATATATATATATATATATATATATATATATATATATGTGTGTGTGTATTGATACAACTGTAGAGAAAGCTACAGATATGAGCATGCATTGCTATAATTTATGTATCCAATGTGTAAGAGTTTGGAACTGCCATGCTCTTGCCTTGTGTATGAGATTATTTTCTTGCTATATTCCATTTGTTTATTTAGTTATAAATTGGCAAGTGAGTGTCATTTTAGCCATGACTCAGGTAACAAATGCAAGAAAAAATATGTGTAAAACAACTTACTGCAGGCAATACATCAGGATTTTTTTTTTGAGAAGTGTGAAGAAATTAGCACAACCAGATAAAACCCACACAAATAACAGAAGACCATGCGCTTCTACTTTATACCCTCGAAACACGAAATACCTGAATACGAATCGTGTGACAAATAAAGAATGAACCGCGGATACGTTGAACGTACTAAAGCATGAAAATGTAAACCTCGAACCATCATAGTCGGCCAACACACCACCCGCAACACACTACCTACCCAAACACAATAAAAAAAACACATACATACATTAACCAAATCCCTACTTTTTACCCTAAATTAAAGCACCAAAATCCTACTGCTAACCCTACACTAACCCCACATACACAGCAGTCTATGCACTACCCTTAACCCTTCCCTAACCCTATGGCCCATAACTACTGCACACTTCCCCTACGGAGCTATAGCCAAACAAACTAAATATTCCACACACATACACTTAACAAAACCCTACACTAAACCTTACATACATTATCTACACAAAACCTTACATACACTACCTACCTATGCACTTACCTTAACCCCTCCCTAGCCCTAAGGTCCATAACTATCACACACTTACCTTACGGAGCTATACCGCAGATGGGCCAACTATGCAATTTTGATATTTCCTTTCGCGGTTTCATTCGTTTGACATATTTGTGGTTCGCTCTTTACATGTCGCATGATTCGGATTTGGGTTTTACTGCTTTCAAGGGCTTAAAGTAGACCCGATCATGCAAGTGCCACAAAGACAGTGAGAACAGAGTATGACTACAGATTTGGCCTTAGAGCTGTGATGCAGTCACCTGAACACTAAGTTGCCATTTACAGCAATTAGCAACTACAAAATAATATTTTTAGAGACCACTACTTTGCAGAAATCAACAAATGTATGGAACATTAATGTATGAAAGATGCAGTAAAGCTCAAACAGCAGAAAAAAAAAATGATCATATCCCAGTAAATTACCCACCTCTGGAGCAAACAACCACTACTTATCAAGTTGAAGGTAACAAGGGTGCTACTCAAGTGGATATGTCAAGCCCTTGTCACCTACAGTGTAAACATAGATAATTGAAAGGATGGCCTCAAATTCTCTCCTGATCTATCTTGTTTTCCCCTCCATGAAGCTGGAGGAAATGTTTGAATGTGGATTGCTGGCTAGATAACGGTCCATAGACTGATTTACCTGTGAACCAATGGGCTTGTAATGCTTCAGTAGTGACAGCGATTAGTATCTATGAGAGAGGAGCCACACTTGTAATAAACAGAACTAAATATTATCCTGGCCTTACTGAACAACATTTAAGTGAAAATATTGTGCCATTCATTAAACAAATAGTGCAGAGGCCAGACAAATGTTCCATTGATTAAACAAATAGTGCAGAGGTCAGGCAAACTTCCATTGATTAAACCAATAATGTAGTGATCAGACAAAAGAATAGCTTCAGCTAAACATGCAGTAAGTTTGGTCCTAATATTACTACTCAGCATTCTAATACAGAAATTAAAGAAACAAATGAGATGAAAAAAGGAAGCAGAAATTTGTCTGACCTAATTCCAGGTCTCTGTGTCTTGTATACTCTGCACTACATAATGGGGTCTTTGCAGTAAAGGGTTATTAAATGCACAATAAAAAAGAATTTGCAATGTTTATTTTGTTAATAATGAATGAAGTCTAATAAACATAATCAGCTTAGTTTTAATAGACATTAAGATGGAATAAGCCTTGGTCTGAATTCTGGAAAGCTGCACTTTGGAACAGAAAATTATATATATATATATATATATATATATATATATATATATATATATATATATATATATATATCATGTGCTCTTTCTTATTAACCCACTTAAGTTAATTTAGGGAGATGGGGAGGCAGAACCTATTCTGGCACTCAGTGACCCCAAAACCTGTCCTGGAACTCAGTGACCTCAGAATCTATCCTGGCACTCCGTGACCACAGGCAGATTGGGGCACCAGTCTATTACAAGCCATATACCTCTGTATATCTCAAATCTTTATGGCTAGCATTCATTTATTTGTTTGAATCAATACAAAGCTAAGGATAGAAGCCTTGATAATCAATCACAATACTTGCAAATTTCAGTGTTGTGCAATAATTTCTGATTTATTTGAACTTTATTTAAATTCTAACTTCTGCTTTAATACTACAGTAGTGATTTTGGCTTTCTCAACAAATGCAAGATGCAGGTGGCAAAAACGTATATACTTATCAGCTACTTCAAAAAGATACAATGTGGGTCAGCTGCTATAATTTTCTTTAAAGTTATGAAAATTCATCACTGTAATGCATTTTCATTTTACTGTATGTAGCAGTACAAATGATGAGCATGTTATGATTTAGAAAATAAATACATTGACAAAGTAAGGGACTAGTTTGTAGGCTACTGTAGTGAGACAATTAATAATATAGCAATAACCGATGATGTCAGTGTGGTATATTGAAGATTTGCCCATGGTTGATGTGGTTTAATCATAAGGGTGAAGCCCGAATGATTAAACAAAGGCAACAATGGTTAAATCTTTAATATGCCACACCACAGAGTCGTTTTTTGCTATTATACAGAAAAAAATGACTTACTTTTCTTAAATAATGTCTTTGTATAATGGTACAAAGGCAACAATGGGTAAATCTTCAATATGCCACACCACAGAGTCGGGTGCCGTTATGCTCTTCTGCTTTTGCCTTGGTACCCTAGGGCTTTGCAGAGGTACTGCGCATGCATGGGGGATTCCCACACTTTCGCATGACACCAGTGCTATGTGAAGGAAGCAACGGAGAAAGGAATATCTCCATTGCTTTTTTTTTTAACTAAAAAATAAAAGAAACTGGGCTGCTTTTAAAGTGCAAGAGAGATGAGACAGAAAATAAAAGGATAATCAGGTACGCTTGTTTAATTTTGTATATTGCACCTGGTTATCCTTTTATTTTTCTCCGTGCCATCTCTCTCGTTCATTTAAGACTCCATTTTTGTGAAGTTATTAAAAAAAATGAAATAAAATGAATTTTTTTTATTGCATATATTAATGGAAAAAAGTTCAGGTGACTGGACTTTTTTCCATTAGTTTATGTTCGGATTTACAATGGGCACGTTGGTTGGGCTGACCAATCAGCATGCTAGTTTTCGAATATTAATGGCCAGTCATTGTATAATGAGGATTTTATAGTCCTTTCCAGTTATGTGTAATATGAACTACAAACCATTTTTTTATCAATTGCTCTAATTTTCTGAAATAAGTCTCAAATGTCTAGCAATGGACAAATTGTATCCAAAAAGCCATAAGGTTCATAGGTTCATAGGTTGGTACTAGGCTATCAGCCCTAGGGCCTATACAAGCCTAGCCATAACAATTCCCTGGCTATTTCTTCCCACATTATTTACTTTCCTGGACCCCTATCTAGCAGGGCGACTGACATGATCCCTGGGGTGAATTTCCTTTCTCCCATCCAATCGTCAAGGTTCCTCTTGAAGAGGTCCAAAGAGGCACTCTGCTTGACATGTATGGGCAATCTATTCCAGAGTCTGGGGAGTCTCTGGGTCAGGAACCTATCCCTCCAGCATGTTTTGTTTATTGTGATGACAAGGTTTAGATCCCTGGGCGTAGCTCTGAGGGATTGGGATTTTTAAGTGTAGCATGTCCAACAGCTCTGGGTTTGACATGGCCTTGTATGTTAAGCAGAGATCGCCTCTGAGTAGACGATATGCGACAGAGTATAGCTGGAGTTTTTTAAGGTGGTCAGCGTAGGGCATCTGCTTTAGGCCTGTGATTCTTTTAGTGAGGTATTTCTGAGGCCTTTCCAGTTGTTGCAGATGTCTTGAGAGGTACATATCAAACGGGGTGTTGTATTCTATAATGGGTCTAATGAGGGATGAGTGCAGTGGGACAATGACCTCCTTTTTTCTGGATGAAAAGCCCTTCGTGATGAGGTGTGCCACATAGAAGGATTTCCTGACTGTTGTGGTGATGTGGTTATCGAAGGTGGAAAGCTTTGTTAAATTTAAGTAAGATGGATGATATTGTTTTCAAGCCATCAGATAAGGGGAACAAACTAGTGGTCATGCATTTCTCTGAATATCTTAATATGTGTATGGAGCATTTGTGTGATGTTAACACATATAGGATTGTTGATTCGGAAATATATTATACAGCTATTGATGATTATATAGAGTTAATAAATAAGGGAATGAGACTTGGTTATTTTTCTCAGTTAGATGTTAAGAAAAAGTTTAATGTTGATGGTTGTAAGATGGCTTTGTTTTACTGTCTACCGAAAATTCATAAGAATTTGCAGAGACCCCCAGGGCGACCAATAGTTTCTGGTTCACGATATTTTTTATACAATTTGGGTGTTTTTTTACACCATTTTTTATCCCCTTATGTTACAAAATTACCTTCATATATAACTGATGTTTTTGATTTTTTGGATAAAGTTAAATGTGTTAAACCAAATCACAATATGTTATGGGTTAGTATAGATGTTAAAAGTCTATACACGAGTATTTCACATCAATTTGGACTTGAAGCTATAAGGTTTTTTTGGGGGGATTCCCCGGCTACAGAATATGTTATTGAATTGGTACATTTTTGTTTAACCCATAATTATTTTGAATTTAATAATGTCTTATACCATCAGTTGCAAGGTACACCAATGGGGGCTTCATTTGCCCCCATGTATGCAAATTTATTTATGGGCCTTTTTGAATTAGAGATTGTTTATAAGAAAAAATTTTTTCGTGAACACGTTATCCAATATTTTAGATATGTGGATGACTTGATATTTTTGGTTGATGGTAGTAGAGACCAAATTATAGAATTTTTTTAATGAGATTAATGTTAACAAATACCTCATAAAATTTGATGGATTAAACATTGGTCGTGTTATTCCATTTTTGGATGTAGTGTTAGATATTTCTGATGGTCAAAGTACTGTAACTTCACCCCATAAAAAATTTGAAGGGATGTGCCAGTATTTACATGGCACAAGTGGGCATCCGTCTCATATAATTGAAGCTTTACCATATGGTGAAATGTTACGCATTCAAAGACTTTGTAACAATTCTGATATCTTTCATAAAGAAATGAGTTGTTTGGTTAGTTCCTTTTTGACTCGTGGCTATAGTAAGGATACTTTGGAGAATAGTTTTACTAGACTGTTAACAGGAGTTAAACCTAGGGTTGAAAAATCTATCTCCCAGTGGAGGAATGTTAATATGGGGGGTAATGTGACATCACAGTCTAATGAAAGTGTGAATAAGGATGACATTTATTTTGTTACAACATTTGGCTGTTTTACTAATTGTTTTTTGGAAATTGTAAATCAGTTTTGGTTTTATTTATGCTCTATTAAGAATGTGCAACAATGGTTACATGCAAATATTAAGTTTTCTTATCGTAAGGGCAAAAACATAAAACATTTTTAGTAAAAGCTAAATTTGTTATGCCTTCCTTTAAAATGTATGTTCAACCAGTTCTAGTAGGCACTTTCCTTGTGGTAAGTGTAAGGTTTGCAAACATATTGTTACCACTTTTGAGTATATTAATAATATTAGATTTGATAGTTTCGGTCATTTTAGTTGTAACACTGTGGGCGTTGTATATGCTTTCTGATGTCCCTGTGATAAATTTTACATTGGGGAAACAAAGAGGGGATTCAAGACTAGATTTCTTGAACACATTAGAGATATCAGGAATTGTAAGAAGGATAGTCCTGTGGCTATGCACTTTTTAGAAGTTCATAATAGTTGTAGTGATGGCTTGAAGGGGACAGTATTAGAACAAATTTGTGTATCCAAGTTTAATAATATGAACATTAAAAGTGTTTTAGTAAAGAAAGAAACTGTATACATTTTAAAATTTAAGACTATGTCTCCTTTTGGGCTCAATGAAGAGCTCAATTGGAAAACTTTATCTTGTTAGAATGTTTTCTAATTAATTAATTGTTTAATTATTTTATTGAAGGTGTGTATATATAGTGTTATGCTATACATGTGTTTTATTCTCCTTGAAGGCTTTGGCCGAGACGTCAGAGAAAGTATTTCAGTGTGCATTAAATCCTTTGGTGGAACTGTTTTTTTGTTGTTCTTTTTGCTGTTTGCTGCTTGGTTCCTGTCGTTCAGTTTGATGCCTACCGATCCTCAGTTTCATCTACCACGGATTTTTAGAGACAACATGGAGGGGAGTCAAATGTCCCTGGACAATTATCTTGTTAATTCTAATACTACCTCTTCTAATCCAGCTGATAGAGGTGAGAGACAACTACCACAAAGAATTCAGAATGAAGTTAAAAGTGCTTGGGAAAAATGGGATGAAGAGAGACGCTTGAGACCCACTAATCCTTTTTCTGGTGTGGGTAGGAAAGTATCCTTGGCGGTAAATACAGAACATAAATTATTATTTGATGAACTTGAGAAATTAATGTGGAAAGAAACTTCAGTTCATTATAATATCTGTGGTCTACAAAAATATGTCGAGACTGACACTACCCCTAGGGGACTGAGAGTGTTCAAAGATCCCTCCAGTCCCTTTGATTTAAATCAGGACACAGAAGTTTTGTTTCATAAAAGGTGGGTTAATGCTGCCCACCAGTGTGTGACTGAATGGCTGCACATACTTATAGAACGGGATCAATTGAAACATAAAGAATTATGTGTTAATATCAAAAAACTTTGTTCTGACATAGCAAATGCTGTTCCGTTGTCAGTCTTTGATGATTTTCTCAAACAAACCAACTTAAAATTAAAAGACTATGAAGTTACCCTGGTTAATAGGAAAAAAGGAAAACTACAGCGTGATATACGCGATTACGAGTCTAGTAAGGCTTTCCTATCCAGGACAGAGCGTTCCAAACGACGCAAGCAAGTTAGGTTTTCTCAAGACGATGCCGCCAATCCACCTTTCTATTCTTCTGCCTCTGAAGGAGGCTACACTTCTTATGAGGACGAAGGGGATGAGGGCGACTTTCCTGGTCTCCCACCAGCTGAACAGAGGGAAAGATTTCATAAGACTTTTCGGGGGAATTCCTCGTTCTCAAATCCGCCAGTACAAGGACAAAAACGGACATGGGAGCAGTCGGCTCACCCAGGTGGGCAACGCTTTGGACAGGGGGGATTCAAGCGGGGAAGACGTTGAACTTTGTATTGCTTCTAATACCCAAGTTGTGTCAAATGCTACTGAATATGTTGTTAATCTTTCTCAGTATAATTTTAGCGAAATAGAATTGTGCGTTTTAAATAAGGGACTTAAATTTGTCCCTACTGTGATTACTCGACTTTACGACACTCAAAGGGATGTTTTTGCCTTTGCTAGGAAATTACACTTGAAATATTTTTTTAGTAAAGGTAGAGTTTTTGATTCGGACCCAGAAGTGGATAGTATAGATAGCTCATTAGATAGCTTTTTTTCCTGTGTCTCGGACATGGAAAATAATGCATATTACAACCGATACTTCGAAGGTTCCTTCACAAAGTACTTTTATGCCTGATGTTTTGAATGGGGAAGTGTGCCAGTTTGTTAGTCTGGTTAACTATTTTACTGAAATATCTTATAAAGAGTTTATGAGCAATAGGTTTAATGTAGACTATAATATGTCTGTCCATGAGTGGAAAGCTTTGTTAAATTTAAGTAAGATGGATGATATTGTTTTCAAGCCATCAGATAAGGGGAACAAACTAGTGGTCATGCATTTCTCTGAATATCTTAATATGTGTATGGAGCATTTGTGTGATGTTAACACATATAGGATTGTTGATTCTGAAATATATTATACAGCTATTGATGATTATATAGAGTTAATAAATAAGGGAATGAGACTTGGTTATTTTTCTCAGTTAGATGTTAAGAAAAAGTTTAATGTTGATGGTTGTAAGATGGCTGTGTTTTACTGTCTACCGAAAATTCATAAGAATTTGCAGAGACCACCAGGGCGACCAATAGTTTCTGGTTCACGATATTTTTTATACAATTTGGGTGTTTTTTTTTACACCATTTTTTATCCCCTTATGTTACAAAATTACCTTCATATATAACTGATGTTTTAGATTTTTTGGATAAAGTTAAACCAAATCACAATATGTTATGGGTTAGTATAGATGTTAAAAGTCTATACACGAGTATTTCACATCAATTTGGACTTGAAGCTATAAGGTTTTTTTGGGGGGATTCCCCGGCTACAGAATATGTTATTGAATTGGTACATTTTTGTTTAACCCATAATTATTTTGAATTTAATAATGTCTTATACCATCAGTTGCAAGGTACAGCAATGGGGGCTTCATTTGCCCCCATGTATGCAAATTTATTTATGGGCCTTTTTGAATTAGAGATTGTTTATAAGAAAAAATTTTTTCGTGAACACATTATCCAATATTTTAGATATGTGGATGACTTGATATTTTTGGTTGATGGTAGTAGAGACCAAATTATAGAATTTTTTAATGAGATTAATGTTAACAAATACCTCATAAAATTTGATGGATTAAACATTGGCCGTGTTATTCCATTTTTGGATGTAGTGTTAGATATTTCTGATGGTCAAAGTATTGTAACTTCACCCCATAAAAAATTTGAAGGGATGTGCCAGTATTTACATGGCACAAGTGGGCATCCGTCTCATATAATTGAAGCTTTACCATATGGTGAAATGTTACGCATTCAAAGACTTTGTAACAATTCTGATATCTTTCATAAAGAAATGAGTTGTTTGGTTAGTTCCTTTTTGACTTGTGGCTATAGTAAGGATACTTTGGAGAATAGTTTTACTAGACTGTTAACAGGAGTTAAACCTAGGGTTGAAAAATCTATCTCCCAGTGGAGGAATGTTAATATGGGGGGTAATGTGACATCACAGTATAATGAAAGTGTGAATAAGGATGACATTTATTTTGTTACAACATTTGGCTGTTTTACTAATTGTTTTTTGGAAATTGTAAATCAGTTTTGGTTTTATTTATGCTCTATTAAGAATGTGCAACAATGGTTACATGCAAATATTAAGTTTTCTTATCGTAAGGGCAAAAACATAAAACATTTTTTAGTAAAAGCTAAATTTGTTATGCCTTCCTTTAAAATGTATGTTCAACCAGTTCTAGTAGGCACTTTCCCTTGTGGTAAGTGTAAGGTTTGCAAACATATTGTTACCACTTTTGAGTATATTAATAATATTAGATTTGATAGTTTGGTCATTTTAGTTGTAACACTGTGGGCGTTGTATATGCTTTACGATGTCCCTGTGATAAATTTTACATTGGGGAAACAAAGAGGGGATTCAAGACTAGATTTCTTGAACACATTAGAGATATCAGGAATTGTAAGAAGGATAGTCCTGTGGCTATGCACTTTTTAGAAGTTCATAATAGTTGTAGTGATGGCTTGAAGGGGACAGTATTAGAACAAATTTGTGTATCCAAGTTTAATAATATGAACATTAAAAGTGTTTTAGTAAAGAAAGAAACTGTATACATTTTAAAATTTAAGACTATGTCTCCTTTTGGGCTCAATGAAGAGCTCAATTGGAAAACTTTATCTTGTTAGAATGTTTTCTAATTAATTAATTGTTTAATTATTTTATTGAAGGTGTGTATATATAGTGTTATGCTATACATGTGTTTTATTCTCCTTGAAGGCTTTGGCCGAGACGTCAGAGAAAGTATTTCAGTGTGCATTAAATCCTTTGGTGGAACTGGTTTTTTGTTGTTCTTTTTGCTTCTAGCCATAACAATTCCCTGGCTATTTCTTCCCACATTATTTACTTTCCTGGACCCCTATCTAGCAGGGCAACTGACATGATCCCTGGGGTGAATTTCCTTTCTCCCATCCAATCGTCAAGGTTCCTCTTGAAGAGGTCCAGAGAGGCACTCTGCTTGACATGTATGGGCAATCTATTCCAGAGTCTGGGGAGTCTCTGGGTCAGGAACCTATCCCTCCAGCATGTTTTGTTTATTGTGATGACAAGGTTTAGATCCCTGGAGCGTGTAGCTCTGAGGGATTGGGATTTTAAGTGTAGCATGTCCAACAGCTCTGGGTTTGACATGGCCTTGTATGTTAAGCAGAGATCGCCTCTGAGTAGACGATATGCGACAGAGTATAGCTGGAGTTTTTAAGGTGGTCAGCGAGGGCATCTGCTTTAGGCCTGTGATTCTTTTAGTGAGGTATTTCTGAGGCCTTTCCAGTTGTTGCAGATGTCTTGAGAGGTACATATCAAACGGGGTGTTGTATTCTATAATGGGTCTAATGAGGGATGAGTACAGTGGGACAATGACCTCCTTTTTTCTGGATGAAAAGCCCTTCGTGATGAGGTGTGCCACATAGAAGGATTTCCTGACTGTTGTGGCGATGTGGTTATCGAAGGTGAGACCACTGTTCACCTGTGTCCCTAAGTCTCTTATCACACTTTCGGTGTATAGTGCACTGCCACCTATATGGTAATTCATGGATACATGTTTTTCTCCCAAAGGGGATAACAATACATTTCTTGGCATTGAGCTTGAGCCCATGGCTCTGGCACCAAGCATCTGTTTCTGTAAGGCCCTTTTGTAGAGTATCCACATCATTTGGGATTCAATGGCTCTCAGTTTGCAGTCATCTGCAAACTTTGTTAGCCAGAGTCCCTTAGTGTTGACCTGTACTTCAGAGAAGTAGATGCCAAACAAGAGCGGCCCCAGGACTGAACCCTGAGGTACTCCACTTGTCACTTGTCTGGAGCTGGATTTGGAGTCGGCTATTTTTACAGTGTGGGTTCTATCAGTAAGCCATTTAGCAACCCATTGGGTGACATAGGGATTAATGCCCAACTTAGTAAGTTATACAAAATTCCACAAATGCAGCTTCACACCTGAGCTATTGCCTAATTTTGGTGCAAGTTGATATTAAATGAATGTTCTCTTCTAAGTTCCATCTAGAGTAGGGAAATCAGCTACAATTTCTACAATACTTTGCATTATGCCTTAGAGCCCTGTCCCCTTGCAGGGATGAACTATTTATTATGGTCCTTGATCTCACATTATGATAAAGGCAGGAGGAAAAGAATGAAGAATAAATATACAATCTATTAGCATGCGAAAAGTGAAGAGCAGAGGAGGAGGGCAGAAGGTGCTTTTCTATTACTATGAGCCATCATCATTAGCATGCAGCCGTGGAGAAGAGGATTAAAAGAACTCCAAGGAAAACGAGGGCATCGATGCAGGAGCCTTCTGGGGATTACTAAGTATAAGTATTCATGGTGCTTGTGGTTAGAAAGAGGGTACACATGAGGCACTCTTCTGTCAAATGTTTGAGGAGAGGACAGGATCAGGGAGCTGCAATAATTAGCACAGCAGCAGGGAGGAGGGAAAGAGAACTGCCTAAAGGTAGAACCTGAACAGAAGGGAGGATGTAGACATGAATTCATATCAGGATAGGGGATATAATATTGGATCTAGTAGAGCTAAAAGCCACAATTTTACCCAAAGAAGAGGACATGGGACAGGTGGTGTGAAGCTACATGTCACAGTTCTATCCACAGAAGCTGGAGAGATCTTACCAAGATTTTACATCCAGGGAATTTCAGTTAAGCCTCATTAGTAGGTATTGGTGGAAGGACAGCAGTGTGAAGTAAGAATCAAGACTGGAATAGCAGTGTGATATAAGAATCGGGACCAAAACACTCTTACCAGCTAAATGT
>NC_056745.1:96707036-96712730 GCF_019279795.1 Protopterus annectens | reverse complement strand
TCTTAACCAGTCATGACTGGTGTCCCACAGGATTCAATCCTGGGACCCCTACTGTTTCACATATACTTCTCAGAGGTACAGACAAACACAGGTGGACTATGGCAGAACATGTTTGGCAATGACTGCAAACTGGGAGCCATACTTGACAATCCAGCTGACATAGACATCCTTCAAGGGGCCTCACAGAGACCAGCACAGGATGTCAAAGTCATGGCCTCCAGCTAAGTGACACAAACTGCATTGTCATTCCACTGTGGAATATTAAGCACCCACATATTAACACATAAGTGGCAGACACTTTAATACAGATGAGGTAATAGGGTATCTGGGGACTAAGGTAGATAGTGATCTCTCCTTTGGCAATCATATCTCCAAAGTAGTTAGGACATCCTTCTATGTAGGCCATCTGATTACTAAAGGGTTCGCATCTAGACATACTGAGGTTATAGTGCCCCTTTACTCATCACTCATCAGCCCCATCATAGAGTATAATAACCCATTTGGGATGTACCTCAGAAGACACATCCAACAGCTGGAAGGTCCACGAATGTACCTCACCAAGAGGATTACTGGCCTCAAACATATGTCCTATGCAGCCAGACTGAATAAACTCCTACTTTACTCAGTTGCATCTCATTTACTCAGAGATGATCTCTACTGGCCAACAAAGCCATGTCGAACTCAGGATTAATGGATATGCTCCACCTATGGGAATCCATGTCACAGTGAGCCACACACTGTGGTGAACTGAACCTTTCCACAACAATAACTGGAAGATGCTAGAGGGATGGATTCCTGTCACAGAAACTCCCCATACTTTAGAACAATATCCCTAATTACATTATACAGAGCCCCTCACTTACACTCTTCAAGAGAAACCTTGAAGAGTGGATGGAGAACAGTAGATACACCCCAGTGATCCCACCATTGGCTCTACTCCACAGAGGAACAGTTAATGAATCAATGGGGTGGCAAAAGCTGACACATTTTGGCTAGGCTTATGAATGCCCTCAGGCAGTTAACCAAGTACTTACCTATGAACCTATACATACAGTATCAGCACATGCTGCTAGTTTAATTTACTGTTCAGGTGTTGACTTACCTTGTGCCAATAGCAGTTGTGTGTGCAATAGTTGAGGGCTGCCTATGTTGGATGCACACAGTAGACTGCCTATACATGACAATTTATGGGTAGTCTTGTGTGTGTGCCATCCATTTACTGTGTGTGCCCTGGATACTTGCTGGTGACTCTGTGAAGTGCATTAAACTTATTTCCATATGGATTCAACTGCAAGCTGTTGAGGTACACATAGTTAAAATATTGGTGCTTGTTACAATACAGAGTGTCATTTTATATCATTTGAAAATGTAATCTATGATCAGTAAACGTCATTTGACTTTCTAATCACAAAAGGAAAACAAGTACATCAGACTGCAGCTTTTCAATATGTTCTGTCACTGGCTTATGCATCAGGGTTTCTGACCAGAAGGCAGACAGCAGTGACCAGGATATGGCAGACTTTCCAACTTATGTTTGCCTGTGATTATACTGTTCCGGAAACTTCCGACGTTTTGATGGTGATGCTGCTCTTCTTGATAAGTGAGATAGATTGTATCTGCAACTATGCCATCTAGTATGAAGTATGCATTTTATCTTTATTTTATATCTCAATTAATTCCGCATTCATTACTCAAATATTTACAGATTTGGTAAAAATCAAATTGCGCTAGAGTTTTACCAGCATGCAGGTCAGACAAGGAGAGCTAAAAGGAAAACAGCAATCAGAAATAAAACATAAACTAAAATAAAGGCATATCAGCCATCGTGTAAAAGATCATATTGAAAACTTAATTGATATACGGTACAATTCATGATAGAGATGGAATTGCTACTTAAAGCATTAAATCATACAATTAAAGTACAGCCATTCTGAAGGGAGTACTAAACACAGATATGACCATCCAGCAGATCCATATATTGTCACTTACAAATCCATAGTATGAGCAACAGATTGCCTATCCTTCTGTTTAAACTTGAGGGTTTGCATTTCTGCTGTCATTCTGTCCTATAATGAGAAAGAAACAGCAATAAAGATACTCCCAGAAAGGTAGGAATTCAGTCCTCTCCAGAAATGGAGAAATGTATATTCTGTGAATTAAGATATATCAGTCGACTTGCTCTAGTGAGATCCAGTTGTATTCTGTAGCTGTAACTTCTAGAATAAAATGTGATGTGCTGATAACCACTGGTCAGAGGTTTATAGGTTGATCATATTAGCTTTATTTTTTTTAATTTATGTACTATTTAATAACCAGGTTGCTAGACTGGTCCAAGGATCATTTTCAGGTGCAGTTCTGGCTCAGAGGCAATAATCAGCACAAGTAAACTGAAGTTCTGCAGTTCAAATATGATCGAGTGCTATGTTTACATAGTTACAAAACTTTAGAAAGTTCATATACAGTTATTGTACAGCTTTTATAGCAGTTCAAATATGATCGATTGCCATGTTTACATAGTTACAAAACTTTAGAAAGTGCATATACAGTTATTGTACAGCTTTTATAGCAGTTCAAATATGATCAATTGCCATGTTTACATAGTTACAAAACTTTCGAAAGTTCATATACAGTTATTATACAGTTTTTATAGCAGTTCAAATATGATTGAGTGCTATGTTTACATAGTTGCAAAACTTAGAAAGTTCATATACAGTTATACAGTTTTTATAGCGGTTCAAATATGATTGATTGCTATGTTTACATTGCTACAAAAACTTTAGAAAGTTAATATACAGTTATTGTACAGTTTTTATAAAGTAGAATATTATTTAATTATTCTTTTGAATAATATAACAGGCTTAGATTAGGTTGTAGCAGTTTAGATGGGCTACTATATAGTTTGGCTACATAAAATTGCTACTTTAACATTTAACATTTAAAACTGAATTTCTTTGGAAAGAAATCTCAAATGGAAGTCAGTAAAAATATAGATACTACAGAAATAGCACTAAAGACTAACAATGGGTGTATGAGAAATCAGTAATAAAGCCCAGGTCTAGCACGTTTATCTGTAATAGACAGTGTCAGCCTGTAAATCTTGCCCTAGCTTACATATACCTACATATACCCCTTAAAATAACCTCTAAAGCACATACACTTGGAGAATACAATTGAAATGCTTGACTAGGCTTATAAGGGCCCCAGTGGTCATTAGCCAAGTATGCATCTATGAATCTATAAACCTATGAATGTATATACCTATGAACCAATGAATGTGTATACCTATTAACCTATGAACCTATAAGCATGTACACCTATGATGAATATGTCCACCTATGAACCTATGAATGTATTCAACTTTGAACCTATGAAATTATGAAAGTATACACCTATGAAGGTTTACTATCGAAATGTTGAAATTTAAAATAAAAACAGTACTAATCTGTGAATTGTTTCGTTGAAAGTACAAATAACCTAATGGCCCTATTGTCGAAAAACAGCTGTTAATGCAGAAAATGTCAACAATGACATTATACAGCATTAACAACAATGCCACCCTTGCCGTAACTCCCTGACTCATACACCTAACATCCCATTTATGCAGGGGAGCAAGCCCCCCTGCACCCCCCTGAACTTAATATTCCAACTCCGAGATCACACTACAGTGAGGAAAGGGATGTATTTCCCTAACTGCACTGTACCACAATCCCTGTACATAATTAAACGTTATATTTATGAATGCACAGTCCATTCACAAATATAACATTCAATCATGTAACCTGCACACATATGAAGTATTCGAACATCTGTAGTTCGAATACTTCATAGCCATACAATTGCATGGTGAAATTTCAATGGTAAACCACCTATGAACCTATGAATGTGTACACTTATGATCCTATGAAAGTATACACCTACAAACCTATGAAGGTATATACCCATGAACCTATGAATATAGACACCTTTTAACTTATGAGCCTATAAACGTGCACATAACTAAACCTACGAACCTCAGAACATGTACGCCTATGAACCTATGAATGTATATACCTATGCACCCATGAATGTGTACAGCTATGAACCTATGAATGTATATACCTATGCACCTATGAATGTGTACAGCTATGAACCTATGAATGTATATACCTATGCACCTATGAATGTGTACAGCTATGAACCTATGAATGTATATACCTATGCACCTATGAATGTGTACAGCTATGCACCTATGAATGTGTACAGCTATGAACCTATGAATGTGTACAGCTATGAACCTATGAATGTGTACAGCTATGAACCTATGAATGTGCACAGCTATGAACCTATGAATGTGTACAGCTATGAACCTATGAATGTGTACAGCTATGAATCTATGAATGTGTACAGCTATGAACCTATGAATATGTACAGCTATGAACCTATGAATGTGTACAGCTGTGAACCTATGAATGTGTACAGCTGTGAACCTATGAATGTGTACAGCTATGAACCTATGAATGTGTACAGCTATGAACCTATGAATGTGTACAGCTGTGAACCTATGAATGTGTACAGCTGTGAACCTATGAATGTGTACAGCTGTGAACCTATGAATGTGTACAGCTATGAACCTATGAATGTGTACAGCTATGAACCTATGAATGTGTACAGCTGTGAACCTATGAAAAGCAAAAAAAAAACAGGGAGTAAGAGAAGTTAAATGACAGAGGAAATCAGCAGAGAGACTGTAAGCATTTTTAGAATTTTAAGTCTTTTAAGGAATTTATCCATTATCCCAAAAACATGTAGAAGCAACTTCCTTGAAGAGATATTCAGACAAGGGGATCCAGTGTCTGTCAGCCTGGGATGACATGCTCGACAAGCCACATTGCTTTGCTAGGGACGGCTTGCACCTGTCACCCCTGGGCTTTCGAATACTGGCTAAGGCTCTTGCCACCCCCATAGTGCCTTTTTTAGGCAAGGCTCAAAAGACAAACCCACCTCCATAGACAACACAAAGAAAAAGAAACTAAGAGTAATGCTGCTCAACACCAGAAGTCTAAACCTCAAGATGCACGCACCCGAGGCTCTCCTCAGTATGGAGAACATCGATATCTGTGCAGTAACAGAAACCTGGTTCAAGGCTCCTGAGAGCACCCCAGCACTACCAGGTTATACCTCATACCATGCTTTTTGGCCCCAAAACTTGGACCGAACCACAAAGGAGGGAGTATCCATATTCATCAAAGATACCCACACCTCCAGGTTAGTGGCACTGCACAAAGCATCGGAAACCATCCATGTGCAACTAACAGTGGGCAAAACTGCCTTTCAGTTTGTAGCCTGCTACAGACCACCCTCCCAAACTCAGGAACCCCACTCGGCTTTCCTGAGAACACTGGAGGATATGAAGGTCTCTCCAAACACCATTATATTGGGTGACTTCAACTACCCAAACATAGACTGAGAGCACTACTCAAGCCCCAACACCCTCGTCCAACGGTTCCTAGAATTTATAAACTCAAATGCTATGGAAAAACTAGTCACCACTCCCACAAGAGGGGAAAACATATTGGACCTGATCATCACCAACATGGGGACTCTATGTTCCATACCAGAGGTATACCCCTCATTGGTAAGATGTGACCATAAATTAATCTCACTGGACATCCATATCCCATCCCCTCCCCCAGCCAAGGAAACCACAGTGAAGAA
>NC_056745.1:96697036-96702036 GCF_019279795.1 Protopterus annectens | reverse complement strand
ACACAATAAAAAAACACATACATACACTAACCAAATCCCTACTTTTAACCCTAAATTAAAGCACCAAAATCCTACTGCTAACCCTACACTAACCCTACAAACACAACTGTTTATGCACTGCCCTTAACCCTTCCCTAACCCTATGGTCCGTAACTGCCGCACACTTCCCCTATGGAGCTATACCCAAACAAACTAAATATTCCACACACATACACTTAGCAAAACCCCACACTAAACCTTACATACATTATCTACACAAAACCTTACATACACTACCTACCTATGCACTTACCTTAACCCCTCCCTAACCCTAAGATCCATAACTATCACACACTTACCTTACGGAGCTATACCACAGACGGGCCAACTATGCGATTTTGATATTTCCTTTCGCGGCTTCGTTCGTTCCACGTATTCGCGGTTTGCTCTTTACATGTCGCAACGATTCAGATTCGGGTTTTACTGCTTTCATGGGCTTAAAGTAGACCTGACCATGCAAGTGCCACAAAGACAGTGAGAACAGAGTATGACTACAGATTTGGCCTTAGAGCTGTGATGCAGTCACCTGAACACTAAGCTGCCATTTACAGCAATTAGCAACTACAGAATAATATTTTTAGAGACCACTACTTTGCAGAAATCAACAAATGTATTGAACATTAATGTATGAAAGATGCAGTAAAGCTCAAACAGCAGAAAAAAATGATCATATCCCAGTAAATTCCCCACCTCTGGAGCAAACAACCACTACTTATCAAGTTGAAGGTAAAAAGGGTGCTACTCAAGTGGATATGTCGAGCCCTTGTCACCTACAGTGTAAACATAGATAATTGAAAGGATGGCCTCAAATTCTCTCCTGATCTATCTTGTTTTGCCCTCCATGAAGCTGGAGGAAATGTTTGAATGTGGATTGCTGGCTAGGTAACGGTCCATAGACTGATTTACCTGTGAACCAATGGGCTTGTAATGCTTCAGTAGTGACAGCGATTAGTATCTATGAAAGAGGAGCCACACTTGTAATAAACAGGACTAAATATTATCCTGGCCTTACTGAACAACATTTAACTGAAAATATTGTGCCATTCATTAAACAAATAGTGCAGAGGTCAGACAAACGTTCCATTGATTAAACCAATAATGTAGTGATCAGACAAAAGAATAGCTTCAGTTAAACATACAGTAAGTTTGGTCCTAATATTACTACTCAGCATTCTAATACAGAAATTAAAAAAACAAATGAGATGAGAAAAGGAAGCAGAAATTTGTCTGATCTAATTCCAGGTCTCTATGTCTTGTATACTCTGCACTACATAATGGGGTCTTTGCAGTAAAGGATTATTAAATGCACAATAAAAAAGAATTTGCAATGTTTATTTTGTTAATAATGAATGAAGTCTAATAGACATAATCAGCTTAGCTTTAATAGACATTAAGATGGAATAAGCCTTGGTCTGAATTCTGGAAAGATGCACTTTGGAACAGAAAATTATATATATATATATATATATATATATATATATATATATATATATATATATATATATATATATATATATATATGTGTATGTGTGTGTGTGTGTGTGTGTGTGTGTGTGCTCTTTCTTGTTAACCCACTTAAGTTAATTTAGGGAGATGGGGAGCCAGAACCTATTCTGGCACTCAGTGACCCCAAAACCTGTCCTGGAACTCAGTGACCTCAGAATCTATCCTGGCACTCCGTGACCACAGGCAGATTGGGGCACCAGCCTATCACAAGCCATATACCTCTGTATATCTCAAATCTTTATGGCTAGCAATCATTTATTTGTTTGAATCAATACAAAGCTAGGGATAGAAGCCTTGATAATCAATCACAATACTTGCAAATTTCAGTGTTGTGCAATCATTTCTGATTTATTTGAACTTTATTTAAATTCTAACTTCTGCTTTAATACTACAGTAGTGATTTTGGCTTTCTCAACAAATGCAAGATGCAGGTGGCAAAAACGTATATACTTATCAGCTACTTCAAAAAGATACAATGTGGGTCAGCTGCTATAATTTTCTTTAAAGTTATGAAAATTCATCACTGTAATGCATTTTCATTTTATTGTATGTAGCAGTGCAAATGATGAGCATGTTATGATTTAGAAAATAAATACATTGACAAAGTAAGGGACTAGTTTGTAGGCTACTGTAGTGAGACAACTAATAATATAGCAATAACCGATGATGTTAGTGTGGTATATTGAAGATTTGCCCGTGGTTGATGTGGTTTAATCATAAGGGTGAAGCCTGAGTGATTAAACAAGGGCAACAATGGTTAAATCTTCAATATGCCACACCACAGAGTCGGTTTTTGCTATTATACAGAAAAAAATGACTTACTTTTCTTAAATAATGTCTTTGTATAATGGTACAAAGGCAACAATGGGTAAATCTTCAATATGCCACACCACAGAGTCGGGTGCCGTTATGCTCTTCTGCTTTTGCCTTGGTACCCTAGGGCTTTGCAGAGGTACTGCGCATGCATGGGGGATTCCCACACTTTTGCAGTACACCAGTGCTATGTGAAGGAAGCAGCGGAGAAAGGAATATCTCCATTGCTTTTTTTTTAACTAAACAATAAAAGAAACTGGGCTGCTTTTAAAGTGCAAGAGAGAGGAGACAGAAAATAAAAGGGTAATCAGGTACGTTTGTTTCATTTTGTATATTGCACCTGGCTATCCTTTTATTTTTCTCCGTGCCATCTCTCTCGTTCGTTTAGGACTCCAGTTTTGTGAAGTTATTAAAAAAATGAAATAAAATAATTTTTTTATTGCATATATTAATGGAAAAAATTCCAGGCGACCGGACTGTTTTCCATTGGTATATGCTCGGATTTACAATGGGCACGCTGGTTGGGCTGACCAATCAGCATGCTAGTTTTCGAATATTAATGGCCAGTCATTGTATAATGAGGATTTTATAGTCCTTTCCAGTTATGTGTAATATGAACCACAAACCATTTTTTTATCAGTTGCTCTAATTTTCTGAAATAAGTCTCAAATGTCTAGCAATGGACAAATTGTATCCAAAAAGCCATAGGGGTTATACAAAATTCCACAAATGCAGATTCACACCTGAGCTATTGCCTAATTTTGGTGCAAGTTGTTATTAAATGAATGTTCTCTTCTAAGTTCCATCTAGAGTAGGGAAATCAGCTACAATTTCTACAATACTTTGCATTATGCCTTAGAGCCCTGCCCCCTTGCAGGGATGAACTATTTATTATGGTCATTGATCTCACATTATGATAAAGGCAGGAGGAAAAGAATGAAGAATAAATATACATTCTATTAGCATGCGGAAAGTGAAGAGCAGAGGAGGAGGGCAGAAGGTGCTTTTCTATTACTATGAGCCATCATCATTAGCATGCAGCCGTGGAGAAGAGGATTAAAAGAACTCCAAGGAAAACCAGGGCATCGATGCAGGAGCCTTCTGGGGATTACTAAGTATAAGTATTCATGGTGCTTGTGGGCAGAAAGAGGGTACGCATGAGGCACTCTTCTGTCAAATGTTTGAGGAGAGGACAGGATCAGGGAGCTGCAATAATTAGCACAGCAGCAGGGAGGAGGGAAAGAGAACTGCCTAAAGGTAGAACCTGAACAGAAGGGAGGATGTAGACATGAATTCATATCAGGATAGCGGATATAATATTGGATCTAGTAGAGCTAAAAGCCACAATTTTACCCAAAGAAGAGGACATGGGACAGGTGGAGTGAAGCTACATGTCACAGTTCTATCCACAGAAGCTGGAGAGATCTTACCAAGATTTTACATCCAGGGAATTTCAGTTAAGCCTCATTAGTAGGTATTGGTGGAAGGACAGCAGTGTGATGTAAGAATCAAGACTGGAATAGGAGTGTGATATAAGAATCGAGACCAAAACACTCTTACCAGAAACTATGCAAATGGGCCAGACAGGATTTGTCAAGGGCAGATAGCCAGCAGATAATTAGTGACTAGATACTGTTTTATAGAAAAGAGCGGAGGATTTAGAACTAGATGGGATATGATCCTTTCATCATGAAAAGGGTTCTGACTCAGCTGAATGGGCAGTTCTGCAGGAAGTTTTGAAGGGAACTGGACAGGGAAGGAATTCTGTAACAGCTTTAAAGCTTTATACAGAGGAATAGAAAGTGACATGTGATTCAGTCATGGAATATCTGAAGCAGTGAAGGTTCAGGGAAAAAAAAGACCAGATAAGGATTTTGTTTGTCTATCTTTTGGGCTATTTCTACTTATAATCAAAGTTATAAAAGAGAAATTTAAAAAAAAAGTTGAAAAGGTCAGGCTTAAGATGAGAAAGAAGCATTGGTTCATTTTTTGCATGATGTAGAAAGACCATGGGAAATTCCACCATATGAGTTGTAAAAATTTCAGGCACAGTATGTTTGAGTATAACACCAGGAAGATGGTTCTAATAAGATAAAGAAAGGATGAGGGGGTGTATTGCCTAATGAGCAGGATTTGGAATAAAACACTACACACCAAAAGCTAACTTATACAAACTTTATTTCTACTGACACACACAGAAAATTAACAAGCTAATAAACTCTACTTGTCTATTTAAAACCGAAAAGCAAGTTTACTCTATTCTACTAAAACAGAGAATTCAATAGTAAATGAAATTAGACAATGCATTTAAAGAAAATTATACATCACTGATAAATAGAAGGCTTCATTCTGTCTTCGGTCTCGACTGGGAAGCCCCGTTGCAGTCAGGCAGGAGTCTTCATTGGGAAAACTGTCCAGGGCAGTGCGCCAACTTCACAGGTGAGGCTTATGCCTGACTATGGAGAATCTTATCTATATATAACCAAGCTGTTTACCACAAGTCATGAGAATCAGTACTTTTCCAGTGTAGGCTGGATCTTGCTAGAGCGTTCTGTGGTGCTGGCCACCCACCCCAGTGCAGCGTCTGTGACTATACATATGAGGGAACAGACTTTGAACACCCTGATACAGGCCAAATGTTC
>NC_056745.1:96676076-96696536 GCF_019279795.1 Protopterus annectens | reverse complement strand
AGATTTTGGGATTTTGAGCAAGCAACATAGACCCATATATATGTATATATATATATATATATATATATATATATATATATATATATATATATATATATATATATATATACATTTATTTATAAAATCTAGAAACCAGCTCCCTCACACCATCAGCTAATTATATGTACTAACTAGGAGATTGCACAATCCCCAGGGAAAGGGAATATTCTCCTACATGAGGATTGTCAGTCTCATGCATGTTGACCATTTTTAGTCAAGCAAATGGAGTTGACCACACAAATGTTGACATAGCTAGTCTTTCAGCAAGCTACCCCAAACCCATGTATGTATTTGCATGTGTGTTTGTGTGTGTGTGTGTGTGTGTGTGTGTGTGTGTGTGTGTGTGTGTGTGTGTGTGTGTGTGTGTGTGTGTGTGTATGTGTGGGTGTGTGTGTGCATGTGTATTTGTGTGCATGGGTGTTTGTGTGTGTGTGTGTGTGTGTGTGTGTGTGTGTGTGTGTGTGTGTGTGTGTGTGTGTGTGTGTGTGTGTGTGTGTTTTTTTTTTTTTTTGCATTTGGAGTATAGGAATGGAGAGGCAGTGTATGGCTGGCTGAAGCTATAATGCTTTATTTTCAAACTTTGACAGTCTTGAGTATAGCTGCAACCCAACTAAACTTTTGTAAAATTTTAGATGTGGAATCAGGCTTTACAATTCTTCTTGTTCATGTTTGACATTTGACAACAATTTGCTGCTGAAAATGTGTTTAACTTCTCTAATTCTAAGTCATTTAAGTAGTTTCTTGGCTTTTTAAGGAATGATGCTTCAAATGCAGTATCATTTTTATGTAACCTCACAGATGTCAGCTTGTAATGTATTTATTGGGCCTAATACCACTTCAAAAATTGCATTGACTGGAAGTAGTATATAAGAAAGATTTTAGAGACGTAGAATTAATTTCCTCACCTAATAGGAAGGTTAAGGCTATGGTTCAGATATCTTCAGGAGCTCCACTACAGCATGTACAGAAGAGGAAGAAGAAGAGTCTTTTCATCTTTGAGTATTTAAATGCTTCAGGGCCTGTGGATCCTATGGATTAGATTTCAATCAATTATATAACACGTGTTGATGCTAATACATGCTTTCTGACTGCATTTATCATTTTTATTTCTGTTGGTAAATAAGCATTATTTATTTTATTGTTTATTTTCTCTAAATAATTCTAGCTCCAGTCTGCGCAGAATGTGAGATTCCTCGGTTGCGTAAAACATCTGATCAGTGCTGTTCTGAGTATGAGTGCTGTAAGTCCTTTTATAATCAAATAATATCATATGTTCTTCCAGTCACATGCAGGGCAAATCTGTTTATACAGCATTGCTCCACTTTTTCATAAACCTTAGCATATGTATAATATATCCTTCCTGACATAATGAATGCACCTTATTTTTATTTTTGTAAGTAGCACCATTTTTACATTTGCTTTTTATTTTCACTGCTGGTCATGCAACTACATTTGTAACTGTTGCTTATGGCTTGACACATGATAGAAGAAAAGCTGTCTGATTGTTGTTATTAATATCTATTTGTATTTCGTAAAAGTATCTTAACTTAGTGGTTTACCCTTTACTAAAGTCATTATCAGTTAAATACATGCATAAAAAGTTCTGGTGGTTTTATATCATATCAGACTTTGAAAAAAAGTACTATTTGAAATTGAAATCAAATTGTTGATGAGACAGCAGCTTTACACTCCCTTTTGAATGGCTTACAAATACTTGAAAGTAGCAGAATGTAGCTGCATGTTTTATTAAAGTGAAGCTACTTGTAATACTGAACGTCAAGTTTGAAGTTGATGTGATGCACTGAACTAGAGAAAAGTGAGTTTGTCTTAAAATGTCCAGTACATTTTCAGTAAGTAAAAATGTACAAGCTGACTACACTTAGATTTTTATGACCATCTGCATATGATTGTCCTTTTTTCCTTTAGTATGTGATCTGGCATCATGTCATCTTCCTCCCATACCTCACTGTGAAGATGGTCTTAGTCCAGTCTTGTTGAATCCAGGAGAGTGCAAGTCGACTTACGGCTGTGGTAAGTTATGCCAGAAAGAGGATAACAGTGCAGATCTCTAAGTAAAGCTACATGGTGCACATTAGCACCTGTCTTCTAAATTAGTAGAAAAGAAATAGACAACAGTGGTCAAGTAAAGCAAAATGTAATAATTTGACATCGAAATGTATTTATTTGAAATCCAGTATAAATGTCTAGCTCATTAAACAGGTAATTTGCTGTTTTCATTTGTGGTGGGTTATTTTACACAGAAGGGCTTACCAAGCAGTACACTGAGTCGGAATACCGGTTTTAGCATCTTTGCATCTCCCATCAAAACACTACTTTGGCTGTTCATAACTATTTTAAATATCATGGAATCCTGCTTTCTTGAATTAAAGTATATTGTTCATGTTCTGAAGCAACTGTAAGTAAAAACCATGCAGATGGATCTTACCTGATTACCATATACAATCCCAAATTATACAGTTTTTGATGCAAAAGGTGGGTTGTTTTTACATTTTATTTTTGTTGATAAGGATTCTCCACTGAAAATCTTATTGGAACTGAAAACCCCTACCATGACATCATGAAAGACTGACCCCACGGTGCTTTACTACTTAAGTTCATGCAAAATCTACTGTATTTTTAATGTTAAATATATCAGTAAGAATTTCTTATTTCCTACAAAGATAAATTATAAAGTATGTCTTCAGGTGAAATACCTTACATTGAAAATGAACACTTGATACTATAATAATGAAATCACAATTAAAGTATGAACCTGCTATTCTAAAGAAGTGAGTTATTTTTGCTTACTAAGTAAGCTTTGCAGACCTATTGCTCAATAGATAATGAGGCATCATTTTTGAATGTGGTTATATAGAAAAACTGAGTAAATAATGAAACTAAAATAATGAAACAACACTATTGTTTTCATTTTTTTATAATCATTTGTAGTTTTAACATGGGGAGTATAACTGGGAAAGAAATTAATTGTAAAACAAATATACTTCATAATATGGCTGGTATACTTTAACAGCAGAACTTCCGCAGAGTCAAAATGCCTTCTAACATCCAAGGCCAGCAAACTGTAATTTAGACATTTTTGATTAATTTATGCAAAAGATTGATGTAAAATAAATTCAAATATGTTTTTGAATGTATAATGGATTAGGCTAGGAAAAGACAACTTGTAATATGTAGCTTCACCCTCATGTTGGGAGGGTGGCCTAATAGTTAAGGTGTTTGCCTTACAAACACAAGGTACAGGGTTTGAGTCTCACAGGGTATAATTGGCTAGGCTTAAAATGGCTCGCAAGGGCAGTTAGCCTAGTACTAATCTATGAACCTATGAACCTAATGACCAAACAAAGCCAACCATAGGTAAATCAGCATTACACATACCTAGCCATGGGATATTGCTATTATACAATGACATTATTTAAGAAAAATGTTACTTACTTTCCTTAAGTAATGACCTTATATAATGGCACCATGATGTTGTTTTGCATTTTTCTCCAGTATCATGGGGCTTTCTTGATGTACTGCACATGCATATGGAACTTCCATTTCCAAACTTACACAGTGCATCTGTGCTGTGGAAACAATGGAGAAAGGAAGATCTCTGTTGCTTTTTTTGTTTGTTTTTAATAAAAAAAAAATGAAATCCAGAGACTTCAAACATATGAGAGAAAAGGGACAGAGAAAATATAAGGAAAATCAGGTACATTTCTCTAGTTTTGCATGACATACTTAATTAGCTTTGTATTTTCTCTGTCCCGTCACTCTCGTTCTTTTGAAGTCTCCAGATTTCTAAGTTTATCTTTTTTTTTAAAAAAAATTAAAGAAAACTATAATTTCCATAGCATATATTAATAGAAGAAAGTCCAGATGACAGGACTTTTTTCTATCGGTATATGCTCGATTTACAACAGGCATGCTGGTTGGGCTGACCAATCATCGTGCTCATTTTTCAATGTTAATGGCCAGTCTTTGTATAATAGTCAACTGACACAAGTTTAATCTAGAATGTGAAAAAAAAAAACACCTAAATAGGGGAATTGCACACAGTCTATGTCTGTGATGAGCATCAGTATCTTCATTCATTCATGCATTTATTCATTCATTTATTCATTCATTTTTTTTTTTAGATCAGTTTATGCTGTTCAGGACCACTTTCAACAATGAATGAATATCAGCAAAATTCATTTCAAACATTTGTTTTTGAGCTGAAAACTTTTTTTATAAATATGACAATAGATCAGAGAGTGGAGATGTAGAAAGGAAGAAAACCGAAATGAAGAAGTATATATAGTAATATTACTAAAATTACTGAAAAAAGAATAAAAAGCAAAAAGTACATTTTAGTCATGTTTATCTTGCAAATAATCTGAATAAAAAAATAACTTCTGTTACAGTCTTGAATATTTCAGTAATGTGAATTAAAATATACATGATTTATTTGTATACCTTAACTATGCAAGAAGAGAAAAAAGCAACATGCCTGCATTGCATAATTAATATATATTCAATATGCATCTAATGATCAGAAAACATAAAAGAGTTAAGATGGAGGTGAATACAACTGTCATGTGATGTCCACTGTATCCCATGTCCAGTGTATCAGTTTAACATGGTCACTTTTAGATGCTGCTAAGAATCGAACATGTATTTCACTGTTAAGAGTATGGATGTTTTAATTTTCCAACAACATATAGCAACTCATCACTAAAAAGGCCAGATATTACTCAGTATATCAAAGAGCCTAATATAAACAATCTTTTGTGTCCTCATTTATATGATAAGGATTCAGATTTTTCCAGCCCTATTTTTGGATTATCTCCAAATGTACTTCATCAGGAAAAGATTCCTGTAAGAAAATTCATTGTTGTGTAGTAAAAGTTTTCATGGATTTTTCCTGGCACTATTCCAGATTCTCATAAGATACTGCAATAAAAACATTACTTTTTTTTTCTTTTTTGCAATTTTTGCCCCTACTGCCTGCTGACCGTGAGACCATCTCTCAGTCTATTAGCACATTCATTCTCATCACCAGGCAAAAGTCGATCAGGAGAGCACAGCTATTGGGGTGGTTTGAAGTTCTTTTCCTTGCTTTACCTTGGCCTTAACCATGTACACATAGTGAGATGCAGTGAAGGGATGACCACAGAGGGTATCACATCACTTTCATGGGTGTCTTTCCTTTCAAACAGCCCTGCCCTTTGACTAGCATCATGAGCAGGGGATTCTTCTGTTTCCACCACAGAAATTACACTGCTCTGTGAGCTACTAACTGCACACAAACAATACCCACCCCAGAAGAGACAGGCAGGTCACACTCCCCTTCACTCTGTCCAGTCTAGCATGGTTTCATACCAGGGCAGTTAATTGAAACTTTGTTGCCTAGAGTGCAGTCAAAACTCCATGTCTTTGCACAATAGGCCCAGGTGGAAAACATATAGTCGTTATACTGCAGTGATATAAAATACACAACTCTAGCAAAAACAGCCATCTGACACTTAGGAAGACATTATTTTTCCATATTTTTTCATCACAGATAATGCTGAAGAAATAAAGGCATTAATAGAAAAGAAAATAAACATGTGTAAGATCAGTTATTACACACACACACACACACACACACACACACACACACACACACACACACACACACACACACACACTCACATTTCCAGCAGCACATAGCAGGCAGTTTGCTTCAGATACAATGTTTGCATATATTACTATCATGATTATGTTATGCATTGAAAGCACCTCACAAAATAAGCAATAGCATATAGTACAAGGCACTTTGCACTGTGATATCCATGTGTAAATTGTTGTTACCCTGAGAGTTATCATCAAGGAAAACTATCATTTACCCACCATAATGAATAAGATGGACTTGCCTTGTTGCATTATGCCAAATGTAAATTAGTGATCAGGTGAAACAGATGAGCATAATTAAATTAAATTAATACCAGAAACAAAAGCAAACCAATGCAAAAATAAACAATCAAAGTGGACACATTTCATAATGCTGATGTATAAACAATATTTGGTAGGCTGTATTATTCTTAAATGCATTTACTTAAAAAGGTATGTGATATACCCTTGCTCATAAACCATTCAATGAAATAAGCCACGCTTTGGTCATATAAACCATTCAATGAAATAAGGCACGTGATAAAGCTTTGGTCATATAAACCATTCAATGAAATAAGGCACGTGATAAAGCTTTGGTCATATAAACCATTCAATGAAATAAGGCACGTGACAAAGCTTTGCTCACATGTTACTAACAGGTTAGGAAGATTCTGTATTTTTCTTGGCATGTATATGATTTACTACAGCACAGCTGCCTGAAGTCTGCTTAACTAATGAATTAAAGTTTTATACTACAATATACTCTGTCAGCTTAAAAATCCAGAGAATAAAATATTTTTTTTTTCAGTTCCACTATAAAAGTCACATTTCTTTTTTATTATGGTTAAAGATATAATGAATGAACACAACTGATTAAAGTTTCAACCCAACAAGAAATATAGCACAACTGTTTCCCAAGTAAGGGGCAAGTCCTTCCACCCCTTTAAATGCTTATGCAACCACAACTGTGGAGAAAAGAGAAATCTTAAAAAAAAAAAAAAAAAAAGCACTGACTCACTCACTTCTACTGCTGAAATAAAATCATCATCAGCAATGATTCCCTATGAAGAAAAGCACTCACTTAACTACAAGTCATCCAGTTGTAATGAACATGTTACAACCAACCTCATCTACCTTGCACTTAAGCACCTTTATTAAATTAACAGTCACAACTTTATTATCATTTTTTCGTTATTGTTTTGCCTGTACACCTTCTGACCACCAGGTTGTCCCATCTGTGCTCTTGCTTGTTTGCTTCCTGATGGGAAGAATCACCTCCACATCCACCAGGGTGGCTCTTCTGTGACAGCTGTCAAGAAGGCAGCCATGAGGGTTGATCTGTCCTTATCAGAATCCCAGCAATAAGGATATTTGTATTTTAACATAAACACCTAAATGGAGTACCACATGACCCCGAATGACTGCAGGAGCCCATTGCCATCCTCACTGCACATGCACCCTCCCATACACCTATGTACTGCACATGCACATTCCCATACACCTATGTACTGCACATGCACATTCCCATACACCTATGTACTGCACATGCACATTCCCATACACCTATGTACTGCACATGCACACTCCCATACACCTATGAACTACACCTACACACTCCCATACACCTATGTGCTGCACATGCACCCTCCTGTACACCTATGTACTGCACATGCACCCTCCCATACACCTATGTACTGCATGCCCTCCCATACATTCCCATACACCTATGTACTGCACATGCACACACTCAGACACCTATGTACTGCACATGCACCCTCCCATACACCTATGTACTGCACATGCACCCTCCCATACACCTATGTACTGCACATGCACCCTCCCATACACCTATGTACTGCACATGCACATTCCCATACACCTATGAACTACACCTACACACCTCAGACACCTATGTACTGCACATGCACACTCCCATACACCTATGAACTACACCTACACACTCCCATACACCTATGTGCTGCACATGCACCCTCCTGTACACCTATGTACTGCACATGCACCCTCCCATACACCTATGTACTGCACATGCACCCTCCCATACACCTATGTACTGCACATGCACCCTCCCATACACCTATGTACTGCACATGCACATTCCCATACACCTATGAACTACACCTACACACTCCCGTACACCTATGTACTGCACATGCACCCTCCCATACACCTATGAACTACACCTACACACTCCCATACACCTATGTGCTGCACATGCACCCTCCTGTACACCTATGTACTGCACATGCACCCTCCCATACACCTATGTACTGCACATGCACCCTCCCATACACCTATGTACTGCACATGCACCCTCCCATACACCTATGTACTGCACATGCACATTCCCATACACCTATGAACTACACCTACACACTCCCGTACACCTATGTACTGCACATGCACCCTCCCATACACCTATGTACTGCACATGCACCCTCCCATACACCTATGTACTGCACATGCACCCTCCCATACACCTATGTACTGCACATGCACATTCCCATACACCTATGTACTGCACATGCACACTCCCATACACCTATGTACTGCACATGCACATTCCCATACACCTATGTACTGCACATGCACACTCCCATACACCTATGAACTACACCTACACACTCCCGTACACCTATGTACTGCACATGCACCCTCCCATACACCTATGTACTGCACATGCACACTCCTGTACACCTATGTGCTGCACATGCACACTCCAATACACCTATGTTCTGCACATACGCACTCCCATACACCTATGTTCTGCACATGCACACTCCCATACACCTATGTACTACACATTCACACTCCCATATACCTATGTTCTGCACATACATACTTCCATACACCTATGTTCTGCACATACACACTCCCATACACCTATGTTCTGCACATGCACACTCCCATAAACCTATATACTGCACATGCACACTCCCATACACCTATGTTAAAAATGCCTTCACCAGCCAGCAGCTTGGTGAATAACAAACATGCCCCCAATTCACAGACATACACCCTTCCATCAAATGGCTGTTATAACCTGCAGCTGGCTCCTCCTCCTTCTCCCAAGGAGAGACACTACCATCCTCCCTGCCAGCTTCATCATGTATCCATGATATAGTCAGGGCTTTGTCCCTGTATGCCACCATCTTTAATTGAGCAGTTTAATTATCGGATGTGGTTTGAACATCTAGCTTCTATATCTTGTGCTGTTGTAAATTATCCAATGATCATCTGTACTAGGATTTAAGGAAAAAAAGTGTTTGTGTGTGTGTGTGTGTGTGTGTGTGTGTGTGTGTGTGTGTGTGTGTGTGTGTGTGTGTGCGTGTGCGTGTGCGTGTGTGTGTGTGTGTGTGTCTGGTACAGGCTGTTTGTCACTCCATCTTAATGTTTAGGTTTTTTGTGTGTGTGTGTGTGTGTGTGTGTGTGTGTGTGTGTGTGTGTGTGTGTGTGTGTGTGTGTGTGTGAGTGTCTGGTACAGGCTATTTGTCACTCCATCTTAATGTTTAGGTTTTCTATGTTTGTGTGTGTGTGTGTGTGTCTGGTACAGGCTGTTTGTCACTCCAACTTAATGTTTAGGTTTTTTATGTTTGTGTGTGTGTGTGTGTGTGTGTGTGTGTGTGTGTGTGTGTGTGTGTGTGTGTGTGTGTGTGTGTGTGTGTGTCTTTGCATTTGAGCATGTGTGTGTGTATGTGTGTGTGTGTGTGTGTGTGTGTGTGTGTGTGTGATATGAGACAGAGAGAGAGAGAGAGAGAGTGGTGTGTGTGAATGGAGTGTGTGTGTGTGTGTGTGTGTGTGTGTGTGTGTGTGTGTGTGTGTGTGTGTGTGTGTGTGTGTGTGTGTGTGTGTGATTTGGGTCATCTGTCACCCCATCTAAAAGTTTAGGCTTTTATATGTTTGTGTGTGTGTGTGTGTGTGTGTGTGTGTGTGTGTGTGTGTGTGTGTGTGTGTGTGTGTCTGTCTGTCTGTCTGTCTGCATGGCTGTGTACTTATTTATATGTGCATATGTATTTTTAATAACTGTTTTCTTGCATTTCAAGCTTGCAAGAGAGAAACCTGTCCTCTGGAAAGTCCTCCTCTATGCCCACACTACAAGACACTGAAGACTATGAAAACGCAGTGCTGTGACAAGTATGAGTGTGTTTGTAACTGCATCAACTCCACCGTTACCTGTCCAACAGGCTATCAGTCTGACTCAACAATGAATGACTGTGGCTGTATAACAACCCGCTGCATTCCTGAAAAGGTAAGAAACCCAATCAAGTTTTGTGTGAACAGATTTCTTTGTCATTACTGAAAACAGAAACAGGAATTACCAGAGACCAATTGTTAAAGAAAGAAATGAGCAATGAATGTATCTGCCTCAAGATTATATAATTAGGCTAAGAAAGTTATCAGGATGACTAGTATTTCAGACCTAGTGTTACATAAACTTTATTGATTTTCAGTCAGCCTGCTACCAATATGAACCTTAAAAAACTTAACTAAATTTTGTGTCACTGGTGAAATGTATTCTATGCATTGATACAAGTTCACGGATTATAGCAGAATTTATTCATGAAGGCCCATCTTGAATATAAAAATATAAGGCTTATGCATTTTTGTTATTAGCAGGACCATAGGTCAGCTACCAGCTTGAGCTCTTACCTTTTCTTTATGTGAATAGAGTAACTGTGGCATCCATTCACCCAATGTCTAACTTGCAATCCATCTTGATTTAAGTTCCTCCTGCTTTTCTGGTAATTATCCAAATGAAGCTTTTGTTACAAACAATGCTATAACTGACAATGGGCATGTTTTACTAGCTGAATTGAGTACATTCATCTAGATGTTGATAATGCACTCTGTAAAGTAGAGTTCCATAGTTTACAAAGTCAGATATAACAATAAATGAGTCTTATTCTGCCCAGAATGTACATGTGTGCGTGTGTGTGTGTGTGTGTGTGTGTGTGTGTGTGTGTGTGTGTGTGTGTGTGTGTGTGTGTGTGTGTGTGTGTGTGTGTGTATGTATGTATATATGTGTGTAAGAGGGAGGGGATCTTTTTCCTCAGTATATTTTAACTCTACGTATTTACTACTGAGGTCATTCCTCAACAAGTAAGTGAAAAAGACATGAGGCAAATGTTCAGCTTAATGACTGTAGAACGCTGGTATTTATTCAAATGCTGCACATGCAGAATCTAAAGAAATACTTCTTGTGCAGATAGTCAGCTCAGTCTGCTCTCATTTTTCATTATATTTCTGTTTTATGATGAGCAGTATAGATAGTTGAATTACCCTTCCATATGCTCTAGATGATTGTCACTGTTGAAGTGACACCCCAACCCCATGTGTGAGAATGGGAAGGGGTGTTGAGGATGGATGGAGGGGTGTATGTGGTTTTATTTGTCATAGGTCAGATATAGCTCTAAAATCCTTTGCATTTTTGTAGCTATCTGTCAATTAATTGAAGCTTTGGAAGTGCCTCATTGGTGAAATGAGCCAGATTAGTCCTACTCGTCTGACTTGTGCTCTTAGCAGAATATGGCTTGTATTCATGGAAAGGGATGTGATTTATGAAGCTGCGGCATGATTAAACTCTGTAGGCTGGAGCACCCAAACATTCGAGTAAATCGTTTGCCAGCACTGGTGAAACTGATTTTTAATCCATATTGCTATTAAAGCAGCTCTTAAACCAGTGAGGCCAGTCCTACACATACTACTTATTGGTGGCCTTTGAAGACTGCAGACTGATTTTGAAAGTTCTGAAAAATGGACCAAACCTGCAGAAATGAATAACCAAAAAGCAGAAGCAATGCAGTTGTTATATCTGTTACAGGAATCATGTTCATATGAAGAATATATCCAAAAAATTAAAGCTTTAATTCCACTAGTTAAGTGCTTTCATCCTTCAACAAGACTTCGTTAGAATAAGTGTAAATCTCATTTCACACACTTATAAATAGGCAGTTAGTCATGTGGTTTAGTCATGTGACTGTTAAAGATCACCACTTAGATCACTTAATACTAAATCTCAAACTAAGTGTAAATAAAAGAAGAAATGAGTATCAATAAAAAATAGAATAACACATCGATATTGAAATAGAGTCTACAAATATTGTTAAAAATGTTATTTAAAAGGATGATACAATAATCAGTATGATTTTTGAATAAAGCCATAAAGTTAACAAGCATTGTTTCACTTTTCCCCATGCACCCAAAACTGCATGTGGAAAAATAGTGTAGAAATTACAGTTTAGATGCTTGTATTTTCCAAACACATCTGTTAGATATTTTATCATTCATCCCAGGGGGTGTATCAGTATGTAACTTAATCTGCCATAAAAGTTCTTTATATTCATACTTAGACATCCCCTTGGGTTTTATAAAGAACTTGTTCAATGATACAAAAATTAAATTTCTTATACTCCTGACATTCCAAAGTATGCTTATACAATGCATTGTTTCCTTTCTTTCCCAAATTTCATTCAAGTGTTTATATAGCTTTCTGTAAGGCTTCTTCTGATTTTCCCCATATAAAACAATTGGCAGAGGTCACACAAAGCTATATAAATGACTCTTACTATCAAACAACAATACCTTTTTTTAATCCCAAATGTATGCTAAGATGTTTTTAATTTTAAACTATTACCTTCATAAATATTATTGCATATTTCCATTAAGGGCTCTACTGTTAGAATGTGCCTGCATATTTTTCTATAATCTTTCCTTTATGTTTTGGTGTCTATTAAACACAAAGTTGGGATTCTCTCCTAAAATGCATCTAATATCACTAAAACATTCAAAAACATTCCAATTGCTTTTCAAAAGTGACTGCAGCAAGTTACTGTCAACACTGTGATCTTTTATAATCTTCACTGTTATTAGTGACCAAACTATTTTTAGTGAGTTATTTTCCTAAAATACTTGGGAATTTATCTTTCCTCCCTCTCCAGATCTCTTACTTCTCCTCCTGGGTAGCATCTGTTCTTAAAAATATCAATAAGACAGTTAGTTTTTTTTCTGGGTCAGAATCTAAAGAAATACTTCTTGCAATTCTGGCCATCCATCCTTTTATGACATTCTATTTTTACCTTGCAGGATGACAAATTCTAAAGTGCAAATAATTGTTGGAAAAAAGCATGCTTCCTGTAAATAGTTGATATTAAGCACCCATTGATAAAATCCTTAACATTTTAGAATAAGCAAATATGAATTTTAAGAAACCAGTTGCACTTTGAAAATAATCAATAAAATGTAATAAAGTATCTTCTCTACTGTTATGCAAACTGTTACTAGTTACAAGACTACAACTAAAACAAAAAGCCGCTAAAGCTTAGACTCTGGTTACACACTTTTAATACTTTGAAGCGTTTAAAAACTTTTTTAACAACGCTTTTCATCCAACCTAATGGTTGAACATCCTCAGAAATGAAAGACAAACATTAACAACCTGTTTCCGAAATATATATATATAGAGTATCATAATTGGTAAGCCCGGCAAAACTCAAATTACAATGCTCAGTACTGTTCCTAATCCAACCATCAATCCATCCACATCCTCTTTTCCCATTTTTTTGCTCTTAGGTTTGGAGTGTCACTTCAACAGTGGCAATTATCTAGAACAAAGGTTCACACCACTGGGAGGCTAGCCCTGCCATGGCTGTTCTTCTATACCACACATTCACAAGCACAGTCAAACCTATGGCCAGTTAAGAATGTCCAGTCCACTTTCTGCATGATTGGGATGTGGGAGAAAATTGGACCACCCACAGGAAACCCATGCAAACACAAGAAGGACATGCAGATGCCACTCAGAAGGCACCCCCAGCCAAGAATAGAACCTGAGAACCTCTTGCTGGGAGGTAACAACACTATCTGCTGTGCCACCATTCCAAATCACAGAAATATAATCAAGGAACATTTGGTATGCCACTATGTGATTCATAACATTTGAATTCAACACATGCTGTTATTCTCATGACAACATAGTAATGCTAGCATAGATGGGGTCACAAGATGCCCCATCATAACCTCAGTCATCTCTTTGAAATATTCCCCCTCAAAGCGGATGAAATTATTTTATGTAACCTCAGCAAAACTAGTAATCATGTTCATCTAATTATTTGTTAACCTGCTGTACTTCACTAATATTCCATTCAACCTCTTTAATCCATTCCCATAGGGGATGCATGTAAACAAATCTACCACATCTATGGTAAATAAAACACACTCTTTGTGAAATAATTCCTCATTAGTACTAGCCAGGAAATCCCAAGAGTCTTTAACAATGTGTAAATGTTTATCATAAAAATCATAAGGACTTATCCGCATGAACTGCCAATAAGTATGTTTTGGATCCTGGGGTTGCCACCACAAGATATAAGGGTGGATCCCTCACATTTTTATATGTTTTTCTAGTATATAATTTCAGCTTACTGATTATCTCAATTAAATCAGTTTTTGTCAAAGGTATAAGGTAAAACCTCTTTAAAAAAAAGTTTAGAATGTTTTTCGTCCAACTCAAAGCCATGGTAGTTAAAAATGTTAAAATCTTTACAAGTGTAGGTTACCCCATCCTCTGCCTCACAAATGTAATTAGTACACTGTGACTCGTTCTTAATATCAATGTCCATCTTATTTTTATTATTTGTATCATTGTCAAACGACATCTCTTTATTGTAACAGGCACTCATAACACATTGTGATTGTATTGCTTCAGGTGTTTGAGGTTAATACTCAAATGACTAATTGAATATTTATTAGTCTGTGGAATGAGTTGAAGGATAAAAACACTTAACTTGAAGAATTAAAAAAGATCATTTTTTCCGGATATATTCTTCATGTGGACATGGTTCCTGTAACAGATAAAGCACCTGCATTGCTTCTGTTTTTGATTTTGAAAGTTGGTTGGATTACAAGCTTTAAACCTGTTGGGTTGCTGGTTTTAGCTTGAAGAAAGACCTAGGAAACCTTCCTTTAACAAGTCTTTGGCTGTGCAGTGTTGTATAAGAAATGTACTGATTTTTTAGCATGAGCTGAAAGACATTTACTGTTTCTTCCAAGGCCAGGCAGGTACTTAAAAATAGCTACATTAGCATCTAAGATGGAATCTGACACATTTGTATGAAAAGTAGATGCACCTATCTACACGCATCTTCAAGCACAGTTCCAATAGATAAAACACTAAAGGGGATGCCTACTAGTAAAGTGTACCTACTAGTAACATGGTACCTACTAGTAAAGGGTAACTGCTAGTAAGGGGGTGCCCACTAGTAAAGGGTACCTACTAGTACTGGGGTGCCTACTAGTAAGGGGATGCCTACTAGTAAAGGTACCTACTAGTAACATGGTACCTACTAGTAAAGGGTAACTGCTAGTAAGGGGGTGCCCACTAGTAAAGGGTACCTACTAGTATCGAGGTGCCTACTAGTAAGGGGATGCCTACTAGTAAAGGGTACCTACTAGTAACGGGGTGCCTACTAATGAGCACCCAGCACTGTAGCACTACTTAACTCTTCCTTGCATGGAGAGTCAGGAGAAGACAGCAAAGCACGTTTAGATGTAAGTAATGACCCAATAAGACAGGGGCTGAAGGCATTTACCTCTGTATTGTCCAGTTCTCTAGTCATTTTCCTTAGGATCCTGCTACTGAAATATGTAAGTTATGTGAACCATCACAAACGATACGAGTTAATAATGAAATAGTCTGAAGATACCAAAACTAAGAATGGCAATGAAACAGGGAGACCCGACTAAATACGTTACAACACTTACAACTTAACAAAAATCATGATGGCTGTGTTACAGGAAAGCCTGCTAGAGATAATAACTTCTAGTTAATAGCTTCTCTGCATGAACATGGTGGCAGAAGCTTTTCATACTATTGGGCTGATGAGCTGCAGCCCCTCCATTTCCTGCCTCTGCAGCACTTTTGTCACTATTCATTTAAATGATGTATTAACTATAGTAAATGTATGTCTTGCAGTTTGCACTTACTGATGATATGTTTTTTATTTGCTGCATGCATGCATGGCCAAGGTATGTAGCCAGATAAGTGCTGGGCTGTGTTTTCAAACAGCCCAATAAATACAAAGACTTTTCCTTAGACTTTTGGTCTTTTTCACGTTTTTCACCTCCTCCTCCCACCATAATAGTAATATGAAGAACAGCATCCAGGTAAAAAAATGATTTCTGATTGGCTGGCGTGCCAGTCATTAGAATCCTGTCCAGCCTCACTTCCTACTACAGTTATGCATGAGCTCGCATGTGAACATTATTTTTCCATTGACTTGCTTTTCTGATTGAAACTGTAACCTTTACATTTGCATTTAGTGGGAGTACACACGTTTTAAGACACTAATTTAGTGGGAGTACACACGTTTTAAGACACTAATTTAGTGGGAGTACACACGTTTTAAGACACTAATTTAGTGGGAGTACACACGTTTTAAGACACTAATTTAGTGGGAGTACACACATTTTAAGACACTAATTTAGTGGGAGTAAGACACTAATTTAGTGGGAGTACACACGTTTTAAGACACTAATTTAGTGGGAGTACACACGTTTTAAGACACTACTGCAGTTAGTAACAACTCTGAACCCTACAGGACTTTTCACTTCTGCTTCATTGGTGTAGCTGTTAGTACCATACTCAGCTTATTCTTAATAGCTCCTTTTCAGATGTTTTCACTTGCGGGCTTAGTTTGCATGCAGTGCTTATGCCTATTTTATATTTCTAGTGTTTCCAGTCCTGATGAATGTACTTCAAATGCAGGAGGGGTACAAGAGGATGAAAGCAGGCTCATGCCTAATTTAGATATGGTAGATGATTGGAAAAGAGGTGGGAAGTTTGAATCATGGACTGAGAAGATTATGGCTTATATTACTGAGCGGCTAACATACATAGCCCACAGTAGATTAGCTGCTCTGTACTACCCTTGGGATATGTTTGTTTTAAGCAACAAAAACTGCAGGATAACTGCTTAGCAAATGGCAAAGGCAACATTTATTTTCTTTTTATTTGTATAGTCATGTATTGCATTGTGCAGTATAACAACTTATTTGCCTGATATTAAATATATGTAATATGATTGTTGTGACTCAGCAGTGAGGCAGGCTCAAGAGGAATGCATGTGTATGTTATGTTTTAGTATAAAATCAGCAAGGGATATAACAAAAAGAAAAGTATATATATATATATATATATATATATATATATATATATCTATATATATATATATATATATATATATATATATATATACTATTTGCAGGTGTGGCTGGAATGGGATGTAATGGAATTTCTGTTATTGTGTGCAGCATTCAGATGCTATTGTTGGAAACAAGCTGAAAGGTATTACTATAAGCAGTGCAATTGTTGATTATTGTAGTAGTTTCGGAGTGCTCTTAGAAATAAGCTGAAGTTTATTATGAGGTCACATTTCTTGAATTTGGTCAGTCATAATATTTTCTGTGTCACAGTGTTATTGTGGTTTCTGGGAGGTGGAAAGGGTTGTTACTTTTTTGTGGTACTGTATAAAATGCTTTTACAAATTACTGTAGGCAGCTCTTCCTGCATTTGGCATATGATCTCATATCCTTGTCAATTAAGGATGGAAGAAATAAAGCTACTTATGATGTGCGTTGGTGTAGGACATCTTACTTACCTGACAGTACTAAACTCTGCTCAAAGGTGACCTCATCATGTTGTAGCCCTTCTGTATTCACATTAGCTCGTCTACTCCGTTGTTTCTCATAGCTCTCAACTTGGTTTGTAGTCACTAGATGCTCCTGGATGATGACAGAAGCCTAAAAGTCGGGGGCAAAAAATGTAGTTGCAGTTTAAACAAGAGGGTTATTTCTGGGGATATGAAGAGAGGGCAAAATGAGAAACAGTCTTCTAGCTTATACTGTATGTAGCCAGTGAAGACTTAAGAAATAACCACATGAATTACTTTCTGTGTTTAAGTACAATTCCATAAGGTTCTGGTGATAGCTTAATCTGCATCACAGGTTAGACATCTGAGTCTTTTGGGCAAAAAAAGTTTCACATAACTCAATTTATCCAGACTTCTTGCTTTAACATTCACAAAGAACTCAAACATCTGACTTGCACTGTCCATGCATTTCTCAGCAATACCGTGAAAGATCCATAAAAACATGAGAACAGGTGCTCATAAATGTGTACTTTCTATTAGGAGCACAAAACATTGTTTAAAGTAATTCTGCCATATAATGGCTTCGACAGATTTGTTTGTTGTGCTCACCATGGTACGGGTCACAACATTGCTTCCTTAGTCTTATTATACAGGTCTTTTTGTGCGTATGCTTGAAAAAACAACATGCATTTTTCTCTTCCTGCGTGATGTCTGCATCAAGTTGTAGCTAAGCGATGTGTGGGATTATTGTAATATACTATGTACGGGGGTAATTTATATGCATTAAAAAGTCCATATCCACAGTATAATACATTTTCATTTGCATTCTGTTTCTGTATCTAATTTAAAACACACACTTGTACTTAATTTACTTACTTGTGCTCTTCTAAACGTACAGAAACATCTGGAATTCCTTTGCAAAATGAAAAAGAAGGCATTGAAGCTTTGTGTTCTTGTTTACTGCAAGTTGCTATGTTACACTGCATCTATCTATTTATACTACCACAAGTTCAGACATTATGCAGTGTGTAAATGCATGTAAATGCATGTGTATATGCCTGTGTGTAGGTATACATGTGCATACGTGTGTGTGTGTGTGTGTGTGTGTGTGTGTGTGTGTGTGTCTGTGTCTGTGTGTGTGTGTGTCTGTACGCATGCATATAAACATATATATATATATATATATATGTGTGTGTGTGTGTGTGTGTGTGTGTGTGTGTGTGTGTGTGTGTGTGTGTGTGTGTATATGTGTATATGTGTGTGTGTGTGTGTGTGTGTGTGTGTGTGTGTGTGTGTGTGTGTGTGTGCGTGTGTGTGTGTGTGTGTGTGTGTGTGTGTGTGTGTGTGTGTGTGTGTGTGTGTGTGTGTGTGTGTTTGTTTCTGTGTATGTGTACAGAGCAGGTTTAAGCATAGAGGACACTGGTGAACAAATTTAGAAGTAAAGTCTTGAAATATAAAAAAATAAAAAATTCAAAGATATTGATGACTGTGAGAATTATAATTGAGTAAAATCTAATCTGGGGTCATTCATCTCATTAAATGCCAAACGACAAAAAGTGTATGAAATATTCTTATATAACTGGACAACCAAAGCCTGGTTGTACTTCTCATATTTTTGTTGTGTCCTGTCCTTCAGACAGTGCATACCTGTAGCATGCAATAACCCCAAAAGGTGCCGTGTGTTTCTAACAACCAGTAGTGCTGTAAGTATCCGTTATCTTCTTTGTTCCCCCACATAGTTAGTAATAATAATAACAGTAAAGTATAAAACAAGCATTCATTATGCCGTATTCGTTGGAAATGCACAATTCTGATTTCATGTATGTTATTCTTTTGTGCTCAGGTCTGTGTCCGTCAAGATGTCACGTATCATGTCGGAAGCACCTGGGAAGAGAACTGTAAACAATGTACATGCACAAGTCGAGAAGATGAGGTCACAGGTCTTTATGTTGTTGAATGCATTCAAAAGCAATGCAATGAGATATGCCCAGTGGTAAGTTGGATTTACTTTTTTTTCAAAATATTGCACTATTACACATATTAGTGAATGTATTTGCTCTCATAGACAAAAAATGTACTATGTTTTCCAGAATCAGGAAAACAGCAGGGAAGTGTTCCCTCTATATTTACTTAAATTTCATTTTAATTTTTATTTTTTTTTTAAATTTGACTTACATGTTAATAACTGTATCAAAAAGACTCATTCAAAACTAGGGCTCCTTTACCGTAACAAGAAATTCCTTACCTCTGAAGCCAAGGTTACTCTTTCTTACCTATCTTCTATCCAATCTAATGTACAACTCTCAAATTCTCACAAATCTTAACTCAACACTCCTGACCAGACTCGAATCTACCTACAACAAGGTAGCTAGATTTGCTGGCCAAAAGCCTATAAATCCCATCACTGTCTCTCTCTAAAACACCTCTACTGGCTTGAATTACCCCACCAGCTTCTTCTCTCTCAGCTCCAGATCATCCATTCTATCCTACACCAACCTTCCTACTGCCCAGCACTATCCCCTCTCATCTCCCATTATTCTGCCTCCCGACCTCTCCGAAATTCTAACCAAGACCTACTACAAATCTACAAACCCAAGTCTAAATTTGGACATAACATGTACAGCTATCACCCCACTATTGACTGGAGTAGACTCCCAATAGAAATCAGGACCCTTACATATCCTAAACAATTTGACAGCCACCAAAGAGCATTTAAAATTCACTGTTCCTGCCACTGCACTCTCCCTCCTTAAACATCCCCTACTTCCCATAACTTAATCTACTTTCTGCCCTTAACTCACTCTTCTCACTAGCTTTCTCTAATCTTCCTTGACTACTCTTTCTACTATCTTCTAAAATCTATTAAGCTAATCACCTCAGAGAAACATACTATAGTAATTGTCTTGCCTTCATGCAACTACATTATGATAAAACTGGGTTTTTGTAACCACTTCCCCAAAAACTATACTCATCTTAATGACATATTTTCTTTTTATACATCTTGAAATAATTATGCTATACTCCTAATTATTGACACTGTATAACACTGTATTGCTACTTAATGCATTGTAATAATCCTATAATATTGCTGTTTAATGCTTATTTATAATGAAAATTGTAT
>NC_056745.1:96648576-96668576 GCF_019279795.1 Protopterus annectens | reverse complement strand
AAATTGTTGATATTTTGAGCTTCTGTTCTCCCCTTACCAATGTGGAGGACATTATGGTTGTAAGTTTTATTTTTAATAGTTACACCTGCAAGGACTTCAGTAGTTACACCTGGAAGGACTTCATGGCTTTTGCTCTGTATTTCAAGCACTGTTAGTCCTCTGGTAATAAGACTAGATTTACAATCCAATAAGCATGCACATTATCTGAATAATAATTAGTTTTTTTATATACTTCACCATACGCATAAGCAAAACCATTAATGTACTCAAGATGAGTAAGTTAAGAAGCATTAGATGTGATATACATTCAACAAGAATGTTTACAGAGGTGTTTGCAGAAGAAAGTCACATCAAACACTAATCCTAGTAAAGGTAATTCCCCTAAAGTCACAGCAACTTTGTAGCACTGCAGATGTCATAAATATATATGTGTGTGTGTGTTTGTGTGTGTGTGTGTGTGTGTGTGTGTGTGTGTGTGTGTGTGTGTGTGTGTGTGTGTGTGTGTGTGTGTATATATATATATATATATATATATATATATATATATATATATATATATATATATATGTATTTATGTTACTCACTTTCACTATGTATGATCAAAACTCAGTCTTTGGAAAATCATTTTAGCAATCACAATTCAAAGCACCACAATAATCTGCTCTCCAATGGTACAGATCAAAAAGTATTTTTTTTCCTGGAGAACAAGCCCATCTCACACTATCCCTGAATTTATGTTTATCAACTCCATAGCTGCACAGTAGTATGGAAGGTAGAAACTCCCCAAAACTGAAGACAACACTCTCATGCAAACAATGTTTTTGATCTATCACAACTGAGTCAGGTATTTTCAAGGGACTGATCCTTAAGGAAACACTGGATAGCCTTGCAATCCTCTTTATTTTAAAAGAAAATCACCTAATGCATTTTATTTTTATATATATATATATATATATATATATATATATATATATATATATATATATATATATATATATATATATATATATATATATATATATATATATATAGTTTCAAATACATAGTATACTATCATTGTAAGATGACTTCCTTATGGCATAGATACATATGACCCAAAGCATTCCAAATATTTGATTCAAAGCTTCAAATCATGTATTATAGCAATAACCACGCTTGGGTAATGCATTACCACGGTTGGCGTGGTTTGGTCCCGAGGGCTAAGCCCGAGGACCAAACAAAGCCAACCGTGGGTAAATTTAGCATTACCCACACCCAGAAGTGGTTATTGCTATTATACTACGACATTATTTAAGAAAAGAAACTATTACTTTTCTTAAATAATGGCATAGTATAATGCCTGTTTACTGCCCTTCCGCAGATGTCTGGCATCCGGCAGTTCTGATGTACCGCGCCCGCGCAGTACATCAGAGTTGTGAGCAACGGAGAAAGCAAGATCTCTGTTGCTTTTTATGTTCGCTATGTTAAATGAGTTTAATATAGCGAGACAGTTTAAAATAAGCAACGGACATCTCCATTGCTTATTTTAAACTGTCTCGCTATGTTAAACTCATTTAACATAGCGAACACTAAAAAAGCAAAGGAGATCTTGCTTTCTCCGTTGCTTTTTTAAACTGCCTATAGTTAAATGGGTTTAACATAGAGACAGCTTTAAAATAAGCAACGGAGATCTCTGTTGCTTATTTTAAAGCTGTCTCGCTATGTTAAACCCATTTAACATAGCGAGACAGTGTTTTAAAAAACCGAGTTATACTAATGGAAAAAAGTCCAGGCGACCGGACCTTTTTCCATTAGTATAACTCGATTTACGACGGGCACGCTGGCCAATCAGTGTGCACGTTTTGGGGGGATCATGGTATAATAGAAATCTTTATACTCTGTACAGTCACTATATCATACTGACTTTCCATAATTTGAATATCTATTTGTGTTAGATTAAATGGAAGCCTGAGCAGTGTCCTTTATATTTCATGCAAGCATGTATAACATCTGAATATTGCACATGATTGTCATGAAGATACTGACATACATTTCTGTTGTTCAGTTCACTATAGTTTACTTACAGTACCTTCTTCAGGATTTAATTATATGAACCTCTTTGTGTGATTTGAATATACTTTTTCTTGCAGAAGTGCAGGCGTGTGTAATTACTTAGTCCAATGTAGTAACTCCTGCAGTGTGTGCCTTTGTTCTACCTGAATGCAGCATCCTGCCTTGCATTGCTTTTGTCCTAGTCACTCTAATGGACATCTATATATGCTAAGGGCAAATAGCCAAAAGAGTTAGGATGACGTGAATGTTGTAATAGTAAAATACTGAAGATTTTGTGAGGTTTTTGTATCTTACTAATGAGTGGAGGCATGGTAATCCTTGAAATGTAAGGTATTAAAGTATCAAATAAATACTCTCTTATTTGGATTAGGCACTGATCCCAGGCAGCTGCATGCCAATATTACAAAATATGTACTGATATTTTTAAAACTATAAATCATTCCTCTCACATGTGCAATTAATATTATTTCCCAAGGACTCAGTGTTGTATTACAGTTAACTATGTCTCCTACTGTGTAACTTACTATACAATGTGGACTTTGCTGTTTAACTGATGCAAAGAGACTGAACCTAACCTGAGGTTGTATTATGGGATTACCTTAAAAGGAACCTGAGTGTTCAGATTCTGTTAATTTTTTAAGCACTGTTGTTTAAGATTAAAAAACAGCAATGTATCATTATAAATATTTAATTCTATGGCTTATAACATCAGATTTTTGAATATTTTACCTTACTGGGTAGGAATCAAAAAGTCTTATGCTCAATTTTGATGTTAAGAAATAATTAAAGGAGTGTAGTACATTTGCCAAGGGCATTTGCAACTGTCACTGCTTTTCATGCATCAAGTGAGCTCTCTGCTTTCTGCCGGGATGTAAAAATCAGTGCACACACGTGTGAATTTTAACACTGTCAATGCATATTTATATCTAATGCACTAATGCAGGGCCTGTTGGCTTTGCTTACATTATGTGCATACATATATGTGTGTATATGTCTGAAAGTTATGTATACACACACACACGCACACACACACACACACGCACACACACACACACACACACACACACACACACACACACACACACACACACACAAACATGCTGTTTGTGGTTATTCATTTTAGGTGTACAGACATTTTGTAAGCAAACCAATCTGTCTTACTTTAATACATCCTTTGTCTTTATTCTCAGTGTTACAAATCATAGACATATCTCACATGGGCATTGTTACACTGAGCTAGAAATCTAAGCGCTCATCTTGTATACCTGGAAAAGAGAGACAGCTGCAAATGCTCTTTCACATCTAGCATATCCCTTTAATTACTCCAACACTTGGAGTGTAGTGTAGAGCTTTTGGGGATCTCACCCAATATGTTTAGTAACTGTACCTCATGACTGAGGCAGCTTCCATTGTTTTTTCAACTCTGTCTACAAAACCCGTGCCTCAAATTACACTGTTGTTTTGCTGTCATTTTTGTTTAGCCTTCTCCATTTGGCAACCTCTTCATGAATCAGTACTGAAAATATAATGTGTAGACATTTAAAGATAACTATAGAATAACTCTTCATAACAACTTTAAAACAGCCTACCAGCTTTTCTAAATATCATTTTACCAATATGTTTGAAATTCTAGGATCCACAGTTCAAGCAATAGTTTGCTGCTTTAGACTGTAATTCTAAAAGTTATCAAAGTCACAGAAATCAGCTGCAATTAATTTTACAGATTATCACAAGTAACCTTCTAAAAGCTAATTTGCAGAAATCAGCTACAATTCATTTTACAGATTATCACAAGTATCCTTTTTAACCCTTATTAAATGACACAACCAGTTGCAAAATAAACTCCTGTAGAGCCACAGAGGATGTTTAAAAGGATGAATACTGTATGCAGTAGCCAAGGAACAATTTAAGTCTTTTGTTTTAGGTTTTGTCAGCATTTTATATAACTATGTTCAAATAAGACTGAGGCAGAATCATTGGCATGTAAATTACAAGTGGCGTTGCCGTAATAGCTCAGATAGCAGCTATTGAAGGATAAATAGCATGAAAAATTCCCTTAGTCCTGAATAATGCCTAAACATTCTTATTAAATTTGTGTATCTTATACATTTTTGTGCCTATCATAGAACTCTGTTTTAAAAAATCATCAGTGAGGTTTTTAGGCATGAAACATAACATAAAGAGAACCTTTTGTCAATGTTTTTTTATAAGAGGGGATTGTGATGTTGAAAAGGATCAGGTTTCAGTTGGTGTAAGTAATGTCACCCGAGTAGAGCAGACAGCATCATTATGAAGCATTACAATTATGACAGGCGATCTCACTTTTAGTAGATCGGTTAGAGGTAAGCTTACTTTCCCTAATAAGGCAGGTAAAGATCATGTAGCCATCTGTTCTTGCACTGGTATCCATCTCCAGCACCTATTATTAAGGTTTTATAAGCCTCTGTAGGATACTGTTAGCACCAGTTTTCTTTAGTTAATCCTATAGCCAAGAATAACAGTGAGATAAAGTTACTATGGCGCTAAACTAGAATTTCATTTGACTAGCAACTGGCTTGTCTTTGTACTTTATCATAATATGAAAGGCCCTGTAGGCCCTGAATCTAACTACATTGCTGTTTCATTTTACTACATTCCTAATATATTTTCTTGCGTGATATTTTCTTTGTACTGTATTTGCATTCTCTCTAAACCTTTACCTGATTTCAATCTGCTACATGGTGCATATATTGTCAGATGAAAACACCAAATTCAGTATAAAAACTGTTTGTTTTTAGGATTCTACAAGTTTAGAACATTATATACACAGTCTGTGTGATGCTTTCTTATACCTTAGCAAATTAATGCTTTATTTAACATTGACTTTTGCTAAGTATAGAAATATAGTTTTCCACAATCTGTCTTGAATGTGATACGAACTAAAGTTCAATGAGAAAAAATGGTCGACTTGCATCAGAAAGAAAGTTAAAAAATACTCCTCAGACAGGGACAATAAAAAACACTTGTTTTGCATACAGAAAAAATAACCTTTTTTCCTTTCTTCATCTTTTGGCAGCTTCAGAATATGACTATTTAATGTGAAACATGCAAAAATGCAGGGTGTGTAAGAAGACTCCCCCCTCTCAAAAATCTTTGTGACAGTCAACAAAGGCAAAGTTTGTTCTCCTCATATCTGTTTGTTGTGTTTTGATTTTTTTTCTTGAGATTATTTTTAAAGCCAATTGTCAACAGAATCATAGAATTTTGACTATGTATAAATTATGGCATTTATAATATTACCTGAATTACCCTATTGCAACATTAGCATTGTTCTTTTATCATATCCTCATGAAATACACTGCAAGTGCAGAGAAGACTTAAACATTGTCACTTTTTAGAAAATCTCTTTTTTAATTTAAAATCGTCCAAACTGCATAATCACAGGCAACTTATTTGCAGACATGGGTCTGCATTGACATCAGTGCATGTAGACATGGGGTGTTGAGATGGGGTACAATGTAAGTTACAAAACAAAATTTAAACCACCCAAGGATGTTGGCTTGCCTTACCTTACTCTCACCTCAAGCTGGTAATGTGACTATCCAGCTAGCGAGTCACAGTTCACATTCAAGCATTCTGTTTATCTTTAGCATGCTATTATCAGGTATGTGTAGCTATACAATTTACTCATATACCTAATAGCTAGCCCCCAAAATAAAAAGCACTGACATCCAAATATAATTAGTTTCTATGGAGTGCAACCTCCCCTACATCTTTCTATTTTTCAGCAAATTTGCTAAACCTATTAATCCCTGGGGTTTAACTCACAGATGGATCATACCATTAAATTAAATTATTTGAGATCTGACCTGCAGAAGAAAGTAAAAAATAAATGTTTTTACACCCCCAAACATGTAAATACCAACTCCATAATTGCACAAAACACAAAGTTGGGAAAAATCTCCCAAAATGAAGAAATCACTGCTGATGCATGGTTAGTAACCACACTGTCAATGGTTTCCTACTGAAAACAGTGAGCTTAAATTCAGAATGGGAGAGTTTTGGGAATAGATCTTAGAAAGCTGTGATGGGGGGAGTGTCTAGAGCCAAGAAATGGTGAGATTACCATAATCTTGAAAGATTGGTAATTTCATTAGTTTTAGCAGCTTCATTCAACAATGGAAGTATTATTTAAATGTTGCATAATTTGAAAAGTAATACTCATTGCAGTGTCTCTTGACAAGCAACATGTCAGCCAACTAAAATACTGCCGTGCTGCTTAACTGAAAATTCGTAAACTAATGTTACATGGTTCTGTCTTTTTCTGCTATATTTCTCTCTTCCTCATTGCTGAGTAATGAAGACACATTAGCTTAATCCTTTCATGGGATCCTGCCATAATATTCACTCCTCCTTTCCTTTTGGGTGGAATGTTCTATGACCGGTTTGGCAGTTTTTAAGAGTATGCTTGCTACTTCCAGTAGTGCTTGCTCTGCTACTAGTGATCCCTGCTGGATTAGGAGTTACCCCTGTGGTTGCACCAGCCTATGCAGCCACCATTATGGATTGTTTTGCAAGATAAGAATTTATATTTTCGTGAGACACAGTCTTACAATTAAACAAATGCTGCTCTTAAACCAACACATTGCCTTCCAAGTAAACAAATGCTGATCTTAAACCAACACATTGTGTTCAAATTTAACAATTGCTGCTCTTAAACCCACACTATACTTGCCACATTGGTTTGATTATAATTGGGGTTGCGTGGTGCATCTAAATACAAACTATACATCATTCTACAGTACAGAATACATCATCAGTCTCCCATTTTGATTGCCACTTTGGGGATCACTGAGTAAGACTGTCTGGCCTTACAAACTATAACTTTTTTCTAGTGTAAACTAAAAACCAGAAAACAGAATCACAAAACCATAGCCGAACACAAAGGATTGATATGAAAATAAACGTTTTCATTCTTTTATTAAAATACAGAACTTTATCAGACTGCATGTTGGAAATTTGACCAAGAACTTAAATACAATGAATAAATTAGTCATATGACAAAAGAATCACTAGTGAAACCTCATAAATCAGACAATCAATCAAGGCCTTTGTGCCATGAGAAAGCCCTTGATGTTAATAAACTCATTCAGGCCTGGATCCCTATCGGCTCTAAGCATAATATGCCATGCTGATTCTTGGTGTTGAGGACCTTTAAAGTTTGCATAATGCTTGGTCAGCATCAGAATGCACATCATGGTAGTTCTGGCACTTTATCTACATTCCTTCAGCTTCCACTGTCCATCCCCAAAGCTTGCCCTGGGATTCAGGAAAGGGTAACCTTCAGTGGTAAAGCTCTAACATGAGAGGAAACTTTCTGATGCATTCCCATTCTAATTCAGAGACAGGCCGTCTTTCACAATTCCACATGGTTGGTAGAATCACTGTAGTGGGCTGTCTCTGTGGCCATGCTAAATGCTAATGAGGCATTGTAGAGAACAGCTAATTCTAATTAGCCATGTGCTGTCCCAGTGGGGTAAAGAACATGTACAAAATGCAGCATGTGCCCAATACAGTCAGTGGGGAGATTGTATAAAATATAAAATCAGGTAAATGGCTGCAAAGAGTTAGTGGTGATGGTGGGGGGTGTGAGTGTGTGTATATGTGTGCAAAAGTATGTGTACATCTCTACAGGGGTTTGAGTGGCCATGGATTACTGCATGTGTGTGTGTGTGTGTGTGTGTGTGTGTGTGTGTGTGTGTGTGTGTGTGTATATCTGTGTCTGTGTGTTTGTATGTGCATATGTGTGTGTATGTGTGTGTGTTTGTATGTGCATATGTGTGTGTGTGTGTGTGTGTGTGTGTGCTTATGTGTGTGTGTGTGTGTGTGTGTGTGTGTTTGTATGTGCATATGTGTGTGTGTGTGTGTGTGTGTGTGTGTGTGTGTGTGTGTGTGTGTGTGTGTGTGTGTGTGTGTAACTGGGTGGTCGCAGTGGGGAGGATGTAGTATGGCAATCAATACTGTAGGTTTGTGTATATATGTATGTATGTATGTGTATGAGTAAATGGGTGAATGGACTGCTCATGGCAGTTAGCATAGGAATCTGCTGATTGGTGGTGGTAGTAATTACTTGTGATTCTGAGAGCTGTAGCTTAGCGGATAATGGGGTTTTATGCATTGCATTAATCATGTCTCTGAGTCACATTTTATAGGATCATGTAAACTGGCCTGTTTGGCTGCACAGTTTATGTTGACAGTGTGATTCATTCTGAATCCCAGGGTAGGTCTGCAGGGCATAACAATAAAATTGTAACATACAAGGAAAAGATGACAAAGGAAGGCTGGTTGAAAGATGTCTGGCTGAATATAGAATACTCTTTGAGTGAAGAAACAAACTCTGCATGATTTAGTCATTTACTGTAATTCACAAAACTATAGTACTTCATCATGGATTGGCTGTACTTTAACCAGGATGAAACAGAGGTGTTGCCATGTGTTATGCCTTACAATCCTATTATAATGACTTTGTGTTACATCCAGAATACTGCATGACAGAGAGTAGCTCGACAAGTTTACAGACTGACTATTTTCTTCAGCCCTCGTGCTCATTTCTAAAAGTCATTATTCTGCGGTCTGGACCCATGAGTGATATCATTGTCCATTTATTTTCATTTATTTTAATTGTAGTCACGTGCCAAGAGCATCTGCCAACAGTTGAAGGCCATATGTAACAGTTTGGTTTTGCCAGACAGCATAGGTATGTCTAACTTGAAAATAATCCTCTTGTAAATCACATATGCACAAACATTGAATGCTCACATTTAAATCCCACTACTCCTGTTGGTTTACGTTAGGACCTTCAATGTGTTGCTGCACACCAGTGTTTCAGATTACAATACAATGCCCAGTGAAAGCAAGAAACAGAACACTGGCTTACCAAAGGTAGCAGAACCTACTATAAATCATAATACATTCTTTATTTACCTGATATGATGCAATGAATACAAAAACCTATTCATAGAAATAGTCTGAACGTCCTCATGTAAGAGTTGTATGCAACCAAATATTTTAAGGATATAACCCAGCTTGGCCAGCTGCAGTAGGATTCTTCTCAGCTATTTCCTATAACCTGTCTGCTAAATTGTCTGCTATAACAACATTTTAACCTTAAGAAATGAAAACTGTAGGTATAACAATAGTTGGAGAAAGTACAATGGCATATTGTACCTGCTAGTTAGAATAAAGCTTTTCTTCCTCTCTCAAGCCCCATTCAACTAATTATTGTAAACAAAGCACTGCATATAGGTGTGTTGTGTGCCTTTTTCAGCACTATATTATCCATTTATAGGTAGTATTAAGACAAGTAAAATTGAATACTTTAAAAAAAGGAAATGTAATTATTTGTTTTTTCATTGTTTTATTTCTTTTAGGGGTATGTGTACACAAAGCAAGAAGGACTGTGCTGTGGAAAGTGTACCAAGTCTGCTTGTCAAGAAGAGGCTAGAGTTCGAGGAGATGACGTTTTGGGCCATACGACCATACATGTTGTAAGCTTTAAGCAGGCATAAACCTGCATTTTTACACTAATTTCCTACAGTAAGATGGACTGTTTGTATATGAAAAAACAGTTACGTTGTACTCTGTAGAATATTGTATGAATAGTCACAAGCAAAAGTATCTTTTCAAGTTTTAGCTAAATTAAAATTATATAGTCAAGAATGATAAATGCTAGGGAATTATAGGTCTTTTCAAACATATTCAACATGTAGAAGGTCCCTTTGTATACCTAACTATCTAATTGATCCATTCACTTCTATATTCCCATTTTATCATTTTCACAGTAAAAGAGCCAAAGCTTACAAGTGACAATGGACATCAGTCAGAAAAATCTATTTTGGATAAGAGAGAGGTCCAACTCAGGACACATACACACACACACACACACACACACACACACACACACACACACACACACACACACACACTTGGAGAATTTGAACATTTGTAATTGAAAACTGGGCCACTTTATTTAAACAGAGATGAACACAGGAAGGACAGACTCCAAAATGAATGTATCCCAGGTGGAAACTGAATTTCAAGATCAAGTGTTGTGAGGCAGCAATCCTTTCTGATATACCACAGTGCTGTCTCCCCATTTACAATTTAATATACAAGTTACCAGTGAAGAGAAATTGAACATTTCTGGAATCTGCACCTTCAGATTTGAAAGTTAACATTATTATTTAAAGCTTAGAGGCCAGTAATTTCCTCCTGTATTTTCAGTATTTTTGCTTTACCTGGGAATCTCTTGTACTCTCAGTAGAGTTAAGAGAGGAAACTCAATCAATGAATGTCATTATATGATTAGATAAATGATTGACTAAATAATTCAAACATTGAAAAGTGAACCATAAAATGTACAGTTAAATGCATGCAGAAAAGTATTTACATTAGATACATAAAAAGTATTTACATAAAAATATTTCTGCAGATACCCCAAATGTGAGCAATTGTGCTCCAACACCCCTGCAAACTATGTGTAATACCACTTCTTTTGCAATGAACCCTATACATATACATGTGAGTGTTACCTATTGATTCATGTATGCATTGTAACATTTTGAGACATTTCTTGTTTTGATAAGGGATATTGCTTTTAATAATGTTGTGGGATTATAGCTTGTCACAAGTCCTGTTATACGAGTCTGTAACACTAATGACCTAGCTACAGTGATTTGCATGTGATGTGCAGACATTCAAGATAAATCGGTTGGAAAGCAGACCTCATGGTGGTTAGACCACATCAGTTTTTTCTATACATTTTATTTATTAACCCTTCTGATATAACATGGTATCAAGGAGTAATAAAATATCTGCTAAAACTGAAGAAATACAACTTCTGTAGTGATGAAATATATTTGCTGTTAAGAGACTCTGTGCTCATATCCACAAAAATATATCATTCTCAGAAAGAGGGCTTAACTGTATCCTCCTGGATTTCTTGCATTTCAAGGAAACTTATTGCAAAATTGGAAGCTTTGGATCCAGGAACAGTGTGTTCCTTACTGCAAGTGGATTAGTGAAAAAGTCCAGCAACATACTGGGGAAGACGTCACACAAGTGTTTGATGACTTCTTTTCTTAAAGAGAAAAATATCAAAGTAGTAGCACTTTCAGAAAAAAACTATATATAGTATAAACCCAGAAGTAACGTTTATGTTAGTTAGGCATTTATTGATTATAAAATGCAAGGCACTTCAGAAACAACTGATGCTTGAAGCATTAACTTAAATAAAAAAAAAAGACAGAGAATGTGCTAAGCAGCATTGCTCTAATTTGTAATATAAGGAAGGATTAAATAAGTGGCAGGTTAATATGAGAATCAGACCTGATCTCATTAAAAGCAATAGAAATGTGCAGAGATGCAAGAATTCACCAAAATGGCTAATGTGTGAAAAATAAAATATGCGTCAAATAATAAGAAACAAATGAGGAATAAAGGCTGGACATGTTGTAAAGGTAATGGATATGAAAATTAGAGTCATATGGCAATGCATTGCAACAGACATGGAGCCTAAAAAATAGCTGTTTGTGTAACTAAAATTTAATTTTGCATTTGGTGTGGCTATAAAGTGTGTACAGATTAATTTGCATGTTGTTACGCAAAAAACATGAAAATTAGTTGTCTGAAGATCTTTTGGAGTGAGAATACTTAATATTATAAAATATGAGAATGTATTTGAAGCAATAAAAACAGCAGTGCAAGGTAAGCTGCTGTTAAGAGATATAGAGTATTGTAGGATTTATAAATATACTGGAAGTATGACATATGCAAAATTCATGTTGATTTAACACTCAAAAACTGAAATAACTCACTTTCTTTTACAAAACAAACAGAATCTTTAGAACAGTCCATATAAATTTCTCTTAGGACACAGGTAAGCGTCTTTCTTGGGTTCCACTTAAAACTCCAGCATTCAGAATGTGCTCCCACAAGCTAGGCCTTTCTCCTAGGCCTTACTCTCAGCATCAGAAGTCAAGCTCTGCATAGCTCAGACTTGGAGTCTTAGACTCCCTCTCAGTTCCAAAACTTCTAGGCTTCACTCTCAGTCCCAAAATTAAAGTTCTCCATTAGTACTTCTCAAGTTAGTCCAGCCAGGACCATCCAACAGTGAATACTTCCATGCCTTCCTCTATCACAAACACTGTCCTGCCAAGAAGAAACTAAATTCCTAAGTTTATTCTTCCAGGCTGCCTAGATAAGTTGCAAAAATGTTACTGCAAAATTTAAAGAAGAAATCATTATCATTTAGAGACTGGATTTCATGATCAAATTGGGGGAGCCAACAAACAGGTTTTCATGTGCTTTTTGTTAGTTCCCAAGGGAAGTTATCAACTTCTTTAGACTGAGTTAACTGATATATAGACTAACATTTATTCCACCATGTGTGAAACAGGTACTAAAATGCTGGTTGAGACACAGGTGTTTAGCAAGCTTGATGGAAATACAGTTTTTTTGTGTATTCCAGTGTTTGACAAATGCATTAGCACATTGTAATCCCATTTTGTCCTCTATATCTTCAACAAACTACAATTCAGGATTTCCTGTATTTCATAACATTTCCAGAAGCAAATGTCATTGGTCTTATGTAGACTCTGTTGACATTTGCCGCATAGATGATATCATCTAAAAAGAAAAAAAATCATAGTTCTGAACATGGTCCCAGACTACATCATGTTAAATGGCAGCTAGTAAACTGGTATTACACTAAACACAGGAAAAGTAGAAAGTGAACAAAACCTGAGGTAGAAATTTTATGTCATAAAGCTAAGGAGCTAATATTAGAAACAAAAGAACTATCAGTGCAGTATGAAAGATGAAAAAACAAGGCTACTGAAATGTGAATCTTTCTTGGGAAGCAGACTTTAAACCTCTAAGCTTATTGCCTAAAAAACTCTGCCTTACATCCTAGTCAGGATAAAGAGAATCTGCCTCAAAAGCATAAGGTAATGTTACACTATCAGGCTTGTTCTGGACAAGCATTTTCTGGCTGCATGTACATTGTCTCAAGCATCCATTCAGCAGAGATTCAGGATGGTGATGGACAGTAAAATGTACACAAATCACGGGGGCCATCGGATAATTGTGAGATATAAATGTCATGCTAGAAAAACAGTCTAGTAGCTAGAGTTAAGACTATCTTACTGAATTACTAATGCCTTGTACAATGTCTGAGAGACCTTAACAGAAACTATGTGCAGACATGATCACTCAAGACAATAATAATTGAATGTTGAAATTGACTATTTTCCCAGTTTGTGGAAACTGCAGAACAGATTGCCACATGACTTGAAATTTGTTATGTAGCACATCCTGGAAATCCTTTTATCTGCAATTGAACTTCATTTTTCTTGGCTAAAGTTTATCCAGTTTGTACAGAGCTATGGCTTTAAGTACATCATTAATAGATCAAAATTCACCAGAGACAAAAGGTAATCTGAGTGCAGTACCTATACAGTGAAAACTCTTCTTTAAAAAGCACAATATCCTTACATAGCTCTTCTTGCTAACACAATATCACCTTTGTTTAACGTGTATGGCCCAGCCCTTATACCCTAGTGCCTTAGCTTCCATTATTAATGGAGCCAGAACTCCCTGATTAGACAGATCCAGGTACTACTTAAATAGAAACACTGTAAAAGGGACATGCATCTCCATTCATTTGGACATAATGTGTGGATCACTGAAGTCAAGACCAAGAAAACTCATAGTGCCTTACCTCAAACCATGCTTTTACCTGAGGCAAAGGCATTAAAACATTCTAAAGCAGAATATATAACATTTGCAGTTTTGAAAAAGCAGACGTGAGCCCGGAGTCAACGAACACATCTGACTAAATAGTAAAAAGTGATCTAGTCATAGCAGATCTACACTAAATGCTGATATAATACCTTCCCACTGTCAAAAATACCATGGGTGACAGATAAGTGATCAAGCCTTGAGTGATTTGATTTATTTTTTAATGTAGAATTTTAAGAGGAAGTTATTAGGATAATGCCCTGTAATCTAGGTGATGTGACTTTATTGATTTGTACATGTTTGTGCCCATGTGCTCATGTGTACATGTTTGTGCTCATGTGCTCATGTATACATGTTTGTGCCCATATGCATTGCTATGCGTGTATCTGTGTAGAGTAGCATGCTGTTCTTTGCTTCATGCTCTAAGAGGAGTAAGCAGTAATAAATCTAGTGCAGGCACACTCTCCTACATACCTGTTTTATTTCATTACTGCTACATGGTAATTTAAATCCTGCCCAGCACTGTGGCATGACCAATATATTATACCTGTTTATGCAGCTATTTACTGCCTTTCAGAGTACATACCTATATTGTTAAGCATTTAAAGCAAATTGAGTGATTTATGCCATGATTCCATGTACTTCAAATGTGTATCGAGGCTGCAAGAAATATCTACAGACATGAGTAATGTTCTGCATATCACTTATTTTCATTTTGCTAGCCCTGTGACAACTGTCGCCTTTTTTATATCCAGTATCTATTTTAACACTCATTTTGTTTGTTCACTAATACACTAGAAATGATTTTGCTCCTAACATTCATAAATAAAATGTTCATAGGTTGTTACCAAGCTAATGACCACTGGTTTCCTTGCAAGCCTAGCTATGCACCCCAAACCATTTGGGTCACGAATATCATAGGTTCATAGGTAAGTACTTGGCTATCTGCCCAAGGGCATTTATAAGCCTAGCCAGAGTGTGTTGGCTTTTGCCACCCTCTTAGATTAGTTCCCTGACCAGCAGAGCCATTAGTTCCCTGCGCCTCTGTCCAGCAGAGCCACTGCAGTGATCCCCGGGGTAAATTTTCTGCTTCCCATCCACCTGTCAAGGTTTCTCTTGAAGAGTGCTAGTGAGGGGCTCTGCCTGATGTATATTGGAATCTTGTTCCAAATCATGGGGAGTCTCTGGGTCAGGAATCTATCCCTCCAGCACGTCCTATTTATCGTTGTGATAAGGTTTATATCCCTAGAGCGTGTGGCTCTCAGGGATTTGTTTTTTTTTAGGTGGAGCATATCCATCAATTCTGGGTTGGACATGGCCTTGTGTGTCAAGTAGAGATCACCTCTGAATAAGCAGTATGCAACCAAGTACAGGTAGAGTTTCTTTAGTCGGGCTGCATAGATCATCTGTTTGAGGCCAGTAATCCTCTTGGTGAGGTACTTTTGTGGTCTTTCCAGCTGTTGCAGGTGTCTTGTAAGGTACATCCCAAATGGAGCATTGTATTCTATAATGGGTCTAATAAGTGATAAGTAGAGAGGCACAATAACCTCCTTTCTTCTGGATGAGAACCCTTTTGAGATTAGGTGGGCCACGTAGAAGGATTTTCTAACCACCTTGGCAATATGATTATCAAAGGAGAGATTGCTATCTGCTTGGGTCCTCAGATCTCTTATTACTTTTTCTGTATTTAGGGGACTACCACTTATGTGGTAGTTTGTGGGTACTTTGTTTTTTTCCAAAGGGGATGACTATGCACTTTTTGACATTCAGCTTGAGGCCATGATTTTGACACCAGGTATCTGTCTCAGTGAGACCCTTCTGGAGGGTGTCTGTATCAGCCAGAGAATCAGTTATGGTCTCTAGTTTGCAGTCGTCTGTGAACTTGGTCAGCCAAAGTCCTCCTGTGCTTGCCTGTACCTCTGAGAAGTATAAACTGAACAGGAGGGGTCCTAGGACTGAGCCCTGGGGGATGCCACTTGTAACCGGTTTAGAGTTGGACCTAGAGTCTGCAACTCTCACCATGTGGGTTCTGTCCCTGAGCCAATTTGCAACCCATCTTGTGATGTAGGGGTTAATGTTCAGGCTGGTGAGTTTGTCTATAATACCAGAATGGGGAATGGTGTCAAAAACCTTTGTGAGGTCTAGGTCAGCCGTGTGGGCCTCCTTACCCTCATCTAGTGCCTTGGTAATTGTCTCAAAGAGGTCCACCAGGTTTAGGAGGCATGATCTGCCCTTAACAAAGCCAAACTGGGTGGGGTTCATAGTTTGTTGGTTCCCAATGTCTCTGTTAATGAGTTCCATGATGATGTGCTCCATAGCCTTGCAAACTAGGCTAGTTAGGCTTATAGGGCAATAGTTCCCGGGGTCTGTTGTGGCGCCACCTTTGTGGAGTGGGATAACTGTTGCTGTGCACCACTCTGTGGGCACATAGCCTGTGGAGAGGCTGTGTTTAAACAGTGTGTTTAGGTGAGGGGTTAGTTCATCTTTGAGCTCGTGTAGGTACATAGCCTGCAGAGAGGCTGAGTTTGAACAGTGTGTTTAGGTGAGGGGTTAGTTCATTTTGGAGCTCTTGTAAGACACAGCCTGGGACACCATCCAGTCCCATTGAGGCTGCGTTTTTGGCTTTGGACAGGGCTGTTTTAACCTGTGTGTCAGTGATTGCTGGAGCCTTACATTCTTCTGGTGTAGTTATGGGACATTTAGGGGGTGAGAGGGGTGTGAAGTTTGCACTGAACCTGTCTGCCAAAATGTTGGCAATATCAGTTGGTTCAGTGTATTTTGTGCCATTCTGCACCAACTCAGAGCAGATCTGAGAGTTTCCACTTAGGTTCTTGACATAGCTAAAGAACACTTTGTGGTTATCTTTGGAGTCCTTGGCAATTTTTCTTTCGAAGCTAGCCTTGGATGATTTAATGAGGGATCATAGTTTCTTGCTGATACTGATCAGGGATGTCTTTCCTTCTATGGGCTTCTATTGGGGGGAACATGTTAATAAGGAGGTAACTAAGGATTTGTGGGGGTGTTAGGATAATACTTTTCTTATTGATGACCAGACCAGGGCTAAATGTAAGATTTCCTATCCAATTGTCAAGGTTTTGTTTGATTAGCATCTAGGATGAACTCTGTTTTACATGGATAGGGAGTCTATTCCATAGTGTGGAGATCTTTTGGGACACATATCTGTCTCTCAAACATGTTCTGTTTATGTCACAAGTGAAGCTCAGATCCCTGGATCTAGTGTTTCTGATACTGTTTATTTTGCACATGTCCAACAGTTCCATCAGGGCTGGGTCTGAGGAAACCCTGTTAGCCAGGCAAAGACCTCTTCTCAGCAGCCTCTAGGGGACTGAATACAGAGACAGAGCCTTTAGGTGATCAGTGTAGGACAGGGTGCTTGTGCTCTGAATTCTCCTGGTGAAAAACCTTTGTGAACTATCCAACTGTTGCAAGTGTCTGTTTAGATACATGCCACAAGAGGCATTATATTTAATGAAAGGTCTAATATGGGTTGAGTACAGTGGTCCTATAATTTCCTTGGACCTGGATGCCTTGCCCTCACCTATAAGTTGGGCAACATGGCATGTTTTTCCTTACTGTCTTAGCTACATGTTCATCAAAGACCAGATTGCTGTCTACATATGTTCCCAACTTCCTTACTAATGGGTCAACTCTTATTAGTGTTTTATTGATAGAGTACTTAACTTGGGTTGACTGTTTCCCAAAGGCATTATAATACCTATGACAGTTTTCCAAAGGCATTATAATGCATTTTTGGCACTGAGTTTTAGGCCATGATTTTGGCACCAGTCATTTGTCTGTGTTAAACCCTCTTGAAAGCTGTTGGGCTATTGGGGGAAATTTAAAATAGTACTCAATTTACAGACATCTGTGAACATGGTGAGCCACATGCCTTGAATTTTAGCCTTGACCTCAGAGAAGTAGATGGCAAATGGGAGTGGGCCCAGCATGGAGTCCTGGGGTGCTCCACTGATGACCAGTCACTTAGTGAAGTTGGTCTCACTTTTCCTGACTTCTTGGTCTTGTCTCTGAACCAGCCTGCAAAGTAGCAAGTTATACAGGGATTTATGCCTAGCTGAAAGAGCTTACCAACAATGGCTGAGTGGGGTTTTGTATTGAATGTCTTGGCTAGGTAAGATATGCAGTATGCAGTGTTTTACCCTCATCTATTGCCTTGTTGACTCTCTCAAGAAAGTCTGTGAGGTGAAGCACACATAACCTTCCCCTAACAAAACCAAATTGGGGTGGGTTCAATGTCTTTAGTTTGTCAATGTCTCTGTTTATCATTTCCATGATAATTTTTGACATGGCTTTGTATATTAGACTTGTAAGACTGATGGGTCTGTAGTTCCCTGGATTGGTTGATGGTCTGCACTTGTGGGGGGATGACTGCTGTGATCCTCCATTCACTTGGTCATCTAATGGTCCTGACAAGTCATGTTTTGGACTGTACAGTACTCAAACAGGGACATTGTCAGGACCCGTGGAGGTGGTGTCCTTGGCTTTAGTGACTGCTGACAGCATCTGTTCCCTGATTATTGTCAGCAGTAGTATGCTGGAGAGGATTTCACCTGGTAGAGCTGGGGGGGGCTGGTATTTGAGCTGTATTTATTATCCAGTAGATTTGCTATGTCACCCTGATCGGTGAAGGTGGTACCCTTCACCACTAGTTCAGCACACTGCTGTGGGTTACTTTTAAGGTTCCAGACATAGCTGAAGCAGGCCTTGTCATTTTCCTTAGCCTGCAAGTATATTCTAACCTCATAATATGTATCATACTCTTATTTATAAATGTGGAGCTTTTCTCTATGGGCCTCCACTGAAAAAGGGCATTTTTGTCCAGTCAGACTTTCTCGGTAAACAAATGTAAAATAATAAATAAATAAATAAATAGCTGGCCTTTCTGGACTTAATTAGACCTGTTATTTTTTTTGCTTAGTTCTATAAAACATCAGTTGTCTTTAAGGGAGTTGGTCTTCCTGACTTTGACCATGAGTTTAGTCCTTTCATTATATACCCTATTTAGTTGAGGATTCCACCAGTGGGGTTTGTTTTGATATACTTCTGGTAGGTACAGCAGCCTGTATGCAGTCATGTTTGTATAGAGACTGTGTGAATAATTCTGCATAGGTAGCTGTGGTCTCATGGTCTCAAAGTTAGAGGGAGTCGTGAATTTTGTGAAACTGTCACTTAACTGGATGTAGTTTTCCTTAGAATAGTTCCTAACTATTTTTGGTTTAGCTGTGTTTTTGGGGGTTGATTTTTATTTCAAAGGAGAAAGCTTTGTGATCTGAGCTCACTAGTGAGAATGTGACACAGGTGAAGGTGCAAAACTCTCCCATGATGGTAAGTACCAGATCCAGTACATTTGATAATGTGGTTGGGGTGTGCACTATCTGTTCCAGGGTGTTTGTGTTAATAAAGCCCAGGAAGCATTGTTCCTGTGAGTTTGAGGCAGTGTAAGCACCCTAGTATGTAGAGGGGTAGTTAGTTACCCATTAATACGGTGTTCAGTTGGATGGTGAGTGCCTGTAGTAGGCTTAGGTAAGAGTCATGAGACTCTAGGGGCATAAATGATGACCTGTAGCTAGCCATGATATAGTGAGGGACCTTATCTATGGTGAATTGCACATGGATGAACTCCACGGCATCATTCTGTTTAACCAATTGGAGATATGTTTGTTGCTAATGTAGGTAGAGACATCTTCACCTTTGGCCCCAGTCTGTGCTGTTGTTGGCCTAAATGCATGGGATGCTATGTAGCCTTGCATTGTCAGAGTACTTTCTCTGATTTTAAACCAAGTCTCAGTCATGGCACAGATATCTGCATTCTCCAGAGTGAGGAGGGCTTCATGCATGTGGAGCTTTTCGTTTAGGCTCCTAGCATTAAGCAATAGAACTTTAATGTTGCTTGGAGACTTTTTCACTATGTTAGTAGTTTTGCCTTTTGACGTTGGCTAAACAAAGGCTCTAAGGGGATGGATAAAGTTTTAGCCAATATCCAAAAACCTGAGGGGTACAGGTGCAGCTCATCCTTGGCAAACCAACATGATCTGTTGCCCATGTCATCCTATATTGACAGATATTGGATCCCCTTGGAGTGACACCATAAAGTTTATTAAAATCTATCATTGTATATTTGTACTATGGCA
>NC_056745.1:96636076-96643576 GCF_019279795.1 Protopterus annectens | reverse complement strand
TAATTTATTTATAAATAAAACAAAATCTTACTAGGTTAAGCTGATTCTGTTTTTGTCATGTTACTCCTTATAACAGTTCCTAAGTGGTTTCTGTTTTCTTATTATTGAAACTTTATGGCCTTACACAATTGTACCGAAGTATGGGAAGAGGATGACACAGCAGGCACCTATATTGGCTACTGCATACTATTTTCTTTAGATTTCAGAGCCAGAAGGCTGCAGCGATACATAAAACACTGTATAACAAAGTTACGTATCTCACCAAGCTGCTTAACCTGTGATGGAGTGTACACCTCTATCAGTGGTGTTTTTTTTTCATTCATGAATGCTTTTGCTTAAACAGACAAGGTATATACAAGCGTATTTAAATAAAATTGTTTTATTGATCACCGCCATTTGCACTAACTGCACCACTGTGGCTTACTAAGTATTGCCCCTTACTCTCTAACTATTGCCCCCTACCATCCTGAAGGTTGTATGTTTTTGGATGTATCCTCTGTTATGGAATCTCTCAGATTAGCTATTGCCCCACGTGTAGCTGGCATGATAAACTAGGTATTTTGAAGTGATGTGGAAACAGACTTATATGTATCACAAACCTTTTATTGCTTCCTCGCAATGATTCAACATGTGAGAGTCATAAGTGTTTATTAAACTTAAAGGCTACCGTCTCACCTCAAAGTACATTTGGTTGGCACAACACACACACATACCTACAGCACAGAACACCTTTAGTGTGCCAACTTATGCTGATGTTGTTAGCAGAACATTGCCTAAGCCTTCCATAACAAAGACTAGGAAATCACAGCCAATACCTCACAAAGCAGCACACTTATCTATTCCCTGCATGCCCTTAGCCAGTACACATACCTCTAAAAACACAGGGGTGAAGATATCTAGCCTGTAAGGCCCGCTGAAACTGCATCCATGGATGATGATGATTTTTCTGTAGGTGACTGTATTGACTGGCATATGGATACCACTCTTACCAGGTGGAATAAAATGGAGTGATGGTTAGTTTTCTTTCCATAGATAGGAAATATAGCAAGGGCTCTTAAACCTCTCCATCCTGGCAATTATGATTGTGATCTGATAGCTGCCCACATAGGTGTGAATGACCTTAGATGCTGTGTCCTGAAGGACATGCAGAATGATACAATTGCTCTTCCTTTATATGTTTCCAAGGCAGGAAGGACACTAGTCTTGAGTGGTATTTTTCCATTACTCAGAATGATACTAAGGTTTGAAGAAGTTGGCATAATGGTTAAGGTAGTTACCTTACAAACATAAGGTGCAGGGTTTGATTCTCACATGGGGTAATTGATTAGGCTGAAAATGGCCCACAAGGGCAGTTAGCCTAGTACTAATCTATGAACCTATGAACCAGATAATTAGCTTTAATAATTGGATATGTACTTGTTGTCATTCTTGGGGATCCAGTCTATGTCATCTTGAGATGAGCTGACTGACAAGCCTTCCTTCTGTGGCAGGGATAGCCTACACATCTGTTACCATGGATTTTTCACTCTGACTAAAGGCTTTGATGACTCCATAGTGCTTTTTTTGGAGGGAGTGTGAGAATCAGCATAATATTATCCTTGTACCTCCTTTGGATGCACAGTACTAACAGTATTGACACCTATCTATTTTTTTCCAAACTATCCAGAAATCATCCTGTACAAACACTGTACAAACTCTGGTATTCTGTTTCAAAAAATTAAACAGACTATTGGAGTTTGTTAAATCGGTGGATTTATTATGCATTTTTATAGAGGCGAAACAATGAAAGGTGGCAACTCTATTTTATTTTACCTTTTTTTTTTGCCCTTGGATTTAACTTTTCCACATTTTACGTTTAATGTAGTAAGATTTATTCTAGGGTACCTAACTTACGCATGATGCCACTGGCAAATTTATATACAGTCGATCATGCTTCATTCGCATATGATGTGACATCACAACCATTTGGCATGTTGAAGTCACCCTACACAAGATTAATTACTATTTCATTTCTAGCTGCTGACAAACTCTATGTCCCTATCTTACCATGATAGCTGTGCTAGTGCTTTACCTGAAATTACCATTAATCCTCACACCTTTCTTTTGGGAGACTTCAACTATCCATCAATAAACTGGTTGATCTACACTACAAATGTCTGTGATGCCCAACACTTTTGTGACATGATAAATATTAACTCCCTTGTACAAGCAGTTAACCATTCTATATTCCCCTTCTTCATTTTTTCTAGCTACCCAGTACCCCATCCATTGCTCAGGCTACCAGCCTGTTTTACTGTCCCCTGACTATCTCCATTCTAAGGCTGGGACCAGCAGAGAACCTAAGGGTGTCTTAGGGGGCTGTACCATTGACTGCTTCCACCAGGAGATATTTTTCATTTATGACCTTCCCATTGGTATACCCTCCATGATCTCTTGTTATAGAATATCCCATTTTATCACTGTTTTCTATTTCAATCTGCTATAGCAGTCTCTCTTAAACAAACAGATGGTTATTAAGTTATCATGTTTTCTCATAGCTGTTCCTCTGCACTGTCTGTTATGGTATCTCCCAGCAACTATTGTCCCATATGTAGCCAGCATGATAAATTATGTCTTTTGAAGTGGTGTAAAAAGAGGCTCATTCTTATCACAAATCCTTTATTGCTTCCTCACAATGATTCAACATGTGAGAGGCAGAAGTATTTATTAAACTTGGAAGACACCTAAACCTCAAAACACAGCTGTGTGGTACAACAGCATGTAACACCTTCAGTATGCCAACTTACGCTGATTTTGTATTAGGCCTACTTGAAATTGCAGCAGAGTATTAGCATTTGTGAAGGATATCATCACCTCCTGACTGAGTCCTCAGGACCCCAAATTTAAACTCATAGATGTCCAAGTCATCCTACACAAGATTAAATACCATTTCATTGCCAGCTGCAGACAAAACCTGTGTCCCTTTCTTACCATGATAGCTGTGTTAATGGCTTAGCTGAGGTTACCATTAATCCCCAGACCTTTCCTTTGGGAGACTTCAACTATCCATCAATGAACTGGCTGACTTACAGTACAAATATCTGTGTTGCTCAACACTTTTGTGACATGATAAAAATTAACTCCCTTGTACAGTTAACCATTCTATATTCCCCCATCTATTTCATTCTTTCAGACTACCCCAGTGACCCCTCCATTGCCAGCTCTACCAGCCTCTTTTACTGCCCCCAGAATATCTCCATTCTAATGCTGGGTCCATCACAAAACCTACGGATGTTCTTTGATAGAATAGCAGGATTTGCATTAGCATGAATGTTTGGAATGATATGAAGTCTGAAACAAATGTCTGTCATTATTTTCTGACTTTAACCCTCAATAACCCTCAATAACTCCTAGCTGACAGGTTCAGCGCAAACTTCTCCCCCCCCTCCCCACCAAAAGGGCAAATATCTATCCCAGCAGAGTGCTGCCCCCTTGACATCTCAGATGCTCAGGCAAGAGCCGCCCTCTCCAAAGCAAAAACACAGCATCAATGGGACCAGACGGTGTCCCGGGCTGCATCCTAAATGAACTCCAAGAAGAGCTAAACCCAAACATAAAACTACTATTCAATCTCAGCCTTACTACAGGATATGTGCCCAAAAAGTGGTGTACAGCAACAGTGGTCCCTCTCCATAAAGGTGGTGCCTCAACGGATCCTGGAAACTATCACCCCATAAGCCTGGCTAGCTTGATCTGCAAAGCTATGGAAAGGATCATCATGGACTCCATAAATAAAGATATTGGGGACCTACAGCCACTGGATCCTACCCAGTTCGGCTTTAAGGGCAGATCCTGCCTCTTAAACCTGGTTGATTTCTTTGAAACCGTCACCAAGGCCATTGACGAGGGGAAGGTGGTCCACACAGCCTACCTGGACCTCGCAAAAGCCTTCGATACAATACCCCACTCGGGCATTATAGATAAGCTCACCAGCTTAAATATAAACCCCTATGTCACTAGATGGAATGCAAACTGGCTCAAGGACAGAACCCACATGGTTAGAATTGCTGGAGCCATGTCAGACTCCAAACCAGTTACAAGTGGTGTCCCACAAGGCTCAGTCCTGGGACCTCTCTTGTTCGGTATATATTTCTCGGAGGTACAGGCCAACACGGAAGGACTGTGGCTGACCAAGTTCGCAAATGACTACAAACTGGGCACTATAATCGACTCTCCAGCCAACACAAGCATCCTCCAAAAGGGCCTCATAGAAACAGACAACTGGTGCCAGAGCCATGGCCTCAAGCTAAATGCCAAAAGTGTATAGTCATCCTTTGGCAAAACAAAGTGCCCACAAATTACCACATAGGTGGTAATCCATTAAGTACAGAAGAAGTAATTAGGGACCTGGGGACCCAAGTTGATAGCAATCTCTCATTTGACAACCACATGGCCAAAGTGGTTAGAAAAACATTTTATATAGCCCACCTAATCATGAAGGGATTCACATCTAGATCAGGGAGGTCATCGTGCCTCTTTACTCATCCCTCATCAGGCCCATAATTGAGTATAATACCCCTTTTGGGATGTACCTTACCAGACACCTGCAGAAACTGGAAAGACCCCAAAAGTACCTCACCAAGAGGATCAAAGGGCTCAAACAGATGCCATATGCTGCCCGGTTAAAGAAACTCCAGCTCTACTCAGTGGCATACCGCCTGTTAAGAGGCGATCTGTGCCTGATGTATAAAGCCATGTCCAACCTGGAATTAATGGACATGCTGCACCTCAGAAAATCCAAATCCCATCGAGCTACACGAGAGACTTGAACCTCAGCACTGAAATAAATAGGACATGCTGGAGGGACAGATTCATAACCCAGAGGCTCCCTTCACTCTGGAATAAAATCCCAGTCCAGGTTAGGCAGAGTCCCTCATTGACTCTCTTCAAGAGGAATCTTGATGAGTGGATTGGAGATCATAGGTTTACCCCGGGTATCACTTCTGTGTCACTGTTAGACAGAGGCACAGTATACTAACCTCGAAAAAGGGCATAGCAAAATAAATTTAAAATGGGTGGCGAAAGCCAAACACATTCTGGCTAGGCTTATAAATGCCCTAGGGCAGATAGCCTAGTATGAACCTATGAACCTATGAGTTTCCAAAAAACCACAATTTTATGCGTAATGTACTGAAAATATGGGGCAAAAATCTGGACATTCTGCAAAAACCTGTACATTTGAGAGGTATGGTTGTGCCACTGACTGCTTCCACCAGGGGATATTTTTCTTTCATTTATGACCCTTTCAATGCTATAGTCTCCATTTTGACTTGTTATACCTAAGGTCTACTCCACTCTATAGACCATTCCTCACAATGGAAAGGCCTAGATTAATACCTCAGATTATCAAGCTGCTAATCAAACATGGGTCACCTGTGACATAGTTAGGGCTTTATCACTCTGTGCCATGGCACTGGCAAAAGGAGCCTAAATATTCTGCACCTTGTCCTCACAGATATAGCCACTGCTTACACACATCCATATACATCATCGTTCCTCACTAAATCAGACCATAAATCAGTACTTTTCCATTTAAATCTGGTGGTACTTCCACCTCAAATACCTCTGTGTCTAAGGACTTATCAAAAGGAAACCTTCTTCAATTACTTGGTGACCTAATTAAATTCCTCTCTAACTATACTATGACACACCCCTGTGCTAAACCTACCACCAATGTCTATGACATCTGTTTCCACTTAAGTAGTTGTAATGATAAGGAAGCCCCAATAATCAAATATAATGAGGAATTTAAAAACAAATCCATATGGTGGAATACTCATATCAGAAAACTATATGGCAAAAGAAAGAGATTATTTACTATCAATAAGGCATTTTATTTTACCCACTTTAACAGCAGATCTACAGCCTTCTCTCTGTACTTGTTCTCTTATAGGTCTGCTATCTCTGTAGCCTTTCAAACCATAATCCAATTGAAGAACCCAGACTGTCATCAACAGATAAATAAGACATCCTGATATGATACTTTCATATCTCAGCATATCTCCCACAAACATTCAGTACATGACACGAAGAGTAGCACCCTTGCCAATTTCTACATAAAATTAGACAGTTGAATGGGCACCCTCAAATATGCCACCAAGTCTATCTTATATTAACCTCCTTGAAATAACAGGGAACTTTTAAGTGTAATGTATTGATTACGCTTGTAATGATCTGTAGACTGATTACCTAGTACCTCCCTATGTACCTATCATCAGAGAGATAGCGGTCTTTTGTAGCACCTGGAGCTGATCTCCATACTGGTGCCCCATCTCCCCAGCTCTTCATTCGAAGAGCAAAAAATAAAATAAATAAATAATATGAGCAAAGTATTAACTAGCACCTTGAGCAGGTAGCCAGATGCCAGATACAAGCCCCATCCCTGCTTCCCCAGCTGTTCTTTGGAAGAGCAAATAAAAAGTCCCCTCCATCTAAACACGTCTCCTCCCTGCCCCATCTCTTCACTGAAAGGCATGCCCCCTCCCTGCTCCAGCTCTTTATTTAAAGGCATGCCCTCTCCCTTCCCCAACTCTTCATTGAAAGGCACTTCCCCTCCCTGCCCCAGCTCTTCATTGAAAGTCACACCCCCACCCTGCCCCAACTCTTCATTTAAAGGCACTACCTCTCCCTGCCCCAACTCTTCATTGAAAGGTACGCTCCCTCCTTGCCTCAACTCTTCAATGGAAGAACAATAAAAAAATATATCTCCCTTACTCTGGCTTTCAAGCCCAATGCACACTCACTCCCTGCCTTAGATCTTCTTCGGAAGAGCAAGGTAAAAACTTTTGCTGTTTTCTTAAACTGTAACAAGTTAATTACTATAAGCTCAATACAGTTTACCCCACACAAAGCAGTGATGTGCTGAAATCCCTTTGTCTGTACATAAAGAAGAATGCAGGAACTGCACTTCATGATCACACCTTCTAACACCTTGCATCTATGGCAGCTGCTCCTTTCTCCCCACCCTTGTTACACTACTGTCTATCATAGTAAAACCCTTTACTCCACCTCCTCTACCGACTGGCACCTCCCTGAGTTTTAATCACAGCACTTCTATGCAGCACTAAATTGCTCATTTATGCTGTTTCCACTAAGGTATAAATGAAAAACGTGTGAAATGAGATGCATATGCATAAGGTATAATATGCAAATGTGATGCAATGGCATTGCAGTCAAAAATATTACCTCTGTTTGCAACATAACTACTGCCTCTTTGCTACTTCCTAAACATCATTCTGCATTGCCTCTGCTTACCTAGGATGTGAGGGCCAGGTACATTCAAAATTTTGATTTTACATGTAATATATCTGGCTAGTTTTGTATGCAAACCAGCTGTTATTTTAAAATTAGTGGAAAGATAACTTCCATTCTTCTCTGCTTTTGAGGTTTGCATTGCAACTAGTCAGCACTGGAGAAATGTGCCATTATGATTAATGAGTCAGCTTGTGTTCCAGTTGCTTC
>NC_056745.1:96626076-96628576 GCF_019279795.1 Protopterus annectens | reverse complement strand
CAAACATATGCTATCTTCTTGCTGCTAGAAGCCAAATATTGGGTAGAATTGGGTTATACTGGCTAGGCTTGTAAAGGCCCTTAAGCTGCTAGCCTAGTAATCTCCTATGAACCAAAGTAAATAAAATGAACAGTAGGCTGCACAGGAAGCTTGGGTGCTACAGAGAATGCTTTACTGAACGGACATCAATGCAGTAGTCTGTCTTGTGTGTTTAAGATGGATTGGGTGGGCTCCTGATGTACTGTTTCATGTAAGGACTGGAGAAATTGCTGTGCAATAAATGATAAAAAATTTTGAAAGTCACGAGACATAGGAAGTCAAGATCTAGTTTCACAAATATGATTAGGAACAGTAACTGTTTACATGGCCAAGTCCTGTTTCATCAGTGAGATTTTTTCAACATAGAAGATGTGGCAACATAGAAGATGATTATGTTTACTAAGGATGTGTCCCTAGTAAGCTGGGCTTGGAGCCCGCTTTACTCAGAGCAGTTATTTTTCATATTTTTTTCTCTACTGCTTTACAGAAACATCCTGCCATTGAAGTGAGACTCACTTAAATCATACACCAAAACACTGGCAAAAGCCCAAATCGCACCACTTAAATAAACCATACCTATGGGCACTTGAATAAATGGGTAAAGGAAGCAGTACTGGAGAAACTTTAGCTGCTTTGCAGATGTCAGCATGCATGCCTTGCATCATCTTCCAACAGAATAATTAATATATTCATGCACATGCAAATTACTTCCCTAACTCTCTCCACTCCCATCCCCTTGCTCCATCCATGCATGCACTCATACATGGAATCTTTATAAGCACTGGTGATGCAGGGTGATCTGACTGGTGCATTATGGGAATCAGTTATTTCTATAGAATGCTTCTTCATTTTTTTTATTGTTGGCGTGTTTGCTGCATTGCTTTTGCTGTGTATTTGTTATCATCACATTTAGCCCTTATACATTATACATTTATTTTCCAGACAGTACTATTTGCACAGCAATATAGTTCTTGATCATGTTTGCTTTTGCAAATACTGAAACAAATATGTAATTTGTTTTATTCAGGCTGGCGAAATGGTTTTAGTAGATGAATGTACCAGATGTCAGTGTAATGTGGATTCTTCCTTGTCGAAGTTCCGACTCATGTGTGGGAAAGCATCTTGTCCATCTTGCCCAGAAGTAAGTTGCAGTTTTACTTAATCTAATGAAACAGAAACTAAAGTGACCTGATTGCAAGCAGAGAACACAATGTTAAATGCAGGCCAGTTACAGGCTGCTTGCCATATGTTATGAAACCTGACAGCAGTTATTGAATGACTATGAGTCATTCTGGGTGAAAGGGCATCCAACCTTTGACACAAATGTGCATGTACCTGTGTTTTATTTTTAATGATGTTCTGCACCTGTCATAAAATGACCTTGCATGTTAGGAATTGTTGCACTTTGTAGACAATCAGCAGATACATTCCATGCTCCTTTACAAAAGGTAATGTTACCCAGTATATATTGCACTACATATTCTTCATAATGTATATCTACTTTTACTAATGTATTTTATAGGTTCACTAATTTTTTCCCCATTAATTCACCACCGTAATATTGCCCATTCCATGAGTATGCATTTTTATGGAATTAATATAGGATGTATCCTGTGATGTTAAATTCCTTGTTCCTTCTTCATAAACAAAAGCAAAGTTTGAATTACAAAATGTATATTTGGCCTTTTGCTTACAGAGATTATTATGCAGTTAATCAATATAGCTCTTGGATAGTTAGATTTCTAGATTTCATTCTCCTTATTTTAAATTCATTTTGTTTACATTTTGCAGCCAGTCCACATTTTTTGTTGCCATTAATTTTATTCTAGTTTTCCTGAATGTGTATTCCTATTCATACTACAAAATGCAGCTGTCTAAAACTTGGAACTACAGAGGCATCAGCAAGAGAAAACATAAATCCGTGGACAGCAGCAATCATATGGCAGTTTAGGTCATCATTATGGAGATATTAGTGAATTAGAAGGAAGTGAAATAAAGTCAGAGAACAGGTAACATGAAATAGTCCCCGGGATTCAAGAAGCTCGGCGCAAGGACGGTTTTAGCTTTGCGCCGAGCGTCCTCACTACAGATGGCACAGCAGTGCCATATGAATATGTATGAGGGCGTGCCACCGCACCCTCGACGTGCACAGGAAATGTGTGCGAGTGCAGGGGGCTTGTACAAGTGCTCAACGGAAGCGTAAACATGCCCCAACACTTGCAAAACCTACAATGCCTACTAGTAGAGCCTGCCCCTAATAGTAAGTCAGTAAGTCAGTGTCCGTGGATATCGAAATGTATGCTAAGCATACAAGAGTGTCCACGAACACTGAAATACAATTGAAGTAGTAAACACACAAGCACGCAGTGGAATGTAGAGCCCTGTCCCTAGAACTTTCACAATTAGATTTCCTGTCCCCATGTCCCTATTATACATTCGAATTGCTGGAATATTGAAGGTA
>NC_056745.1:96571076-96621076 GCF_019279795.1 Protopterus annectens | reverse complement strand
ACACCGTCTGGTCCCATTGATGCTGTGTTTTTTGCTTTGGAGAGGGGGCTCTTACCTGAGCATCTGAGATGTCAGGGGGGCAGCACTCTGCTGGGATAGATATTTGCCCTTTTGGTGGGGAGGGGGGGAGAAGTTTGCGCTGAACCTGTCAGCTAGGATGTTGGCAATGTCTGTGCATTCGATGTAATTTTTGTCATTTTGGACTAATTCTGAGCATATCTGGGAATTCCCACCCAGGTTCCTAACATAACTAAAGAAAGCCTTGTGATTATCCTTAGTGTCCTGTGCAGTTTTCCTCTCGAAGCTGGCCTTAAACGATTTTATGAGTGTCCATAGTTTTTTGCTAATACTGATCAGAGATGTTTTCCCTTTTTGGGATTTTGCTCTATCATGTAGTAGCTTCCTCCTTCTATTGTATAGTTTGTTTATGGCTGGGGTCCACCAGACAGGATGCTTGCCTTTGGAGGATTGGGTCTTGGTTTTATTTGGGATTGCATGATCCATGCATTCCTGAAGGTATTCATAGAATGCATTTATAAAGGATTCTGCAGTCTGTGTTGACAAAAACGCATTTGACATAATGTGTTTTTTTTGTACTCATAGGAACCCCTTGCTAATTGCATGTAGAACAGCTGTGTTGTTATTCATATAGCCAATGGCATGGCAACACACATAATTGAGTACTTCATGTGGGCATTGGCCCTTTTCCTTGCCAGTGAGGAGAACTCTATGGAGGTGTGTGAACAACAGCATCACAGAGAGTATTTGGAAATACCTCTTACAACCAAAGCCATGGACACAGGCCAACAAAATGGGAGAGAATGTTCCAGACATAGGGACAGAATGTAAATATTGCTGTTATACATTTGGACTAATGCTAGTCTAACAGGGTTTGTGTGGACATAGAGTTTCTGCATGATTTTAACTCTGACAGTGTTATTTGTTTGACATAAGTCTCAACTGTAGGGCTATCCCCAGAATGGCCAGAGTTTGGACTCCTATGTTTGGTGTGTTTCTCAGGCATTTTTTGTCTTTGGAAAATTATTAGCATACTCTGGGGATTGCATTCAGTAACTGCTAACATCCATTTGTGTTTCTGACTTCATACACCAGCAACTTTTTCAGTTTATACCAACAATATTTCAAATATGCCCCTGTTTTTGGGCCTCTGTCCCACAATTATGTCAGGTTTTGTCCAGTTGTCATGCAGTAAGAGGTTGATAGGTATAGTATATGATTATTTAGTGCCTACAGTCCTGATATCATCTCACTGATGTATCAGACTGCCAGACATGTTATGTGAAAGAGGCCTTATATATGAGGGGAAAGCCTGGACATTCTGTGGTACTCTGTACAGTTGAGAGGTCTGTGTATTTCTAGCAATTGTTGACAGACTGTCAGGATTGTGTAGCAATGTAGTGTGTTGATGTTATCTGTTTATCAGAGCTTTTACATCCTTGTAGTGCATTATATATTTGCCAATACATGTGTAATTCCCCATAGCAGAGTTGGGCTAGTGTTGTGTCAGTCTGACTGTAGTTTGGACAGTGCTTGGTGACATACTTAGCAGCTGAGTGTAGTTTCCCTAATGTGATGTTATGTCCAGATATTTGTAGGATGTGCTGTTGCCTGGCCCACCATAAGTGTTGTGTATTTCTGACACATCAGTGGGATAATGGGAGGATTTCAGTCACTAACTAGTGAGAAGTAATTGAGTGTTGGACTTGTGCTATTTCAGTCATTATATGTCAGTACAGACATGAGGGTGTTACTGCAGCAACTGTGTCAGCTTATCTTCTCCAGCATTTCAGATATGTCCCTATTTTCATGCCCTTCTCCCCCACTTTGTCAGGCTTTCTCCAGATTTGTTGCACTAAGGGGTTCTGGGCTTATCTCTCGACTGTCTGGATTGTTGCAGTATGTCCAGGTTTATTGCTCATATTTCTGGTCTGTTCAACCAATTCATTATTATTATATCCTGGTAAATCACTGTGATGATCTGCGGATTTCTGACAGAAAATGATGACATACATTTCAGTTTCAGAACTCACATCCTTCCGAACATGTATACCAAAATAAATCCTGTCACTCTGGCAACATTCTATATTTATAAGAGCAATATTTAAAATTTGGTAATTGTCTGCTGAAATGCACCCTGTTGCTGTACCAAATTTCTTTGTTCCTAACAGCAACAGTTGAAATATGTCTTTATATCTGGCCCATCCCCCCACCTTTTACAGCCTTTGTACAGGTGTCTTGCACTAAGAGGTTGAGATGGATGGGTCTCTGGCAATATTCTACATTTATAAGAGCAATATTTAAAATTTGGTAATTGTCTGCTGAAATGCACCCTGTTGCTGTACCAAATTTCTTTGTTCCTAACAGCGATAGTTGAAATATGTCCTTATATCTGGCCCATCCCCCCACCTTTTACAGCCTTTGTACAGGTGTCTTGCACTAAGAGGTTGAGATAGATGGGTCTGAGGTCTGACTGCACTGCATGTTATGTACATATATTTATGTATGTATATATATATATATATATATATATATATATATATATATATATATATATATATTTCCCTATACATACATATATATATATATATATATATATATATATATATATATATATATATATATATATATATATATATGAATGATTCCACAGAGCTTTCGCCCTAATATTGTTTGCCTCTGTTGCATTATATGTTTGAAAAAAAAACATTAATTCATACAGCTCAGATGGTGTAGTGGTACATTGCTCTCATTATATTGTACAGGGTCATGGGTTTGATACTTGGGACTGATGTTTTTTTTCCTTACTGTTAAATGACCAGAATGCATGATATGTTTGTAAAGGCTTTACAAGTTTTCACAGCTCAAGTGGTGTAGTGGTATGTTGCTGTGATTGTAGAGCACAGCATCCTAGGTTTGAGACTTGCCAGGGTGGACTGTTTTGTTTCTGGGCAGAACAAGGTCTAATGGATACAGATGATTAAGGCACTTTTAAGCAGTTGTAGGCAGGTTTGCACTACTTAGCATTGCTCACATTTCATTTTATAAAGTATCAGGATTGTGGGATGGATTACTCATTACTGACATATTATAATTTTATGTTTACTTTCCATGACATCCCCCTACGTGCTTTCATTAAATTATATTCTTGTGTGACTATACTGTAAGGGGGACTTGTGTTTATATGGAGGTTTCACATCTTTGACTGACATCTCACTTTTGGACCTGGTACACTACCCTGGTTGACAAAAAAACAGTTGCTACATAATTTAAGTTTACAAAAATAATTTTAACACTACTTTCCCATAGAAAACTAAGTTGTCTGTCTTGGAACTTGAAATTTCAAACACCTGCATGTAAAGCTAGGACTCTAACCACCATAGTATCTAACCTTAGAAATGTCACCTCTATATTTGCTTTTATCTCCTATGGGATATTTAAACTGTGCTAAGCAGATGACCATAATGCGCACACCCACTTAGCTACACTTAAGCATTCCTTATGCTTGTAAAAAAAAAAAAATTATATTATTATGTTATATAAGTGAGTCTTGTGGTATTCTGACAACTAAGGACTGCAATCATGAATTAATGGCATTCATTTGGCTTTCAGGCTTCTGTCCTTCAGGGACACCTGCTAATACATATCCTGTTATCTATCAACTTTTTAAGTGTGTGAGGGCAATTTTTCAGGCGTGTCCCTAATGTATTATTTATTCCCCCCATCATTTGTGCCTTTGTTAACATGCACTGCTGTAACAGAACATTGGAATACATTTGCTTTCAGACTTCTACCCTTCCGTAATTCATGCTAGTGCATGACCTGTTCTCTATCAACTTTCTCTGTTTCTGAGGGCTATATGTGTGTGCTTTGTCACTTTTGGGGGATTTATCCCCCATTATGTGTGCATTTGTGCAGGTTTCAGAAGTGTCGTATGGCACTTTAGCAATGCAGGGGATCTGTTACAGAAGCTATCACACACCCCCTGCATTGCTGTCTTGTGGCTGATGTTTATTTCAGTGTCTGTGGACACTGAAATGATCATTATTTCATTTCAGTGTCCACAGACACTGAAATACTGCCATAATATTAGAGTAAATCTCTAATATTATGCCAGTTTGGCTTAGAAAGTGCCGTATGGCACTTTCTGAATGCAGGTGGCATGTTCACTTTCCGTGCACTACTTAGACACCCCCTGTACTCGTTCAGGGTTCGTGTCCATATAACGAGTACAGCAGCATGCCTTCATGAATATTTAAGGTGCACTTCTATACTAAACGGACATGAACCACTCCTTTTCTGTGTGTTTTCTGTCTTTGTGCCTGCTAACCTTCGCAATCTCTCTGAGTCGATTTTGACCTGCACTGGGTATCTCTAGCACATAAACCAGAGCTTTTCAAATGATTCATAATCCAGGCAACCATGGAGGTGGCTTGTACCCATGCCATCATCCCAATAATGAGATCACTACACCTTGTGGCCAATAAGCACACTGACATCAACATGGAAGCAGAAATTCTGTAGGAGTCACTAAAATCTGAAACTGTGATTTGAGAATCAACCAGTGCAATGTCATTTGCACAAGGCAGAGAAAAAGTGACAAGCGATAAAAAGACTGACAGAACAAGACAGGAGAGAGAGAGAGAGAGAGAGTGAAAAAAGAAAAAAAAAACAGATATTATTCAATAACCAAACAAGGCAATGCACTGAAACTAAAGAATGGTACTGCAACTGTTAGCCTATTAAAGAGAGACAAGAAGAGAGAGTGACAGTGACAGACAGACTGTGGAATCATGAAATAAAATGAAGTTTAAGAAGTCTGTTATTCTTAAATACAGTGTAACTCATTTGGAAACAGAGTCATTCTTCTCATTTTACATTGGATCAGGTCATCGCAGGTTAAGAAATGAAACAAGCTGTCAAACATATTTAAAAACTTGCCTTGTTATAAAGCAGAACATATGTGACTTCAACATTATTAAAAAGCTAGATTACTTTAGCTCATTTTAGGGGTTCATATGGATCTGTGAAGCAGACAAGAGTGGTCACCATAACATTGAACCCAGACGTGTGAGCACATCTGAATGTATCCAGAATCTGAGAGAATTACCTTTGCTATGAGGTACAAATGTCAGAGTTTGTGGTTGTAGGCAGCAGAAGTGTAAGTGTACAGCCGGCTATTACAGCGAGTGCAAGGGATGATCCCTTTGCAAAATTATTTTAGATAGCTTCTCAGTGAAATTCAGAATTCACTGTTTTATTGATATTTTTCTTTAGTATTTCAGAGTTTGAAGTCTATAGTTGTGATCACTGAACTTTTCAAGTGCAGCTGTTGTTTTAAGAAAGTGCAAAAAAGTTAATATGATTCACTAGGCTATAATTATCTTTGTAATGAAACTGCTTGAAAGTCATATAAGAAAATCTGGAAGAACCTTCGGGATGATCCATTAGCAGCACTTTGCTTCAATGGAAATAACTGTGTACCCTCACTGAGTGCATTTGGTAACCTATGACATTATTATGTGCATGCTTCAATACCATCAGCTTTCTGCATTGTTTTACTCTATTAAGAAAACAAAATTAAGTGGGGTGCTCTTAGCTGTACGATAACATGGTGTGAGGAAATGGTTGCCCTGGTCCTCTTCCTTTCAGAGAAAGTCCATTGGACTAACTCATAATGGTTTGGTTGGTTGTTGGGGGAATAAGTTGGGTTGAACGTTGTCAGTTCAGTTTCTGAAGACAAAGTTCAGTTGATCTCATTTGCTATATAATACACATCTCTGTGAAATATGACAAATGAAAACTCTGATTATTTAATGGATGGCTATATAAGTAATAGGTGCCATTTTGTTTCTGAGCAAGAAAAAAGAAAGATAAAGAAAGAGGAAAGATCTTATCTGAAAACCCTGCCATAGCTGCATACTGTAATGAAGCAGTAGTAAACTCTAACAATGCTAAGATTCATGTAGACAGGATTTGCACGTAGTAATAAGGTACGAATGCTAAGATTCATGCAGAAGGGATTTACACGTAGTAATAAGGTAAGAATGCTAAGATTCATACAGAAGGAATTTAGACGTAGTAATAAGGTAAGAATGCTAAGATTCATGCAGAAGGGATTTACATGTAGTAATAAGGTAAGAATACTAAGATTCATGCAGAAGGGATTTACATGTAGTAATAAGGTAAGAATGCTAAGATTCATACAGAAGGAATTTAGACGTAGTAATAAGGTAAAAATGCTAAGATTCATGTAGAAGGGATTTACATGTAGTAATAAGGTAAGAATACTAAGATTCATGCAAAAAGGGATTTAAAGGTAGTAATAAGGTAAGAATGCTAAGATTCATGCAGATGATATTCACACGTAGTAATAAGAGAAGAATGCCAAGATTCCTACAGAAGGGATTTACATGTAGTAATAGGGTAAGAATGCTAAGATTCATGCAGAAGGGATTTACATGTAGTAATAAGGTTAGAATGTTAAGATTCATGCAGAAGGGATTTACACTTAGTAATAAGGTAAGAATGCTAAGATTTATGCAGAAGGGATTTACACGTAAAAATAAGGTAAGAATAATAAGATTCATGCCGAAGGGATTTACACTTAGTAATAAGGTAAGAATGCTAAGATTCATGCCGAAGGGATTTACACTTAGTAATAAGGTAAGCATGCTAAGATTCATGTAGAAGGGATTTACATGTAGTAATAAGGTAAGAATGCTAAGATTCATGCAGAAGGGATTTACACGTAGTAATAAGGTAAGAATGCTAAGATTCATGTAGAAGGGATTTACAGTTAGTAATAAGGTAAGAATTCTAAGATTCATGTAGAAGGGATTTACACGTAGTAATAAGCTAAGAATACTAAGATTCATGCAGAAGGGATTTACACGTAGTAATAAGGTAAGAATGCTAAGATTCATGTAGAAGGGATTTACATATAGTAATAAGGTAAGAATGCTAAGATTCATGCCAAAGGGATTTACAGATAGTAAAAAGGTAAGAATGCTAAGATTCATGCAGAAGGGATTTACATGTAGTAATAAGATAAGAATGCTAAGATTCATGCATAAGGGATTTACACTTAGTAATAAGATAAGAATGCTAAGGTTCATGCATAAGGGATTTAACTTATTAATAAGGTAAGAATGCTGAGATTCATGCAGAAGGGATTTACACATAGTAATAAGGTAAGAATGCTAAGATTCATGCCGAAGGGATTTACACATAGTAAAAAGGTAAGAATGCTAAGATTCATGCAGAAGATATTCACACGTAGTAATAAGCGAAGAATGCCAAGATTCCTGCAGAAGGGATTTACATGTAGTAATAGGGTAAGAATGCTAAGATTCATGCAGAAGGGATTTACATGTAGTAATAAGGTTAGAATGCTAAGATTCATGCAGAAGGGATTTACACTTAGTAATAAGGTAAGAATGCTAAGATTCATGCAGAAGGGATTTACACGTAATAATAAGGTAAGAATACTAAGATTCATGCTGAAGGGATTTACACTTAGTAATAAGGTAAGAATGCTAAGATTCATGCAGAAGGGATTTACACGTAGTAAAAAGGTAAGAATGCTAAGATTCATGCAGAAGGGATTTACACTTAGTAATAAGGTAAGCATGCTAAGATTCATGTAGAAGGGATTTACATGTAGTAATAAGGTAAGAATGCTAAGATTCATGCAGAAGGAATTCACAAGTAGTAATAAGCTAAGAATGCTAAGACTCATGAAGAAGGGATTTACACGTAGTAATAAGGTAAGAATGCTAAGATTCATGCATAAAGGATTTACACTTAGTAATAAGGTAAGAATGTTGAGATTCATGCAGAAGGGATTTACATGTAGTATTAAGGTAAGAATGCTAAGATTCATGCAGAAGGGATTTACATGTAGTAATAAGATAAGAATGCTAAGATTCATGCATAAGGGATTTACACTTAGTAATAAGGTAAGAATGCTGAGATTCATGCAGAAGGGATTTACACATAGTAATAAGGTAAGAATGCTAAGATTCATACAGAAGGGATTTACATGTAGTAATAAGCTAAGAATGCTAAGATTCATGAAGAAGGGATTTACCCATAGTAACAAAGTAAGAATTCTAAGATTCATGCAGAAGGGATTTATACGTAGAAATAAGGTAAGAATGCTAAGAGTCATGCAGAAGGTATTTACACAGAGTAATAAGGTAAGAATGCTAATATTAATGCAGAAGGTATTTACACAGAGTAATAAGGTAAGAATGCTAATATTAATGCAGAATGGATTTACACTTAGAAATAAGGTAAGAATGTTAAGATTCATGTAGAAGGGATGTACATGTAGTAATAAGGTAAGAATGCTAAGATTCATGCAGAACGGATATACACATAGTAATAAGGAAAGAATGCTAAGATTCACGTCAAAAGGATTTACACGGAGTAATAAGGTACGAATGCTAAGATTCATGCAGAAGGGATTTACATGTAGTAATAAGGTTAGAATACTAAGATTAATGCTGAATTGGATTTACACGTAGTAATAAGGTAAGAATGCTAAGATTAATGCCAAAGGGATTTAGAAGTAGTAATAACGTAAGAATGCTAAGATTCATGCAGAAGGTATTTACATGTAGTAATAAGATAAGAATGCTGAGATTAATGCTGAACGGCTTTACACATAGTAATAAGGTAAGAATGCATGTAGTAATAAGATAAGAATGCTACGATTAATGCAGAAGGGAGTTACATGTTTTAATAAGGTAAGAATGCTAAGATTCATGCAGAAGGGATTTACACATAGTAATAAGGTAAGAATGCTAAGATTCATTCAGAAGGGATTTACACGTAGTAATAATGTAAGAATGCTAAGATTCATGTAGAGGGGATTTACAGTTAGTAATAAGGTAAGAATTCTAAGATTCATGCAGAAGGGATTTACATGTAGTAATAAGCTAAGAATACTAAGATTCATGTAGAAGGGATTTACACGTAGTAATAAGGTAAGAATGCTAAGATTCATGCCGAAGGGATTTACATCTAGTAATAAGATAAGAATGCTAAGATTCATGCAGAAGGGATTTACATGTAGTAATAAGATAAGAATGCTAAGATTCATGCATAAGGGATTTACACTTAGTAATAAGGTAAGAATGCTAAGGTTCATGCATAAGGGATTTACACTTAGTAATAAGGTAAGAATGCTGAGATTCATGCAGAAGGGATTTACACGTAATAATAAGGTAAGAATGCTAAGATTCATGCAGAAGGGATGTACACATAGTAATAAGATAAGAATGCTAAGATTCATGCAGAAGATATTCACACATAGTAATAAGCGAAGAATGCCAAGATTCCTGCAGAAGGGATTTACATGTAGTAATAAGGTTAGAATGCTAAGATTCATGCAGAAGGGATTTACACGTAGTAAAAAGGTAAGAATGCTAAGATTCATGCAGAAGGGATTTACACTTAGTAATAAGGTAAGCATGCTAAGATTCATGTAGAAGGGATTTACCTGTAGTAATAAGGTAAGACTGTTAAGATTCATGCAGAATACATTTACATGTAGTAATAAGGTAGGAATGCTAAGATTTGTGAAGAAGGGATTTACACGTAGTAATAAGGTAAGAATGCTAAGATTCATGCATAAAGGATTTACACTTAGTAATAAGGTAAGAATGTTGAGATTCATGCAGAAGGGATTTACACGTAGTATTAAGGTAAGAATGCTAAGATTCATGCAGAAGGGATTTACATGCAGTAATAAGGTTAGAATGCTAAGATTAATGCCGAAGGGATTTACACGTAATAATAAGGTAAGAATACTAAGATTCATGCTGAAGGGATTTACACTTAGTAATAAGGTAAAAATGCTAAGATTCATGCAGAAGGGATTTACACGTAGTAAAAAGCTAAGAATGCTACGATTCATGCAGAAGGGATTTACACTTAGTAATAAGGTAAGAATGCTAAGATTCATGCAGAAGGGATTTACACTTAGTAATAAGGTAAGAATGCTGAGATTCATGCAGAAGGGATTTACACATAGTAATAAGGTAAGAATGCTAAGATTCATGCAGAAGGGATTTACATGTAGTAATAAGGTAAGAATGCTAAGATTCATACAGAAGGGATTTAAACATAGTAATAAGGTAAGAATGCTAAGATTCATGAAGAAGGGATTTACACGTAGTAATAAGGTAAGAATTCTAAGATTCATGCAGAAGGGATTTACCCATAGTAACAAAGTAAGAATTCTAAGATTCATGCAGAAGGGATTTATATGTAGAAATAAGGTAAGAATGCTAAGATTCATGCAGAAGGTATTTACACAGAGTAATAAGGTAAGAATGCTAATATTCATGCAGAATGGATTTACACATAGAAATAAGGTAAGAATGTTAAGATTCATGCAGAAGGGATTTACATGTGGTAATAAGGTAAGAATGCTAAGATTCATGCAGAACGGATATACACATAGTAATAAGGTAAGAATGCTAAGATTCATGCCGAAAGGATTTACAAGGAGTAATAAGGTATGAATGTTAAGATTCATGCTGAAGGGATTTACACTTAGTAATAAGGTTAGAATGCTAAGATTCATGCAGAAGGGATTGACACGTAATAATAAGGTAAGAATACTAAGATTCATTCCGAAGGGATTTACACTTTAATAAGGAAAGAATGCTAAGATTCATGCAGAAGGGATTTACATGTAGTAATAAGGTTAGAATGTTAAGATTCATGCAGAAGGGATTTACACTTAGTAATAAGGTAAGAATGCTAAGATTTATGCAGAAGGGATTTACACATAAAAATAAGGTAAGAATAATAAGATTCATGCCGAAGGGATTTACACTTAGTAATAAGATAAGAATGCTAAGATTCATGCAGAAGGGATTTACACGTAGTAAAAAGGTAAGAATGCTAAGATTCATGCAGAAGGGATTTACACGTAGTAATAAGGTAAGAATGCTAAGATTCATGCTGAAGGGATTTACACGTAGTAATAAGGTAAGAATGCTAAGATTCATGTAGAAGGGATTTACAATTAGTAATAAGGTAAGAATTCTAAGATTCATGTAGAAGGGATTTATACGTAGTAATAAGCTAAGAATACTAAGATTCATGCAGAAGGGATTTACACGAAGTAATAAGGTAAGAATGCTATGATTCATGTAGAAGGGATTTACATATAGTAATAAGGTAAGAATGCTAAGATTCATGCCGAAGGGATTTACACATAGTAAAAAGGTAAGAATGCTAAGATTCATGCAGAAGGGATTTACATGTAGTAATAAGATAAGAATGCTAAGATTCATGCATAAGGGATTTACACTTAGTAATAAGGTAAGAATGCTAAGGTTCATGCATAAGGGATTTACACTTATTAATAAGGTAAGAATGCTGAGATTCATGCAGAAGGGATTTACACGTAGTAATAAGGTAAGAATGCTAAGATTCATGCCGAAGGGATTTACACATAGTAAAAAAGTAAGAATGCTAAGATTCATGCAGAAGATATTCACACATAGTAATAAGCGAAGAATGCCAAGATTCCTGCAGAAGGGATTTACATGTAGTTATAGGGTAAGAATGCTTAGATTCATGCAGAAGGGATTTACATGTAGTAATAAGGTTAGAATGCTAAGATTCATGCAGAAGGGATTTACACTTAGTAATAAGGTAAGAATGCTTAGATTCATGCAGAAGGGATTTACACATAGTAAAAAGGTAAGAATGCTAAGATTCATGCAGACGGTATTTACACGTAGTAATAAGGTAAGAATGCTAAGATTCATGCCGAAGGGATTTACACTTAGTAATAAGGTAAGCATGCTAAGATTCATGTAGAAGGGATTTACACGTAGTAAAAAGGTAAGAATGCTAAGATTCATGCAGAAGGGATTTACAATTAGTAATAAGGTAAGCATGCTAAGATTCATGTAGAAGGGATTTACATGTAGTAATAAGGTAAGAATGCTAAGATTCATGCAGAAGGAATTCGCAAGTAGTAATAAGCTAAGAATGCTAAGACTCATGAAGAAGGGATTTACACATAGTAATAAGGTAAGAATGCTAAGATTTATGCATAAGGGATTTACACTTAGTAATAAGGTAAGAATGCTAAGTTTCATACAGAAGGGATTTACACGTAGTAATAAGCTAAGAATGCTAAGATTCATGAAGAAGGGATTTACCCATAGTAACAAAGTAAGAATTCTAAGATTCATGCAGAAGGGATTTATACGTATAAATAAGGTAAGAATGCTAAGATTCATGCAGAAGGTATTTACACAGAGTAATAAGGTAAGAATGCTAATATTCATGAAGAATGGATTTACACTTAGAAATAAGGTAAGAATGTTAAGATTCATGTAGAAGGGATTTACATGTAGTAATAAGGTAAGAATGCTAAGATTCATGCAGAACGGATATACACATAGTAATAAGGTAAGAATGCTAAGATTCACACCAAAAGGATTTACACAGAGTAATAAGGTACGAATGCTAAGATTCATGCATAAGGGATTTACATGTAGTAATAAGGTTAGAATACTAAGATTAATGCTGAATGGGATTTACACATAGTAATAAGGTAAGAATGCTAAGATTAATGCCAAAGGGATTTACAAGTAGTAATAAGGTAAGAATGCTAAGATTCATGCAGAAGGGATTTACATGTAGTAATAAGATAAGAATGCTGAGATTAATGCTGAACGGCTTTACACATAGTAATAAGGTAAGAATGCTGAGATTAATGTTAAAGAGAGTTACATGTAGTAATAAGATAAGAATGCTACGATTCATGCAGAAGGGATTTACATGTTTTAATAAGGTAAGAATGCTAAGATTCATGCAGAAAGGATTTACACGTAGTAATAAGGTAAGAATGCTAAGATTCATTCAGAAGGGATTTACACGTAGTAATAATGTAAGAATGCTAAGATTCATGTAGAAGGGATTTACAGTTAGTAATAAGGTAAGAATTCTAAGATTAATGTAGAAGGGCTTTACACGTAGTAATAAGCTAAGAATACTAAGATTCATGTAGAAGGGATTTACACGTAGTAATAAGGTAAGAATGCTAAGATTCATGCCGAAGGGATTTACACGTAGTAATAAGATAAGAATGCTAAGATTCATGCAGAAGGGATTTACATGTAGTAATAAGATAAGAATGCTAAGATTCATGCATAAGGGATTTACACTTAGTAATAAGGTAAGAATGCTAAGGTTCATGCATAAGGGATTTACACTTAGTAATAAGGTAAGAATGCTGAGATTCATGCAGAAGGGATTTACACATAGTAATAAGGTAAGAATGCTAAGATTCATGCAGAAGGGATGTACACATAGTAATAAGATAAGAATGCTAAGATTCATGCATAAGGGATTTACACTTAGTAATAAGGTAAGAATGCTGAGATTCATGCGGAAGGGATGTACACGTAGTAATAAGGTAAGAATGCTAAGATTCATGCAGAAGGGATTTACATGTAGTAATAAGGAAAGAATGCTAAGATTCATACAGGAGGGATTTACACGTAGTAATAAGCTAAGAATGCTAAGATTCATGAAGAAGGGATTTACACGTATTAATAAGGAAAGAATGCTAAGATTCATACAGAAGGGATTTACATGTAGTAATAAGCTAAGAATGCTAAGATTCATGCAGAAGGTATTTACACAGAGTAATAAGGTAAGAATGCTAAGATTCATGCAGAATGGATTTATACATAGAAATAAGGTAAGAATGTTAAGATTCATTAAGAAGGGATTTACATGTAGTAATAAGGTAAGAATGCTAAGATTCATGTAGAATGGATTTACACGTAGTAATAAGGTAAGAATGCTAAGATTCATGCAGAAGGAATTCACACGTAGTAATAAGCTAAGAATGCTAAAATTCATGCAGAAGGGATTTACATGTAGTAATAAGGTAAGAATGCTAAGATTCATGTAGAAGGGATTTACATGTAGTAATAAGGTAAGAATGCTAAGATTCATGCCAAAGGGATTTACACGTAGTAATAAGGTAAGAATGCTAAGATTCATGCCAAAGGGATTTACATGTAGTAAAAAGGTAAGAATGCTAAGATTCATGCAGAAGATATTCACACGTAGTAATAAGCGAAGAATGCCAAGATTCCTGCAGAAGGGATTTACATGTAGTAATAAGGTTAGAATGCTAAGATTCATGCAGAAGGGATTTATACTTAGTAATAAGGTAAGAATGCTAAGATTCATGCAGAAGGGATTTACATGTAATAATAAGGTAAGAATACTAAGATTCATGCAAAAGGGATTTACACTTAGTAATAAGGTAAGCATGCTAAGATTCATGTAGAAGGGATTTACATGTAGTAATAAGGTAAGAATGCTAAGATTCATGCAGAAGGAATTCACAAGTAGTAATAAGCTAAGAATGCTAAGATTCATGTAGAAGGGATTTACATGTAGTAATAAGGTAAGAATGCTAAGATTCATGCAGAAGGAATTCACAAGTAGTAATAAGCTAAGAATGCTAAGACTCATGAAGAAGGGATTTACACGTAGTAATAAGGTAAGAATGCTAAGATTCATGCATAAAGGATTTACACCTAGTAATAAGGTAAGAATGTTGAGATTTATGCAGAAGGGATTTACACATAGTATTAAGGTAAGAATGCTAAGATTCATGCAGAAGGGATTTACATGTAGTAATAAGATAAGAATGCTAAGATACATACAGAAGGGATTTACACGTAGTAATAAGCTAAGAATGCTAAGATTTATGAAGAAGGGATTTACACGTAGTAATAAGGTAAGAATGCTAAAATTCATACAGAAGGGATTTACACGTAGTAATAAGCTAAGAATGCTAAGATTTATGAAGAAGGGATTTACACATAGTAATAAGGTAAGAATTCTAAGATTCATGCAGAAGTTATTTACCCATAGTAACAAAGTAAGAATTCTAAGATTCATGCAGAAGGGATTTATATATAAAAATAAGGTAAGAATGCTAAGATTCATGCAGAAGGTATTTACACAGAGTAATAAGGTAAGAATGCTAATATTCATGCAGAATGGATTTACATGTAGAAATAAGGTAAGAATGTTAAGATTCATGCAGAAGGGATTTACATGTGGTAATAAGGTAAGAATGCTAAGATTCATGCGGAACGGATATACACATAGTAATAAGGTAAGAATGCTAAGATTCACGCCGAAAGGATTTACATGGAGTAGTAAGGTACGAATGCTAAGATTCATGCAGAAGGGATTTACATGTAGTAATAAGGTTAGAATACTAAGATTAATGCTGAGTGGGATTTACACGTAGTAATAAGGTTAGAATGCTGAGATTAATGCTGAAGGGATTTACACCTAGTAATAAGGTAAGAATGCTAGGGCGGCCACGGTGGTGCAGTGGTTAGCATTGCCGCCTCACAGCAAGAGGTTCTCCGGTTCGATCCTCGGCTGGGGTGCCTTCTGTGCGGAGTCTGCATGTCCTCCTGTGGTAAGTGGGTTTCCTTTGGTGCTAAGGTTCCTCCCACATCCCAAAGACATGCTGCAGGTGGATTGGACACTCTAAATTGGCCCTAGGTGTGCGTGTGAGTGCGCCTTCTGTGGAAGGCTGGGCACCGGGCTGGCAACTCGACACTGTAAAACTTCACTGCCATTCAGTGTGCGGACAGGTGATCCGCTGTGGCGACCCCTAACCGGGATAAAGCCGAAAGAAGAAGAAGAAGAAGAATAAGGTAAGAATGCTGAGATTAATGCTGAAGGGATTTATATGTTGTAATAAGGTAAGAATGCTGAGATTAATGCTGAAGGCATTTACATGTAGTAATAAGGTAAGAATACTGAGATTAATGCTGAAGGGATTTACACATAGCAATAAGGTAAGAAGGCTGAGATTAATGCCAAAGGGATATACACATAGTAATAAGGTACGAATGCTAAGATTCATGCAGAATGGATTTACACATAGTAATGAGGTAAGAATGTTAAGATTCATGCAGAAGGGATTTACATGTAGTAATAAGATTAGAATGCTAAGATTAATGCTGAAGGGATTTACATGTAGTAATAAGGTAAGAATGCTAGGATTCATGCAGAAGGGATTTACATGGAGTAATAAGGTAAGAATGCTAAGATTAATGCAGAAGGGATTTACACGTAGAAGTACGGTAAGAATGTTGAGATTCATGCAAAAGGGATTTACATTTAGTAATAAGGTAAGAATGCTAAGATTCATACTGAAGGGATTTACATGTAGTAATAAGTTAAGAATGCTCCCGCGGTGGTGGTGCTGCAGTAGCATTATCACCTCACAGTTAGACCTTGCCCATTCGATTCTCAGTTAGAGTGTCTTCTGTGTGTCGACATGCGTGAATGGGCGTTCCTTCATTGAAGGTTTTGCGTTAGGCCCGACAAGCCAGCATGTAAAAATCTACTGCCAGTCATTAGCGGACCGGAGTTCCGCTGTGGTGACCCCTAACCAGGAAAAGCCAAAAGACACAAACAATAAGTTAAGAATGCTAAGATTCATGCCGAAGGGATTTACACATAGTAATAAGGTAAGAATGCTAAGATTCATGCCGAAGGGATTTACATGTAGTAATAAGGTAAGAATGCTAAGATTAATGCAAAAGGGTTTTACACATAGAAATACAGTAAAAATGCTGATATTCACGCCAAAGGGTACATGTAGTAATAAGGTAAGAATGCCAAGATTCATACAGAAGGGATTTACATGTAGTAATAAGGTAAGAATGTTAAGATTTATGCAGAAGGGAATTACACGTAGTAATAAGGTAAGAATGCTAGGATTCATGCTGAAGGAATTTACATGTATTAATAAGGTTAGAATGCTAAGATTCATGCAGAAGGGATTTACATGTAGTAATAGGGTAAGAAAGCTAAGATTCATGCAGAAGGTATTTACACTGAGTAATAAGGTAAGAATGCTATGATTCATGCAGGAGGGATGTACATGTAGTAATAAGGGAAAATACATCTACTGATGGTGCTGCTTATGTGCCTAATACACCATGAGTAATGTGGTCAATTTTAGGGGCACATCTCGGCAATGACATTTAAAGTATGCAGTCAGCAAGAATACAGTACATATTTTTGATCTGTTCTTCACAAATTTGTGGTTTTCTCGCAAATCACCTAGGACCGAAGACATTAAATAATGACATACATTTCAGTTTCAAGCATCTTATCACTCAGAAAATGCATGCTAACACAAATCCTATTATTCTAACAACTTTCTAAGTTTATAGGAGGTACAGGCAACACTAAGGGACTCTGGCTAACAAAGTTCACAGATGACTGCAAACTGGGAACCATTATTGAATCCCCAAATGATGTGGATATTCTAGAAAAGGGCCTTACAGAAACAGATGCTTGGTGCCAGAGCCTTGGGCTTAAGCATAATGCCAAGAAATGTATAGTTATCCCCTTTGGGGAAAACCATGTATCCATGAATTACCACATAGGTGGCAGTACACTAAACACCGAAAGTGTGATGAGAGACTTAGGGACACAGGTGGACGGTGGTCTCACCTTCAATAATCACATTGCCACAACAGTTAGGAAATACTTCTATGTGGCACACCTCATCACTATGGGCTTTTCATCCAGAAAAAAGGAGGTCATTGTCCCACTGTACTCATCCCTCATTAGACCCATTATAAAGTACAATGCCCCATTTGGTATGTACCTCAGAAGACATCTGAAAATGCTGGAAAGGCTGCAGAAATACCACACTAAAAGAGTCACAGGCCTAAAGCAGATGCCCTATGCTGACCGCCTAAAAAAACTCCAGCTATACTCTGTGGCATATCGTCTACTCAGAGGCGATCTCTGCTTAACATACAAGGCCATGTCAGACCCTGAGCTGTTGGACATGCTCCACTTAAAGAAATCCCAATCCCTTAGAGCCACACACTCTAGGGATCTAAACCTTGTCATCACAATTCATAGATTAGTAGTAGGTTAATTGCCCTTGTGAGCCATTTTAAGCCTAGCCAATTATCCCCTGTGAGATTCAAACCCTGTACCTTGTGTTTGTAAGGCAAACACCTTAACCATTAGGCCACCCTCCCAATCCATGATGGAGGGATAGGTTCCTGACCCAGAGACTCCCCATACTCTGGAATAGACTGCCCATACATGTCAAGCAGAGCACCTCCTTGGCCCTCTTCAAAAGGAAACTTGACGATTGGATGAGAGATAGAAAATTCACCCCTGCTAGACAGGGGTTCAGGGAAGTAAATATTGTGGGAAGAAATATCCAGGGAATTGTTATGGCTAGGCTTGTTTAGGCCCTAGGGCCAAAAGCTTAGTACCAGCCTATGAAACTATGAGCCTATTTCTGGGCCTTTCCACCAATATTTTAGGCTTTATCCAGATTTCATTTGCTAAGAGGTAGAGAGCTATACCAACAAGTAATCGTGGTAGTGAGCAAAATACAAATAGGGACCCTGTTCTGGGGAAAAATAGAGGTAGAGCTGGGAAATCATGTATAAAACTAAGAAGGCGAAAGCTTAAGAGAGTTGTATGAGAATACAGATTGCAAAAAATGGTCTGTTTACCTGACCAGACTTGTAACAAAGACAAAAGAAAAAGAGTGCAAGTAACTTCAAGAATGTACATGCCAGATATGTATATCCAAAGTAGAAGATAAACAAAATGAGTAAGTTCTATGACCATTTAATGTAAAAGTATTGTGAAAAAAGCTGGATTAAGTCAACATCTAGAGTGCAAAGGTCTTTATTCTAGGCATGCAATAAGCTGTTCAGTACAAGCAAAGTAAATGATTTTTATATGATGTCATTCTTTTGTTATCATTGTGAAAAGATAAAAGGGGAAAAAATATGAAAATCCCAATCTGGCTACTTACAAATTTGAGACTAGCAATTATGCCAAAGGCAGAACATAAGAGAAGTGGATTATGGTCAGTTGGGGTAAGAGGGATGAGGAGATGAAGGGGACACAGTGCAAAGAGGCAAGCAAAACGGTAACAAAGATGTAAGTACAGTAAAATACAAGTCAGGAGTGAAATGGCAGAAGAGATTAAGGTGCACAACCATTTATAGGTACATTGCAGAAAGACAGAAAAGGACAGAAACACTGACCAGGCTGAGAAAAGATACGAGAGGAGTTGCAGAAGACAGAAAAAAAACAGAAATATTGAAGGAATTTTTTACTTCGTCTTTATATAGGAAAGGGATTGTAGGGTGACATGATAAAAACTAAAGTAGGTCATAGTGGGGAAAACAGTACATGTACACAAGGGCAGGGAGTGACACTTTTAAAGGAAACAGTATTAAGACATGATAAGGCACAAGAAAAGGATGGTTTATCTTCCATTGTCCTCAAGAATGTAGACAGATATCCTGATGAAAACCTTCAACAGACCATTAGTTAACAGAGAAGTGGGCAACAGTGTTACCTTTGAAAAAATTTCGAGGAGGAACCACAGACTGGTTAGCCTAAGAAAGATACAAAAGGTCAGGCAGAGAATCCAAAAGGAAAATATTATTATTTTCCTAGAGTACAAAAGTTTCCAGGACAACAGTAATACAGCTTCATGACCAGAAGGTGGCGTGAGTCAAGACTGATGAAGTTTATAGACTGAGTACTTCAGAACATGGCTACAAAGTACTGGTGGATAGAGTCTCACTGACCTTCCACAAGGAAAACTTTAATGGTCAGGCAGGGTGGGAGAAAAGATGTAAAAGCAGCACATTGAGAGTGTAAGATACAAAGCTTCATTGTGAACAGTACATTTTTAGGAATGTGGGATGTGATAACTAGGACATAATGTGGTTTGGTCCTGAGTACAGTAATATTCAGCATGCTTACTTCAGGTTTACTTTAAGAAATGGAGAAAAGGACACAAAGACAGACACAGTAATCAGGCTCATTAGTATAGAAGGATAAAGTCCTGCCATCTGCATGATCTATCCTTCACTAGGGACCTTAGGCACTGGTCCAGGCAGGTGAGGAAGAGTGGAAGTAAGCAACTACAGTGTTAGCAGCTGTGAGAAAGGCAAAGAAGGTGAAATTTCAGCCTACAGCAGTGTTAGCACCTATGGAAGAGACAGGGAAGATGGAATTTCAGCCCACTGCAGTGTTAGCACCTATGGAAGAGACAGGGAAGATGGAATTTCAGCCCACTGCAGTGTTAGCACCTATGGAAGAGACAGGGAAGATGGAATTTCAGCCCACTGCAGTGTTAGCACCTATGGGAGAGCCAGGGAAGGTGGAATTTCAGCCCACTGCAGTATTAGTACCTATGGGAGAGACAGACAAGATGGAATTTCAGCCCGCTGCAGTGTTAGTACCTATGGGAGAGACAGGGAAGATGGAATTTCAGCCCACTGCAGTGTTAGCACCTATGGGAGAGACAGGGAAGGTGGAATTTCAGCCCACTACAGTGTTAGCACCTGTGGAAGAGACAGGGAAGGTGGAATTTCAGCCCACTGCAGGGTTAGCATCTATGGGAGAGACAGGTGCAAGGTATGCAGTGTATGGAACAGATGCAAGCATGCAGTGTATGGGACAGATGTAAAGCATCAACGTATGAGACAGGTATAAGGCATTTAGTGTATGGGACAGGTGTAAAACATCACCGTATGAGACAGGTATAAGGCATTTATTGTATGGGACAGGTGTAAAGCATCAGCATATGAGACTGGTATAAGGCATTTAGTGTATGGGACAGGTGTAAATCATCAGCATGTGAGACAGGTATAAGGCATTTAGGGTATGGGACAGGTGTAAAGCATCAGCGTATGAGATCGGTATATGGCATTTAGGGTATGGGGCAGATGTAAAGCATCAGAGTATGAGACAGGTATAAGGCATTTAGTGTATGGGACAGGTGTAAAGCATCAGCATATGAGATGGGTATAAGGCATTTAGTGTGTGTGACAGGTGTAAAGCATCAGCGTATGAGACAGGTATAAGGCATTTAGTATATGGGACAGGTGTAAAGCATCAACGTATGAGACAGGTATAAGGCATTTAGTGTATGGGACAGGTGTAAAGCATCAGCGTATGAGTCAGGTATAAGGTATTTAGTGTATGGGACAGGTGTAAAACCTGCAGCATATGGGTGATGGATGTAAGCTTGATATTGCTCAGCTGTATTCATGTGGTAACTTTCAGGGATCAAGTACTGGGATGTGTATGCTTCCAGTGGAAGGATTGTAGGTTCTTGTGGATGCAGGCATACACATCAATAGCCAGGAGTGAAGCTAGGGATTATAGAAGTAAAAAAAATTGGGGTTACCCGGATCATAGTCTCTGTTATCAGCTCTGATTCAGTGGGGAGCAAATGGTACAGGAAGGGCTTTTGCACAATGCAGAATGAATGGGATAGTGGGTTAGCAGAGCTCAGATAGCTGGCAGGAAGTCAAGACCTTGTGTAATAAATGTCCCAGGGCAATTTCCTGCTCTGTAACCCTCAGTTCCACTGTCCTGAGGTGACATCTTACAACAGATATGTTGTGCCCAGGTGCATCACTTTGCATTCATCTGCAATGAACTTCAGTTGCCATGTTCCTTCTCCCACCGGGCTACCGATTGCAACAATTTGTCATATGACTTGTCTAAAATACCAGCCTGAAACACCTTGAATAAGTACATTTTGTATTCTTGCTGCATTACTGTGATATCTGGGCACTTATTTTAGTACTTATTACTAATCTAACTAGGAACCGCAATGGTCTGAACACTGTTGAGAGTGTAGAAAGGACCAGTCATTTCTAGGATCTGATTGCTATGAAACCTTGAAGTGTGCTATACTTTTATTGGCCAATGCACTCATTTGAATATTTTTAGCTTTTCTGGGTTGTTTCAAGTTGCTTACATTTGTGCAGCTCTGTGCTCATTTGCTAAGAAACTGCTACATGCTAAGCTTCCACTTTACTGATTGTGATAACATTTCACCAGATTTGATTAAAATGCCAGCTTTGAAACACCTGGAATAAGTACATTTTGTAATTTTACTGAATTAATATGATAACTGTGCACTTAGTTTGGTATTTATTAGTAATCTAAGAATTGCCTTGATTTGTACTCTAGTAAGAGTGGAGAAAGAACACAGACATTTCTAGGCCCTGATTGCTATAGAACCTTGAAATTTGGTATTTTGCTATTAGCCACTTTTTTACCTTTTGTAAGTTATTATAAGTTGTCTGTATTTGTGCAGCACTGCCCATTGCACAGTCGCGTTTAGCCATGCACTGTATAGACGCAGACACCTTAACTTTCTCAAGTGAACTACTCAGCAAATTGTTAGTGACTTAATATTCTGTAGCTGCATGAAGAGGCCCTAGTTTTTGCTAAGAGGCACACTGCTCTTCATATTTAGACTTAGATCGTTCATTTGTGACAAAATGCACTTCATTCAATCAACTCTAAACCTCATAGGCACCATTCCTCCTTTAGCACACATCATGGTTTTGCATTTTTCAAATATCTCTGTAACCATCTTGGTGAGATATCAATGTAGCAAATGTTTTATGTTTATTGACCACCACTCACTATTTAAATAAACTGGCATAGTTTGTGAGAGAGCTACATACCTCTCAACCTGGAAACATCAAAAATCTGGACAAGGTCCGCGAAAAATAGGTACAAATCTGTACGCTGATTAATGTAACATTTGCATACATAATTACACAGCCCCACCCACTCCAATGGAAATGTGGGATACCAACTTTTAAACGCAAACTGAAGGACAGAACCAAAATATAGCACTAGATTCCCCCTGCAGCCATTCCAATGTCCCATTACCTGGCTATTTCACCCCATTTGCCATAAACACTAATGTTTGCATACTGCTTTACTTCTACAATGATTATTCGGATTTTATTTTTTCACATTTTATAGCACAATCAAGAAACACTAATAGATATCTGCTAAAACAAAGTAATACTGTCTCACAATGAAAATAGACTTGGCATTAAAACTTCTTTGCCCTTGAAACTCATTCATTGAAACAGCATTGAAATCCACACCACATCCAAAGAAAATGCATCTGGCCGGTGGTGGATAAAGATTACCTTTGGGCTGTTTTCAAATCAGAGGCCCCTTGCACACAAAACAAGAAACATACTTACGTTCATTGATACACCGTCCTGACTTTATTAAATTATATTCCTTGTATAACACAGCACACTTGTTAGACTTAAGTTAGAGCGCATTTTATATTTATTGTTTAAACATTTTCCCAGTAGGCAATGAAACAAAATGCATGAACCAATAATGACAAAACTGCCCTATTCAGAACATTTCCATCATAAAAGTCTACTTCCACACACAATTGCATTTTAAATGTATTGTTTTAACATGTTTCCAGTAGGCAATGAAACAAAATGCATAAACCAATAATGACAAAACTGTCCTATTCAGAACATTTCCATAACAGTCTACTTCTACACAAATATATATATATATATATATATATATATATATATATATATATATATGATGTGGAACTAAATAAGTAGCCAAAAACAGATGTCTTTCAGTTCAGCAGAAGTGCATTTTGTGAATATTATACAAAATTAACTAAATGTAGAAGCAGATGGCACAAAGTGTAACAAGTGCCAAGCAACTCACTAACTGAATGGACTAGGGAATTACAGAAAAATGTTAACACTGTTGTGTATAAATTAGATAGTGGATAATATAATGTTAGAATCTACATTCAAAAAGGAGTCTGTTAACTGCAAGATAAATCTGTGTGCATGAACATTGCTATAGGTTCTGGGCAAAGACTAAAGCTGCACAATTAGATGTTAGGAAGATGTGTACAACAACAAAATATAAGCAGTCAATATTTTAAAAAGGCTATATTTGCGAATAATTATGTGAACAGTACTAGCTGTCATCTCTTAAGTACAAAAACAACATGACAGTCTTTTTTTCCAAGGGTCAAAGTGACATATATAAAATAGGTATTTCTAAATGAAGTACATTCTGATAAAGTGGCTCGTTTAAAGAGGTTATAAGGAATCTTTTGTAAATACATTGTTGACCATGTTGTACCCGCTTTGTTGAGGAGTCAAAAAATACAGCTTTATTTGATATGGACAGCATCATAGTGAATTATACACAGGCATTTGCATGTACCATAACAACTGATGGCTTCAAAATGAGAAAAATTATTGAAAATGGCTCTACAGGAATTTTATATAATAATGAACTAAAATTCAATATTTGAAACTTGATTTTCCTACACAGTCTTGAAGGAAACTATGCGAGCTTCAGAAGCTCAAAGAAAAAGAAGTCAAATAGCATAAGGCCAAATACTTTTCTCCAAAACATTGCCAGAGCAACTTCTAATTGTACTCTGGCAGTAATTCGCTTTTTACAGATTTTTCTCCCTTCTTCGAATAAGTATGACCATGGGGTTGGTACACACACACACACACACACACACACACACACACACACACACACACACACACACACACACACACACACTCATTCCTTCAGCTAGCTCTATTAGGTGCCTTGTTGACCGTGTTCGTCATTCTGACTTACAAGGCAGGCAGTCGTCCTCCCAGAACAGAAATACTGCTTTAAATTGTCCCCGGCTTAACAGCGGATCTGCAGCTTAATATTCAAACAACAGATGCGTGGCAATTACAGCAAACAGAAATCCTGCACTTAACAGAAGACCCGCGGCTTAATATTCAAAAATCCTGCGCCTTCAAACAGATGCGTGGCTAATGCTGATGGAGCTGACGTCATCGTGCACGTGATGATGTCGGCTCCGCAAGCACGAATTCTTAAAAAGAATAGATTAAAAAATCAGAAATAAAGGGGTGCCACTCGGGAATCGTGGCACTCTATTATTGGGACCCCAAAACTCGGTAAAAAACAAGTAATTTGGGACGGTTGGGAGGTATGGAGAGCTATAGTTCTATAATTTTAGTAGAGGTAAAGCTCTCACACAAAGCCACTACAAATAACAAGCAAGTTGTCAGAACCACAGAATACTACACTAAACAAACCACTAACACTATAGACCACTCTTGTAGGCCTACATATCCTGAAGCTTTTAAAGGTAACCTACCAACCACAAGGGCCTCCTGAATGTTACCTAAGATATAAGCATCCTCAGCAACCCTACAAACAGACAATACAGGTAGCACCCACCAGCAAACATACATCTAAGAGTCATACTGTCTCAGTTTGAAAGCCCCTGTGGCAAACTGTACACAATCCAATATCCTAATCATAGGTGACTCCATAGTTTGACACATCAATGCACCACTTACCAGGCTGTGCAAGGAAAGAGTCACATTCAGTTGTCTGTCAGGTGCCAGAATTCACCACATCACATGCACTCATGCCCTTCCTCAGAGGTACACAAGTGACACAGTCATAGTGCATGTTGTTTAAATGACTTGATTTGTACCTCCCTGAATTATATGACTAGAGGCATAATGGAGCTCTTGGAATATGTCAGAGGCAGGTATGATCCTAGCCTTGAGCAATATTCTGCCATCATCAAGAGTGATTCCACAATACGAACAAACAATGATTGTTGTCGTTCAAAGGGGTACAATATATAACCGCTTGGCAGGGATGGCCTGCACCTATCCCTAAGACTTTCATTCTTTGGCTTAAAAACTTGTTCATCCCCATAATGCCCTTTTTATGCCATTTCAGACTTCTGAGGCTTCTAACATTAAAAAAAAAAAAACAGAATTGAGATAACATAAAGGTATTGCTGGTCAATGCTAGGAACCTTAACAAAAAAAATCTCCCTACAAGCACTCCTTATCCTGGAAAACATTAGTTTATGCATGCATGAGGACCTGGTTCAAGACCACCAAAAGCACACTCCATCTGTGCACAGCTTCAATGCCTACCACATGTTCAGGCTCACTGCACCAAATGGAGGCACTAAAGGTGGTACTTTCTTCATGCCATTAAAGAATTTGTTAACAGATTTGCCAGACAAGATAAAGACCTGTAACTCCTCATGTCCAACTAATTGCCAACAACCCCTTTATCTAACTATATGGCCCTCTATGTCCCTACCATTCCATACTTCTTACCTAACTAGCATGAAGTCCCTGTGCATTCAGCCAAACACCCTTCTCTTGGGAGACTTCAACTACTCCTCCATCATCTAGGAGACCTATACATCCTCCAACATCTATGCCTAAAAATTTCTGAACATCATCAATACAAACTTTCTGGACCAGTTAGTCTGCACCCCAGTGTGGTTTGATGTAATTTTAGGCTTTGCTCTTACTGATATGGAGCTTTGGTCCATGCCAATTCTAACTTCCTCCCTGGTCAAATCAGACAACAAATCACTCACATATACCATTAGAGTGAAGCTGGAAGCATCTTCCAATACCTTAGTGTTCAGAGATTATGCTAAGGCTGATCTACTAAAAATGAGTGATGGCCTGGCTAAATTCAAAATTCCCTTTCAGCTTGATGACCCTGCTGCTTATGCAGAATCCTTTAGTGCCAAATTCTATGCACACAGAATAGAGGTATTAGTTCTCCAAAGTAAATACAATGTCAAATTTAAAAATAAACTCCTGCAGTGGAACCCAAGTATAAACATGCTCTATAATAAAAGAAAAATAAACTCACAGCTTAACATTCAAGATGCCAAAAAATGTGCTTGCTAAATTTAACAGGGATCTCTGGCTCTGATCAAATCCACCAAAGCCAGACATGAGGTAAAGATAGACACATATGTGAAGAGTAACCACAGAGACTTCTTTAACTGTGATAGAAACCTCAGAAACAATGCCTAGCACTTCACAGAGCTAATAGTAAATGATATCACATACTCTGACCCAGAGGAATAGCCACTCTGGTAGCGTACAAATTTAGCTCAACTTCACCACCCCCCAATATTCCCAGATGATATGCCCACATCTACACCCCCAAATCTCCCAAAATCAAGTCCTCAAGACATAATGCAAGGCCAAGAACACTGTTTCAGTGGAGCCAGATAACATACACAGCTGCCTACTGATCGGCCTGAAACATGACTTGTCAGCCCTCATATATAGGATATTCAATATCAGCCTCCAAACAGGCTTTATACCAGGTGAATAGTAGATATCAATAGTTATTCTCTTGCAAAAAGGTGGGCTGCCAGTGGACCTGGGTAATTACAGACTCATAATTTTAAAATGCCTCAGGCTATTGAAAGTATCATTATGGAATTAGTAAATAATCTAAAAACTCTTGAGCCAAGTCAGTTTGGAATCATCAAAGGAAGATCCTGTCAACCAAATCTGGTCAACTTCAAGATGGCTGCTGAAGTAATGGATGAGGGAGACTCATCTATGGACCTCACAAATGCATTTAACACCATCCCACACTCCGGTATCATAGATAATCTCTCCCACCTAAATGTAAATCCCTATGTAATGCATTGGATAGGAAACTGGCTAACAAACTGAATACAGGAAATTGGGGTGAGTGACTCAATCTTCTCCAAAAGACCCGCCACTAGCAGCATACCTCAGGGGTAGATTCTTGGACCACTCATCTTTGGCATTTACTTCTCAGAGGTCAAAGCAAATGTAAAGGATTTATGGTTGACCAAATTTGTAGATGACTGTACATTTGGTGCCATCAGAAACACCCCAGAGGACACCAGGATCCTCCAAAAGGGCTTTTTCCAAACTTATAGCTGGTGTCAAAACTATGGACTAAAATTAAATGCCAAGAAATGTACAATAGTTTAATTTGACAAATATAACATCCCTTGTAACTATCACATTGTCAACATACCATTGAAAGTTGATTCTGTAGTCAGGAATCTGGAAAGTGATGTCAACAACAAGGTGTCCTTTGACCATTACATATACACTATTGTGACGAAATCTGTTTTCCTCATGCAGCTTATATCTAAAGGTGTAGTGTCCAGGTACAGGGATATATTTCACTGTACTTGGCTCTCATCAGACCGATCATTGAATTGCCCCTTTTGGTATGTCCCTGTTCAAACACTTGTCACAATTGGAACGACCACAGTGCTTTCTCACTAAAAAAAACAAAGGGTTTAAATCATAAAAAACTATGCAGACCATCTCAGAGCCTTGTTCTTTTCACTATATCTTGCATGCTTCTAACAGGTGATGTTTGCCTTGCTTAGTGTCATAACAGACCCTAGCCTGTAAGACATAATACAAATTTGCAAGTACAACAGCAACATGAAAACCTGCATAAGGGAAACAGATCCCTATTAAAACATAAATAAGAAATGTTGAAAGACAAAGGATGCATCACAGAGAATACAGCTTCTTTGGAATCGTCTTCCACTCCAATCTGTTCAAATATAATTTAGATGAATGGATGGGAAACTAAAAATTTACTCCCAGTTTAGCACTCACATCCTTCATGGATAGGGGCAGCAGGTAAGTATACCAACATATCCATGTTCTGCCCACCTCTTGTTTATTCATACACAAAATATGGGCTAAAACACAATGGGAGTGTAAGCCTAGGCTTCTTAAGGTTCTTACAGATCAATAGCCTAGAAAGTACCGATGAACAAAAAAAGTGTATTTATAAGAGAAGAAATTAAAGAAGGTAATGTAAGGCTTTTCTAATCAGTAGAAACATGGCAATAGAGGCTCAGTGCAGATAAAAGGAAAGCAATGTACCTGAGCCCAACATCCTATTGAAAAATATCATCTGAGGAATAAGTAAATAATGGTTACAGAGCAGGAAATTGCCCTGGGATGTTTATCACACATGTTTTGAACCTGTAGTAGCAGTGTGAAATGAGCCGAGGAGATAGTCATAGTAGCAGTATAGAACACGGGACTCTACATCAGTAGACTATATTCCAGAAGTAGTTAAATAAAGATGCTGTTCAAGTGGGTCCTAACCAGACCCCAACTTGAGTACTACGGTTCTGGAGATCATTCAAAGAGAAAAATATCAACCTGTTTGAAGGAGTCAGGGATAAAAAAACATCAGAATGATAAGTGGGGAGGAGTGAACATTGGAAAGGATATGACAAGAGGTCAGAGGAACTGAGGCAGTTCTCAGTAAACATCAGAAAAAGCAAACAGCAGAACATTATTTATTCTGAAAACAGCATTGACATCTAGGAACAAAATCCAAGCTATAAACCAATTTACTCTTCCTGTCCTAACTTACAGTTTTTGTGTGATTGACTGGCCCCAAAACATGTTGGATAGATTAGATAGGAAATCAAGAAGAATGCTTCATGCTCACCAAATGATTTATAAAAATCACTGCATACCAAGATTATATATTCCCCATTCTGAAGGAGGGATGGGCCTTGTTGAAATTGAGTACATGTATAGATCTGCAATTGTGGGACACCACACATTATCTGTTGACCTCACAAGATCCAAACATAGTGAAAGTTTTGAAACATGAGGAGAATAAATCTAAGATGACTTCTCTGCTTAATTTAGCAGAAGCATATCGGTGTCAAGCAGGAATGGAAATCAAACCAGAAGTAGATAAAAATCAGGCAGCAACTGAATGTGCCAAAAACAAAAGAAAAAAATATAAGGTGAAGGACCAGATGTAAAGGCAAGAAGTACGGAAAAAAGCATAAATATAGTTGCAAGTATAGAAAACTTCTGGAAGAACCTCATGTTGATCAGGAATGGTTAAGGAGAGGCGAATTCAAACCAAAATATGAAAGGTTAATACTGGCAGCCCAAGACAGTGGACAGTGGTTTACAAAGTCCATCAAACATGTGGGAGAAACAGACAAATGTAAGTTTTGTAAAACAGAATTGGAAACAGTTGCACATTTTCTGGCCAGTTGTGACATACTAATGGCAGAAGGACTGTATACTGAAAGGCATAATAATGTGGCAAGACTTGCACTGAGGATTGTGCAAACATTATGGTACTGAAATGGCTGAAAAACACTGGAAACGAGCCACAAAGCATCATAGAAAATGATGGTTTATATCACATGGGATCACCTATTACCAACAATTCAAAAGATAGATTTATTTATTTATTTGTTTGTTTATTTATACATTTATTTATTTATTTATTTGACATTTGTTGACCGGGATTGTCCGACTGGGACAGAGCCTTTTTTCAGCGGAGACCTGGGGAGAAAAGCTCCAAAGTACAAATACGTATATAAATGAAAAATACAATAATTTTAAAATAGAAAAAAGTTAGCAAAAGAATAAAAGATAATAATACTGGTGGCAAAGACATATGAAATATTAAACAGTAAACATTAAGTATGTAAATTAAAAACAAAATATAGTTGACAGAAGGTAAATGTATTAGTAGAAGGTAAAGATATAAAATTAAAGTCTAAAGCAAAGAAGAGAAGAAAATAAAAAGAGAGTCAGGTAAATATATAGGTAGAAGAAATCAGGTAAGTTGGAGAAGGAACAGAGCAAAGGAAGGAAAAATAAAGGGTTAGGAAGGAGAGTGGAGTAAAAAGAGAGGAGAAGAGAAAGGGTAAAGGTTTAGATTCAGGCAGGGTGGTTACAGTGACAAATGTAAGTGTGGTTTAGATATTCTTTGAGAGAGCTCTTAAATTTGTAGACTTGAGGTAGCCATCTCAGGGTCATGGGAAGCTTGTTCCATTGAATGGTGGGTAAGTAGCCATATAGGTTCTGTCCAACAGATTTTTTATGTTTATGAATCTGTAACAAATATTGAAAAGAGCTCCTTAGTGGTCGAGGAGGGATATTTAATGAAACTATTGAGGAGATGTTAGGGCAAGAAGAAGGTTTATTTATGATAGAATGGATGATGAGTAATTGAATAACTTTCAGTTGGTTAGGTAACTCTAGCCAGTTAAATAACCTGAGGGCATGACAGTGATGTGATTTGGATGGCAGATTAGCAGCAAATCTAGCCACTTTGTTATAGGTAGTTTCAAGTTTAGTGAGTAGAGAAGACTGAAGATTAGTAAATATTTGTGAACCGTAGAAAAGGTTGGGAATAAGATAAGCACTGGCCAATGAGATTCTGGAGGTAGGGGTGAGGAATCTTTTGTTTCTATATAGACAGCCAAGCTTTTGATGGGTTTTCTTAATAGAGTGATGTATGTGTAGATAGTTGGTGTGGAAAGGTTGAGTTGGGATAGCTTAGAGAGAAGTATAGGGTGAGAGACAGTATCAAAGGTTTCTGACAGATCTAAGAAAAGACAGGGCACAAGTTTGTTATTATCTCTGGCTAGGGAAATGGATTGGTAAAGGAAATGAAAGCAGTAGAAGTGCTATGCTGTGGGCGGAAGCCATGCTGGGTAGGGGTGATCAGGTTCCCTTGGGAGAGGTGGGCCATGAGTTGTTTGTAGATGCAGTGTTCGAGCATTTTAGAGAGGGCAAAAAGTGTAGTGATAGGTCAAAAGTTAGAAAGTTCTGTGGAATTTCCATCTTTGTGAATGGGTATAGTATAGAACTTTTTTCAAAGAGTAGGTACAGCAGGTTCAGTGACAGAGCGATTTATGAGGATAGAGACAGGGTATGCTACAGATGAAGCAGCAGTTTTTAGAAAGAAAGATGGAAGATTATCAGCTGATGGGGAGCATGTTTTAAGTTTGAGGAGAAGTTTTTTAATGTAGCTTGTAGGAACTGGCCTTAATGTGTATGGGGGGGAGGGGGTTGTTGATTAGGAGCTGTGTGCGATAAGAGATGTGATGGGTTAGACGTCTGCGTGAGATTACTTATGGTGTCAATGAAGTAAGAATTGAAAATGGATGCACTTTCAGAGGGTGTATTGTTAGGGCAGGGATTAGGTGTACAGGGATTTCCTGGCTAGAGAGTTTGATTTATAGAATTCCAGAATTTTTTAGGATTTCAAGACTGAGTGGTCACAGATTGCTGATAGAAGTTTCTTTTATCATCATTGATATGTTTTTTTAGTGAGATTACAAAGTTCTCTATATCTTTGGAAATTTGAGGGAGATTTAGTCTTTGACCAGAGTTTCCAAGTAGAATCTCTTTTTTTGTATAAGAGACAGAGTAGAGTTGATTAACCAGGGGGAGTGTGGGATTTAACTCTAACCATTCTAGGAGGGGCAAGGAAGTTAAATGTATTAAGGAAAATGAAGTTAAATTGAGACACAGCTTCATCAAGAGGTAAGGTAAAGAGGAAGGACCAATCTATAGCTGAGAGAGCTTGATTAAATTTCTCAGGGTTGAATGAAGGTAGTTAGTTTCCAGCATTCTTTGAATTTATGGGTTCTATTAATATGAGGAAAAAGACGGAGAATTCATACAGGGCAGTGATCACCGATGGAGTCAGGTAGAGATTCTGGGTTGTGATACATGTTAGGGTTAGAGCCTAAAATCCAGTCAGTAATAGAAAATGGGATATAGTGGTCCAAGAAAAGAAGACAAAAATAGCATTGATCATTGAAATGGCTACTCCCAGTGACTACAGTATCTTGCGTACAGAGAGACACAAAGTCATAAAATATCAGGATCTGCAGGCAGAAACGAGAGCAGTGTGGAAGAAAGATACCCAGACAGTTCCAATAGTAGTAGGAGCAACGGATCTTATAAAAAAGAATCTACAATCATATTTAGGTATTTTACCAATACATGTAACCCCATATGAACTGCAGAAGGAGTCATTACTGGGCACATTGAGGATGCTGTGAAGAGCACTTTGGGCTGACATCAAAGATTGAAACAATACTAATTTAATAAACTTTAATTGTATGTTGACTTAGGAATGGGGTCCATTCCCATCATAGTATTAAAACTCCAAAAGATTTGTAGAAATAAAAAAACAAAACATGACTTCAGAAAAAAAACTGAAAGAGAAAAAAAGAACTACAGTTAATTTTCATCTGAAAGTATTGTTGATTTTCAAATGTTTCATTCTCAATGCACTTAACTGTGTTTTATCATTTTTGAAGTTGTATGTATTCCTTTATGCTTTGCGTTTTTTTCTTAGCTATATAACCCAGGACTGTAATTGAAACACATTGTTTTGTATCAGTCCACCAATAAATAGATAGGCAACAGTGTACAAAATCTTACTAAATAGATCTGAAGGGATAACCCTAAAAAGAAGAGAAAAAGAGGAGTGGACATAGCCAGCATATTGTAGGAATCTGTTATTCCTTGGACCTGTTCTCACACTTCTTCATTGAAAGAGCCTTGGGCCTATGAAACCAGCAACTAGAATATGTTGTACGGTCAGAATCTGTGCATTCAAGAAGGCAAGGGAGAAGGAGAAAAGGGAATGAGAAGGGATGGATGGAGGGGAAGATGAAAGTTAGATTTACTTAAAGGTCAGTTTAGACAAGTTAACTATTTCCTTCTGCCATCAAAGAAAACGGTGAATTTAAATGTAGTTAATAATAAACATGTCGTTATCAGTGTTTCAGGAAGTAACTTGGAAATGGTGGGAGAGGTACTATAAATTAAACAGTTAAAGGTTGCATTTTCTAAACCTGTCTTAATTCTATTTATTTTCTGCAGGGTTATGAGGTAGAGAAGACCAATGGTTCCTGCTGTGGAACGTGTGCTCCCAGTGCCTGCACTGTGAAGTTAACGGATGGCAGAGTTATCACCCTACAGGTTAGTACAGGATCTGGACATGTCATTCCTCTTTTACAACCAGTTCTTACTTACAGTATAAATGACTCAGAGAAAATGTATGGAAAATGAGGTAATGTTTAATCTGCATTGGCAGTAATGTCCTAGGTAGAGAATGTACTGTATAGCATGAGTGCATTGTTACACTTCTTTTTCATTTCACAGTTAATTTTATTTTAAACCTACTCCTGATGTTAAAGCTGTAAGTAGTTTGAAAACAAACCAAAGGCTATGACTTTTTTTTTATGTTTTAGCTTCACCATTCAAATGCTTTTTTATTTATGATCATATTCACAAAATGATAACTCAGGTATTGACAATAAGTTATATATAGCAGCAAAGCATTTTGGGTAATTAAGAACAGCGTATTTTTAGAGGAACAATTAATTACTTGCTTGCATTATGGTTTTAGTAATAAATCATCATGTTTAGTTTTTATGTAGGGCGTTCTTCCTGTGAGGCAAACCTGACAACTTGTTTTGCTACAATACTAGACATCCTTATTGCAGCACTTACTGTAGAAAAACAGTAGCTTATACACTAATGTAGGTAGTGAGGCATTGTGGGTTCAGTCTTTCAAGATGTCATGTCAGAAGTTTTCAGCTTCAAGAAAATTTTCAAGGAGGCATCCTTGTCAACAAAATGAATTGCAAAAATAACTCACTTTTTGCTTCAAATGCTGTCATATTTGATATAATATATGATAAGATTATTCTCATCAGTAACATTTTATTTACCTTGGCTATAGAAAGTGTGACATCACAGTTTAAAGAATTTCATTCCTGTTTATTTTACACACAAAAAAATGAGTACTAATGCAATTTGCAATAGTGTTTCTGGATAGGGATAATTGTTTGGACTAAAATGCCCAGCCACATCAAGCCACGCTGAGCCCAACATCAGTTACCTTTTAAGGATTTCCATAGCAATGCAGTTGTAAAATCACTTTGTTGTGTGTATCTTAGCAGTTATACCTAAAGACATTATTACGTTCACTAGTGCACATGAATGCCAAGCACAGTGAACTTGGAAATCATGACAAGAACATGTCACTGTTCTGATCTACATAGGTAACTTGCTGGAACCACATGGTTGTATGATATAGCCTTCCACATGGGTAATTTTCTGGAGCCACGTTTTTCTTCTCATAAGTGATAAGAAGAAGCAGACCTGGGGCTGAGCTACTTGACTAATACAAGCATGATAATATGGCTGAGAATGCAAGGGTCTTTAGCAAGACTGCCGAAGTGGCAACAGCTCTTCTTGCTTAAAGCTGTAATGAATTTGTTTTACTTTCTGTGAAGGAATACAGAATAAAAATTATTTTCAAAGTGGTAGACAAGTACAACCAATTGTCTATTTCATATTTTACAAAGTATTTTGTGCCGCACTAGAGTTTTAGCATTTCATAACAGACAGACTTTTCAATGGGGAGAGAGGTCTATAAATAAATGCCTGAGTCCTTGCGGTTTCATTTATATACTGGTTTTCTGGGATAAGATTCAATCACTTGTCTACTTTAAATAGTTTATTAATGATGTTTAAATTGTTTATGCTTGCTTGTTTTTTCTGGCTTGTATCACTGTAAAGGGAATTGTATTTTAATGTTGTGTAGTTAATAATTTTTCCTTGCTTTAAAACTCTGGTAACATGCATAATGTTATTTTTCTGCCAAAGTGGTCACTTGCTGACAGTTTTCACAGAAATTTAAGCAGTCTTTTTTATTCACATTTTCTATGTCATTCTTTAAACTATAACTTTATTTTCTGCAAGCTTGTATTTTCACTGTTTATTTAGACTGAATATTACTGTGTCTTTTTTAGTTCTGTATCTTTTATGTATTATCCTTTGTGAACCAGAGACAAAGGTGTGTGTGTGTGTGTGTGTGTGTGTGTGTGTGTGTGTGTGTGTGTGTGTGTGTGTGTGTGTGTGTGTGTGTGTGTGTGTGTGTGTGTGTGTGTGTGTGTGTGTGTGTGTGTGTGTGTGTGTGTGTGTGTGTGTCTATTTACGTGTATAAGACATTTAGCTGACAATGAATCAGTATGCTTTTTGTAAGGTAGAAGGAAACCAGAGAAGCAGAAAAATATTCAGGCAGACAGTGGGTAAGAGGATAGACAGTGGATACACACATAGGGACTCAGTACCATAGGATGGGTGGAGTGAACAAAGCACCTGATTTGGGTCACCAACTTACACCGACATAAGCTGGCTAATAAGTTGTCATTAAGGAATTGTGACCGCATATTAGACAGCTTATAAACTAGCCCAAACTAAAGTAAACAAAATGTTGACAGTTAATAAGCTGTTTCAAAAATGATCTTGATTGGGGTCCCTTGGTGACAACATATAAACTGTGAAGTTTTTTTTAAACATTCATGGGGAGGTTGACAAATAGTTTTGCTGTCCAGGGCACAAAACATCCTGACATTGCTCTACAGTAACTTGAGGTATGGGCAAAATCCTGGGACTGGAGATGTGAGCCAGAGGTCTTACCACAGAGCATGTTTACTATATTGTCTTCAGTATAATTCTGCAGTGTAATGTCAGAACTTTTTTTAATATTTCCAGGCAAAAACAGTCTTCCGAGTAAGAAAAAAGCATCTAGAAGTTCTCTAACCATGTTTATTTTCCTTTCATCAGATTTAGTTATCATAAGCTTGCAAACGGTATACTTCAGATGAAAAGCCTGCTTTTTGAATAATTTTGTTTCTTTTTGAGAAAGAAAATGTTGTTTCTCATGTCTGTAATTCCTCATGAGTTAAATACAAGCAAAATGATTCAGAGTCTGACTGTTTTTATTTTGATAATCATATATAACAAGACAATGATTTAACATCCTCAGAGGACTCTAGATTTAATTATATTCTTTGATGAAGTTGCTGCATATCCATAAGACAAACTCCACTCTATCATCCCACACACAAGGCCTTAACCTGGTCTGTGACGTTAATAGAACTTGTTGGCAGGATACATTTGTGCCCCAAAGACTCCCCCATCTGTAGAATAGACTCCCTGTCCATGTCAAGCAGAGTACCTCTCTTGCCCTCTTTAAGAGGAACCTGGACAACTGTATGGGAAACAGCAAATATACTCCTGGGATCTCACCTGTGTCCCTGCTGGACAGGGGAAACAGGTGCTGACTTTGAGGGAACATGGGAGAAATTTTTGGCTAGGCTTATAAGGGCCTCTGGGCCAATAGCCTAGTATCATCCTATGAACCTATGAAGCTTTAATATTTTGAAATGAAAAAATATATAACTTGTAAAGAGGGGAATTATTTCACAAGTTCATAAAAGTTATGCTTAATAGATGTTCTCAGAACCATAGCTGGTTTGTCTAATACCCAGAGCCACAAGTCAATATGTCAACTATAAGTCAAGGAGCAAAAAAAAAACATTTAAAATTGTGGTAAGCGGCATCTTACAACTCATGCCATACACAAAGTCTTCAGTATTACTGTCCTGGCCATAGAAACAGTATTGAAATTATTTTACAAACAGACATTTAGAAATGCTTGTGGAGAAATGAATACCACCAGTCCTGCATTACTGATGGATCGCCCCTCGAATATATTGTAGCCACAGTACCTGTCTGCTGTGTTCCACCCTATCAGTTCTAATGGACCTCCTACAGTGTTATCAATACAACCCTTAGACAGAAATCCTAAGAGAAGTTGTGATTTTTCATATGGTTTTAGTATTTATTTAATTACTTATTGACATTTTATTACTGGCAAAGTCCGACATGTTAGCATCCCATTTTCAGGGAAAGCCTGGGGACAAAAGCTCCAAAATTTAAATTTGTTATTATTTTTATTCCTGAGGATTCCTGCTGTACTGACAGATATGGCATTTAGTCTATAAAAGTATAACTGATAATGGAAACAAACTTCCCTAACCTATGTATAAGACTGATTTCAAGTTGCATGATGTCTTACCTTAAAAGAAAAGGATTCAGTGCTTCAGTGCTCAGCCAATTGCAACATTAATATTTGCTTATGTTTATGGAGAGTAATCAGCCTGATAGAATTCCCATAAAATGGGGCTGAGATAAAAGATTCTGATTTCAAGGCTTAGACAACTTTCATTCACTTTATGTGGTTAAATCAATGTATCTATGAAACTGAGTATCTTGCTTTCTTTGTATCTGCAAAATTACATGGTAGAAACGTGGTAGCCTTGGTTGAAAATGCATCTGCATCATAGAGTATTGCTATAAATGTGTCTCATTTAATCAATCCACAGTTATTTAACCCCAAAACATCTAAAACTTTGAGAGGTTATTACTCAAAATAGTGACACTACCAAAGGTTACAAAACACAAAAACATTAACTATAGGGGGCAAGCCCCCCTGCACCTGCCTATGTTGGGACAAACCACCACACCTTGAAACACACACACACACACACACACACACACACACACACACACACACACACACACACACACACACACACACACAGGCACAGGCACACACACACACACACACACACACACACACACACACACACACACACACACACACACACACACACACACACACACACACACACATGCATGCACACACACATATAGATATAGATAGAGAGACTGATCTAGATATCTAGATATATCTATCTATATATGTATACATATATCTACACATCTATATTCATATCTATATAACTATATCTATATATACCTGTGTGTGTGTGTGTGTGTGTGTGTGTGTGTGTGTGTGCTTTCAGCTCAGTGTAGTATAGGATGTTTCATGTATATATGCAAAAACATTTTTTTTTTTTATTTTCTGTTCGCATACCCCCTGATTTTATGAGGATTGATAGGACAAAGAACCATGTGAAATTTTTTTCCAAATTGTGCCAATAGAAATTAAATATATTCACAAATCATTACACAAATGGCAAATATCAGTTTCATGCTGCATCTGAAATGTCTGTTTGTAATTCTGAGCAACACAAATGTCAAACAGTTTAGGAAAAAATAAGCCTAGTAAAAATTAACAACATTCCTAGGTAGTAAGCTCAAGTTTACATCAGTTAATTTGTAGTACTGTAGTGTCCTTTTAGTGGTTCTGTGACTTTCTGTCGATGGTGTTACATCAGTTCATTTATAGTACTACAGTGTCCTTTTAGTGGTTCTGTGACTTTCTGTCGATGGTGTTCAATGATCTGATATACCAGCTTTCGCTGTTCCTCGATGTGAGTCAGCACTTGACAGAAGTCAGTTGGTAATCTGACTGCTCGTTCGGCACAATCATTAACAACTCGCAAAGCTGTAACAGTTTGTTTCACAATGAATAAATCAGGCATGTCACTCCATGCTGCAGGATCAGCTGTTAGGAAAGATGAGTTTATGTTGACAGGAGTGAACAGATTCATTGATCGTTCTGTTGCGAAGTCAGATAAAGTCATGCCCTGGAAACTGGCAACAGATTTTGCATTGACTCTTCTTATGATTCAGGCAATCCTGTATCTACTGTGCTCACTTCTTTGACAGGATGTCTACCAGTTACTAAATTCTGGTGGTATTTCGACATGTTTGCTGCTGCGTCATTTTCATCATCATTTTCATGTTCACTACTGTCTTCTGCCTCTGTCAGCTCTCTAGCTTCTCTGACTGTTTCTTTCAGCTGTTCTTTATTTTTCATTTCATTTCTTCCTGTAGTCGTTTTATCCTTTCTGTTCATTCATTTTTTGAATTCAGTGTCCTCTCCACCAATTATCATTTTTTTGTCTGTACTTTGATGTTGTAGAAAATCCCAGTCTTCTTGAGTCTTTATCAATAATTCTGCATCAGCATGACCCACATCAAAAAGCTTCAAAAGTGCGTTGCTAAAATCTCTTTCTGAGACTGTGTATCTGACTAGTGCTTCTTATTCCTCCTGATTCTAGAATGCTTCTCATACAGACGTTTGAGTTTTGCCACTGCATTCGGCATCTGCGTTGTAGGTATGCTCGCTGACTGCCATAACTGCAGAACTTCATCAACAGCATTTGAACAACTTGCTGAAAGAGTTAATTTGTTAGTTTTAAGATCATAGAACAGTCTGCGTAAAACGTGACTGTCGGTTGGAAGCTGATTTGAACAAGTTGAGATATTGAGGTCCGGTAGCTGCTGGCCAACAAGCCAGACATCAGTAGCAGCTCTGGTTGACTTTCTCACTGAGCTCATGGTTCACCATTAGGGGGACTGGGCTCTGTCAATTAACATTAACACTGCCAGCCACACGTGCAGAAACTATATGAACTGATAAATCATCAAAAGTAATTAAACACAATGTTTCACTCTGCACAGTGTAAACAGGAAACAACATATCATTTTGAACAATGAAAATAGAATTAAATAGTGCACAAGGCTTTAAATAAGTAAAGTAGGTTGCAGGAGGTTATGGAAGCTCAAGTAAAACTGACTGGAGATAGATAAATACAGCACTGGAATGCAATTAGCGGTACTGGAAACAGTGTGATTTTTTTACATGCTGTGTGCTGTCACTTAATGAAGTCAGACAATTCTAATTTTTCGCATACATGCACAACTCACCAAACCTCACATTTTAGAAACCTATGCAAAATGATTAGAGGAAAAACAATTTTTTTGAAACATCCTAGTGTAGTATTACAGAAAGTTCTTCTTTAGTCCCATAGAACAATGATGTGACATGGGCATCTATTTCATAACTTTCCATACTGGTCAAATGCCTGAATGTCAGGAAAATCATAATGACATCTCAGCCAGCTGATGACCTTCTGTGTCATAACGATCCTGAAGGCAAAGAGGTTAGACATTTATTCTTAGCTGGATGATTGTATGTTTCAAGCATAACTTGGTCAGCAGTAAACAACTTCAGTTTTATAATTCCAGTTTTACATTCTATGTAGTTAAACACTGCAAATAAATCCGATCTGATCCCATTTCAGGGATATTTTTTTCTAGAAGCAGTCCTATATTCTCCATAAGTAGAAATTATTTATGATTCTGCAAAGGTTTCAGACATAGCACTTCATTTTTTAGCTGAGAAGCAGCCTCAAACAATCTTTGTGTCAGAACCTTTCCATTAGCATTGGGTCATATGTCAGCCAGTTTTATGAAGATTGAGACTGCCAGCCCCCCTATGAGGAGATTCCACCACTGCTTGCAGAGTTTCTGGGATCACAGAGGCAGACACTTCAAGAAATGGGACTTCTAGTCATCCTGACATAAGTAAAATAGTCAAATGCATGGCTAGGTACAGTCCATCAAACTTAGGTAGGTTCTTTTTGTCCCCCAACAAGCCTGAAACTGTTCATCAGACTTGGTCTCCATTGCAAGGAATGATTCACTTCAATCTAAATGAAATATCAGCAGTGCTATTAGCATGAAGAACATTGAAAGAATGTTTTCCCTATGGGTTCTTGTATGAAAACATGGATTACTTAACTGTATTGTGGCCCATAAGCAATCAAGGCCTGTAGGTCATCCAGTGATTAGACCTTGCATTGTCCATAAATGTACATTGATGTACAATTCATCTTACATTCAGGGACGGTGTCCTACTATACAATATATATGGCTCAAAAGGTTCACTGTTTAATTTTCCATATATCACAAACTTTGAGCCTCAATAGAGATCTTACATGAATCTGCAACCTGTCACTGAGTACTCAAAAACTCTGCTTTAAACATTTCAAGACTAGAAGCCATAGTTTTCCACAATAAAATTATCTTTTCCCCAACAACAGTGTTGCATGCTGGTCTGTATGATATCATTTAAATTCTCACCCTATGGTAGGTAATAATATGGCATTATCCATGCATCTTTACACCACTATAATATCTGTTCTTAGCAGTCTATAATTTATGAAAAAAATGATTTGTATCAACATATCCCAATAACTTAAATGTTTAACTTTGAAAATCTGCCTAGTATAAAACCCTTGGATTCTCACAAGTCTATGTAACTTGAGTAGAATTATAAACACAGGCTGGTAAACAGTACTCTTTATGTGGTCTCACAGCAACCTTGTTAAGAGGAAGCAGTTCTCTCTCATCATGACTACTGATACAATTAAAATGTCTTTAATTACTACATAACAATTCCAGATAATCTTCACATTTCACTCTGTTGTCTACTTCAAAACCTAGATCCCCACTCTTTTTTTTCACAGCTTAAGATAAAATTACCTAAAGCATATGGGTGGAAGGGATTGCTACTACCAAAACGGAACTCCATGTGCTTAGTTATCAACTATACATACAAGGAATCCAATTAACCTTGTAATACAGCATGATCATTAGCTGAATTAATAATATAATCAACCTTAGTGTCATCAGCAAAATTACTCATCAAGGAACAGTTGATAGATTTTGTTAGGTGTTGCAGAAGAAAGGTTCCAGCTGACCCTCATAATGCCTTTCAGGTGCAGATGTTCTTGATTTCCCTTTTTAAGTAACAGTTAGCCAATCCCCTCAGCTTTCTGCTAGGACAATCTACCTCCATTGCTAGATTCACAGGGTCTCCAACTGCTCTGTCAGGACCATATCTGTGAATCAAAGAAGTCCATGAATGAATTTGCCAATACAGGGAATCTATAATGAGATTGAAGTATTTCTTAGTAGTCTTCATACGGCAAGGCATATCTGTATCATAGTATATATATGAGCAGCAGGGTGTGGGGGCTCAGCTCCCTATTTCAGAGGGGACAAGGGAAACCCTCCAGCAAAACCTCTTTAAATCTTTTCTGCTGAGATTTGACATTCACTGAAGCTATATCAAAACACATTTCATGTTTCTGAATTGCATTATCCAGAGTTTTGTGTGTGGTACTTCCAATAAGGAGACGAGAATCACATTATTATATAGCATAGGTATTTATACTCCTATTAAAGAACAGATCTCGTCACATGAAACAAATGCTTTCCATAGGGCCAGGCTGCTTTTAACCAGAAAGATCTAACTGTCAAAATTTAAGAGATTCGCTGACTGATATAATGCAGAATTTCGAAAACAGTTCCTTTTTGTTCATAGAACGTCTCAAAAAACTCCAGTATTACTCTGTTGCATATCGCCTACTCAGAGGCGATCTCTGCCTAACATACAAAGCTATGTCAAACCCAGAGCTGTTGGACATGCTCCACTTAAATAAATCCCAATCCCTCTGAGCTACACGCTCTAGGGACCTAAACCTTGTCACCAAAATAAACAGAACATTCCTGTCCCAGAGACTTCCCATATTCTGGAACAAACTACCTATCTATATCAAACAAAGCTCCTCATTAGCACTCTTCAAAAAAAATCTTGATGATTGGATGGGAGATAGGAAATTCACCCCAGGGATCACTTCTGTGGCTCTGCTTGACAGGGGCACAGGAAAATAATTTTCTTGGGTGGCAAAAGCCAGGGTACCGTTTGGCTAGGCTTATATAGGTCCTAGGGCCAATAGCCTAGTATCTACCAATGAACCTATGAACCTATAGCTCTTATCTTGCCTTGAATTTGCAGAATAACCCTGATTTTGCCTCATATTTTTGCCCTGTCCCTCATAAAATGTTTAATTTTCTGGTGAATCACTGAATTAATGTAAATCATTGAAGATATTAATGTTTCTTACTCAAAAAAATTCATGTTGATAAAAAATGTGCTGCCTTATTAACTAAGTGAATTGGAGTAATATTAAAAACTGACCCCTATTATTTTTTCGTCTTTGTCCATGACTCTTGTGCAAAGAAGCTGAAAGGTATCCTTGTGTCGAAAACTATTTGTGTCATTTGTTTTTTAATGACCCTGCCTGCTTGTATCTTCAGATGCATTATTCAACCTTCTCAGCATGGCTTCCCTGAGATCCACCTTTACCTTATAGTGTAGATATAAATGTTTATCAGAGTAGTATCATAGTTGAATGATTCAGGGGAATCCTCGATTCTCAAATAAGGCCGGCATTTTCTTAACCCTGCCAAAACTTCTTTTTTGAACCAGTGTGTCTGTTTCCATTAAAATTTATTTTGAGCTAGCTTCTGTGAGGCAGGCAGAGGGAGACACGGATGTCTCAGGTGACCTGGGATTAATTAGTGGGTCCAATTTCTGAATATCTGTTGAGGTGAAATAATAATCACTGCATTTTATCAATTTACCACCCCCACACCCCCCATTAGCATGAGAAGGAGGCTGTCTTCTCATGGCTAAAATCAACTGCATGCTGGGTATAAAGTAGGAGTGTGAGTAGGAATGCTGTGAGGATGGCACTGCTTCTGTACATTGGCATCCTGATTTCTTTGGTATCTGCTCCCAAGAATTGTACCCTAATATTTCCTACTTTGTACAGCTCCAGTCCATGAGGAGTAAGACAGAAAAGGCCTAAAGATGGCAGCACAGACGTTTAAGGAGAAGCTGTATGATATGACTGATGGTAGACAGCAGTCAGTAGGAGAAGTAAAAACAAACTATATTTCTTGAAAGATATGGAGAATAATATTTCATACGGCAACCCACTCAGACATAATGTTATTGGAACTTTACAACCCTATAATTCTTAGAACCATAAACTGCCTTTCAAAAAGAAGGGCTTCCCTCTCAAATAAACTTTGATCAGGTTATGTCAGGCCTTGCCTTCTTCAGACTCTTTCTTTTTAGCCTCATCCATAAGATACAAGAGAATATATGCTTCATAAGATTGACCTTAAAGGCAATTTCTTACACTAACAGAAATAATTCAGGAAGCTTAATCCAAAGTTTATCATTTTGCTACCAAGAAAACTAGGAACAATAATGACTGGGTGAACTATGTCTATCTCTGGTTTATTTAGGTTGTTTATGCATTAGAGACCTTGGATCATGGTCTGTGGCTTCACCAGTTGTAACAAGAGCCATTTTTAAGCATACAGTACAAGAAATTTCATGCTTCAAACTCCACACCATACATTTTTCTTTTTAGATGCATAAGTATATTTTGTGTGTGTGTGTGTGTGTGTGTGTGTGTGTGTGTATATATATATATATATATATATATATTGTGTGTGTGTGTGTGTGTGTGTGTGTGTGTGTGTGTGTGTGTGTGTGTGTGTGTGTGTGTGTGTGTGTGTGTGTGTGTGTGTGTGTATATATATATATATATATATATATATATATATATATATATATATATATGGGTCTACTTCATAACATTGAAATTTCATAACGTTGACTTTCATAACATTGAGACCAAAACATCGAAATCCCAAAACACTGAAAATCCAAAACAGTGAAAACTCAGAACATTGATAGTGTACTTCATAACATTGAAAACTACAATGCATATGAGGGTGCAGGTGGGCTTGCCTTCCTGCAGAAAAGTAATAAGAAAGTGTGTTTGTTAGTTAGGTGCTGCTGTAGGTGGAGGTGATATTATTTACTTGTGCAATGTAGTTTCTGTGAGGCCATTTTTGCTTGGGCTAAAGGAAAGTCTCTCTGTTGATCAGTGGCAGTGAATAACATTGAGCAGCTTTCCTGCCCCCATAGGAGTGGTTACTGACTTGAAACTGTAGTTCTATTGGCCAACAGGGGCCATTTCCAAAACTCCTTCATCTTCCTCTCTTAAAACCTAGTTGCCTTGTGGTTTTGGTGTCTTTTCAGGCTTGTTGGCTGTTGGTGAAGCACCCACCAAGAGGAGAAAACGCTGAGAGAAGAAGGGAGCCACTTTTGAGATTTTAAGTATTTTTCTCTGTTTATTTGCTAAGTTTTTCTGCATAGCTGCCTAGTTTGAGCATTTTCTGGCTTGTTAAACTTGATTTCTGCATTAGTAGCTGTATTTAGAGCACAACCAAAAGTTGTTTACTGAATTTCCTGTTTGCACTTAATTTTAAATCGTTTTTTTCTCAAAACTTGCATATTTTCTGTCCTTGACCTAGCACTCTTGTGTGGGGTCATTTACTGCACTGTTATAACTTGATATTGTCCGTTTTGGGTCTATTCCTGCTTCTTTCCAGCCCCTGCTATCAAGCACGCCTTAACGTGCTTTAGCGCGATTTAGCGCGGAGTTGCCACTAGAGCAGCATCGGGCAGCGCCGGTTTAACAAGGTTAAACTTTTTCTGGCTCCATAAAGTCTGTTCTTCAATTTTTCCCTTAGAACTGCTCTGTTAGGAACCTAAACAGTTTACACCTTCACTAAAAAGCAGCACTTGTTCCTAATTGCTTTTTCTTCTCAAAAGCTCAGCACTTGTCTTAAAAGCATATCCCTTGTCTTATAAGCATTTTCTTTGCAGGTCAAGCACTCCTATATTATACAAATCCCTCACTTGCAAAACCCCCCAGGAGTGCCCACTTCCCTGCTAAGCCCTCTACTTTTCTGTCTCATACCAACTCATAATTCTTTCTAGCATGTCGAAGGGTCAGATGCTGGCATCCTCTCCTGCCCAGTTGGTGAATCTGGGAATTCTGAGGCAATGTTACAATTGCCTCATGTACACGGACAACCCTCTCCTCCTCCCACATAACACTAACACTTGCGAGAGATGCAGCTATTTAGCCAAACTGGAGGCTGAGCTCTCTCAACTCAGGACTGGCAAGACCAGGCAGGAGGAGAAGGCAACTACACACACCACAATACAAGTCTCACATAACTCAACCACACCACTGAATCAAACACATAAACACACTAAGACATACTCGGAGGCTCTGAGTAAAATTTACCTAAACAGCAAAGGCCTCCAAAGCAGACACCCAAGCAACTGCAAACTCAAGACACCACACAGACAACACATAAAAAACAAAATCAGTGTGCAAAGCAGTCACTGCCCTTAAGGCCAAATACAACACCAAACATACTTGTCATAGGTGACTCCATAGTCAGACACACTGACGTCCCACTCACCAGGCTGAACAAGGAGAAGGTCACAGTAAGCTGCCTATCGGGCGCTAGAATCCGCCACATAACACAAGCACTCAGGTCACTCCACGGCAAGTACAAGTATGACACAGTCATTGTCCATGCTGGTGTGAACGACCTGAGACGCACCTCCCTGGACTACATGAAAAGAGACATAGAGGAGCTCTCTGATTATGTAGCCCAGGCAGGTATGACCCTGACCCTGAGCAGTATCCTTCCTTCACCACGAATGATGCCACAATATAGTGACAAGATGATCAGCTTTAACAATTGGCTTAATTTCTGGTGTCATTCAAAGGGATCCAGTGTCTGTCTGCTTGGGATGACATGCTTGACAAACCACGCTGCTTTGCAAGGGACGGCTTGCACCTGTCACCCCTGGGATTCGGATATTGGCTAAGGCTCTTGCCACCCCATAGTGCCTTTTTAGGCAAGGCTCAAATTCTAAATCTACCACCCTAGAAAACAAAAACGGGAAGAAACTAAGGGTAATGCTGCTCAATGCCAGAAGTCTAAATCTCAAAATGCACGCACTCGAGGCCCTTCTCAGTATGGAGAACATCAATGTCTGTGCTGTGACTGAAACCTGGTTCAAGGCTCCTGCTGAAAGCACCCCGGCACTATCAGGTTTTTACCTCATATCATGCGTTCCGGACCATACCACAAAAGGAGGGGGTGTATCCATATTCATCAAGGATACCCACACCTCCAGGTTGGTGGCTACGCACGAAGCATTGGAAACCATCCAGGTGCAATTAACCATAGGCAAAACTGGTAGCATGCTACAGGCCACCCTCTCAAACTCAGGAAACCCACACAGCCTTCCTGAAGACACTGGAGGGTATAAATGTATCACCAAACACCATCATATTGGGTGACTTCAACTACCCGAATATAGACTGGGAACATTACTCAAGCCCCAACTTTCTAGCCCAAAGGTTCCTGGAGTTCATAAATTCAAATGCCATGGAACAACTAGTCACCGTCCCCACAAGAGGAGAAAATATACTAGATCTCATCATCACAAACATGGGGACAAAATGCTCCACACCGAAGTATATCCCTCTTTGGTGAGATCAGATCATAAACTAATCTCACTAGAAATCCACATCCGCCCCCACCCCAAACAAAAAGACCACAGTGAAGAACTTCTCTAAAGCAAACTTCACACTACTCAAGACAGGTGTGGTATCCTTCAAGGCCCCGAGCCAATGGAAACCACAACCCAAGCTGCGGAAGCCCTTACAAATGCCTTCTATGAACACCTTCAGGACTGCATGGATCAGGCAATCCCAAATAAAACCAAGACTCTTTCCACCAAGGGCAAACGTCCAGTCTGGTGGACCCCAGCCATAAACAAACTTTACAATAAGAGGAGAAAGCTATTACATGATAGAGCAAAATCCCAAAAGGAAGGCATCTTTGATCAGTACTAGCAAGAAACTACGATCCCACATAAAATCATCAAAGGCCAAATTTGAGAAAAAAATTGCCATAGATTCAAAAGACAATCATAAGGCCTTCTTCAGCTATGTCAGAAACCTGGGTGGAAACTCCCAGATATGCTCAGAATTAGTCCAAAATGATACAAAAATCACTGAGCCCACAGACATTGCCAACATACTGGCAGACAGGTTCAGCGCAAACTTCACCCCCCTCTCCCCCAAAAGGAGAGATAACTATCCCAACAGAGTGTAGCCTCCCAGACATCTCAAATGCACAGGTGAAAGCTGCTCTCTCTAAAGCTAAAAACACAGCATCAATGGGACCGGATGGTGTCCCCGGCTGTGTGCCACATGAACTCAATGAAGAACTAAACCCGCACATAAGGCAGCTGTTTAATCTTAGCCTTACCACAGGATATGTGCCCAAGGAGTGGCGTATGGCAACTGTGGTCCCACTCCACAAAGGTGGTGCCTCTATGGACCCTGGTAATTACCGCCCCATAAGCTTAACAAGCCTGGTCTGCAAAGCTATGGAGAGGATCATAATGGAACTCATAAACAAGGACATAGGGGACTTGCAGACCTTGGACCCAACCCAGTTTGGCTTTGTCAAGGGCAGATCTTGCCTTTTGAACCTGGTCGACTTCTTCAAAACAGTTACCAAGGCCATTGATGAGGGAAAGGCAGTCCATACAGCCTACCTTGACCTTGCAAAAGCTTTCGACACAATACCCCACTCGGGTATCATAGAGAAACTTACCAGCTTAAATGTAAACCCATATGTCACAAGATGGGTTGCAAACTGGCTAAAGGACAGAACCCACAGGGTTAGAGTTGCTGGAGCCATGTCAGACTCCAAGCCGGTTACAAGTGATGTCCCACAGGGCTCAGTCCTTGGCCCCCTATTGTTCGGCATCTACTTCTCAGAAGTACAGGCAAACATAGGAGGACTATGGCTGACAAAGTTTTCGGATGACTGCAAACTGGGTGCCATAGTGGATAGTACATCGGACACAGACATCCTTCAGAGGGGTCTCACGGAAACTGATAGCTGGTGCCAGAGCCATGGCCTGAAGTTAAACACAAAAAAGTGTATAGTCATACCCTTCGGGAAAAACAAGGTAACCCCAAGCTACCATATAGATGGCAACCCACTAAGCACAGAAGAGGTTATCAGGGACCTGGGTACCCAGGTTGACAGTGGCCTCTCGTTTGACACTCACGTTGCTAAAGTGGTTAGAAAGACCTTCTACATTGCCCATCTGATCATGAAGGGATTCACATCCAGATCAAGTGAGGTCATTGTTCCCCTGTACTCTTCACTTATCAGACCAATGATCGAGTACAATGCCCCATTCGGGATGTATCTCACCCGACACCTGCAGCAATTGGAGAGACCCCAAAAGTTCCTCACCAAAAGGATAAAGGGACTCCAAAACCTGTCATATACTGCCAGACTGAAGAAACTCCAACTCTATTCAGTTGCATACCGTCTGCTCAGAGGTGACCTGTGCCTGACATACAAGGCCATGACCAACCCGGAATTAATGGACATGCTCCACCTCAAAAAATCCAAATCCATCAGAACCACTAGAGCAAGTGACTTAAACCTTAGCACGGATATAAATAGGATGTGCTGGAGGGATAGATTTATCACCCAGAGACTCCCCATGCTGTGGAATAAAATCCCGGTCCATGTGAGGCAGAGCACCTCGCTGGCTCTGTTCAAGAGAAATCTTGACCAGTGGATGGGAGATCGTAGGTTTACCCCGGGAATCATCTCTGTGTCACTGCTGGACAGAGGCACAACAAACTAATGGGCACATTATTTCTAACATAAGGGGTGGCGTAAGCCACATAACTTTGGGCTAGGCTTATAAATGCCTTAGGGCAGATAGCCTAGTATAAACCTATGAACCACACTTTCAATGTTCTGAGTTTTTCAATGCTTTGGGTTTTCAGTATTTTGAATTTTCGATGTTGTGGTCTCAATGTTATGAAATTCAACCTTATGAAATTTCAGTGTTATGAAGTGGACCGAGAAATATATATATATATATATATATATATATATATATATATATATATATATATATATATATATATATATATATATATATATAGT
>NC_056745.1:96508576-96566076 GCF_019279795.1 Protopterus annectens | reverse complement strand
AGACCAGGTAGTCTCTGCTCATGTCCATTAAGTGCAGGACTAGGATCCAGCTCACCATTGACCCTGACTAGTATAGAGCAAGTAGTAAACATGACCCTGACTAGGATCGAGCCGGTAGTAGAAAATGATGGAATAAAGGAATTTACTTTCTGCATTGAGGATCCTGAGAAAATATCTTCTAACTGCTCTTTCTTCTGATTATAGCCTGCATGTAGCTAACCATTTTAAAGCTGAGTATTCCTTCATAAATTTAGGAGATAGTCAAGCATCAATTTCATGTCTGCTCCAGTTTTACATGTTGTTGTTGTGTCTTTCGGCTTTTCCCGGTTCGGGGTCACCACAGCGGAACTCCGGTCCGCTAATGATTGGCAGTAGATATTTACGTGCTGAGTTGCCAGCTCTGACGCACAACCTTCAACGAAGGTACACCCATTCACACATGTCTCCACACAGAAGACGCTTTATCTGAGAATCGAACAGGACAACGTCTTACTGTTAGGCAACAACGCTACCACAGCACCACCACCGCAGCTCTTATACTTGACAAATGTTTTTTTTCTGGTAGTACTAATTTCTACTTGAAATATTAGCACACCAACCAATCAAGAGGTAACATTTCCTACTGCCTGTAACAGGGGATCTCACTTTACCCCATATAGTCTATAATTCTCCACTACCACACACCCTTATTAAAAGCATGCATTATATTTGTTTTAAGTTCCTAGATGCCTAATTCCTGTCATAAGTGACCAGAAATGACATTTCTAAGAAAGGAATTGCGTAAATTTCATTCAGTACTTTTAGCTCCATGAATTTTCTCATGCACAAGGATATACCAACTAGTATTTACTTTGCTATTCATCTTTAAAATTGTATTTTTCCTGCTCTTTTGTTATTGCCATTTAGTTTGGTTATTGTAATATTGTATTTGTTTTCTTGTTTCCTGTAGTACTACAGTATATATCTGTATGTAAACACACACACACACACACACACACACACACACACACACACACACACACACACACACACACACACACACACACACACACACACACGCACACACACACGTGTGTGTGTGTGTGTGTGTGTGTGTGTGTGTGTGTGTGTGTGTGTGTATAGGTATTACTGTATATATGTAAGTGTGTTATTATGTCTGAGCTTTTCTCCCCAGGCCAGTACTGAAAGTAGGTACTAATGACCCAGTCAGGCTTTCCTGGTAAACAGAGGTCAATAAATAGTAATAAATAACTATTATACAATATTATAAAAGAGGCCACAGTTCTTTTATATGTTAAAGCTTATCAACCAGCAAACTTCATATACTGCTAACATTCAAACCTTTTAACAAGAGACAACAAGAAAATTGTTTCCTGTTTTGTCATATGTGTTCAGCTGTGGATTGTATGGCAGACAGTCATCCATTTTTGTTCAAGATAATGTAATATTTTGGTAGAAATTTGTTTTTATTGAATTGCTTTACAAAAGAACTCGGGAAATGAGCTGTAAATATTCTCTTAGATGCAATAACCATTTTCAGAATTAGATATGTATCATTTTCAGAACGGCAAACCTGAACATTCTTTATGTTCATCCTTGTCTATGATTTGGAATTCTCAGTATAAACAAAAGAAGTTGCAATCTTGTTGAAAGGTGACATCTAGAAAAGTCATCAACCAGGGTTCTAATCTCAAACAGCCTATGTAGTTTTCTAGTGGACTAGCACTTAATGTTGGTAATTTTTGTTAAATGATTAATCTTTTATTGCTTTGCAGCCAAATACAACCATTAAGGATGGATGCAGAAAGCACACGTGCAAAATGAATGTGAAAGGAGGGCTGGTTTGGGAACAGATGATTCAGGAATGCCAACAATTTGATCGAGTAAAATGCCTAGAAGAAGGAGTAAGTCCTGTTTTGACTTTGCTTCTTTTGTCAGTTCAAAGTTTCTATATATGTCAAAGATGTTGCAAACATCATCATAGAAAACACAAATGTATTATATGTCATATATAATGGCTGGGATTAAGATATATGACTGAAGGAAAGGACAGTGTGCCTCCTATACTTTCAAATAAAAAAATGATTTTAAAACCATTTTATCTGGGAAGGCCCCACTAACCCCTTGCAAAGTGTTCAGGTCCCCTCTCCACCATCTATATTACTTATATAGTCACCCCTAGGGTTCTTCACTTATGTCTATAAAAGGGTGCCACAGTTTCAGGGATATACTGATATGACAAATGCATATCCAGGAAGCCTAAATGCATAACTAACATATCGCTCAACTCTCCAGACTTTTGCAGAATGTCCAGATTTCTGCCTCATATTTTCGGTCTATTCACAATAAAATTTGTGGTTTTCTACCAAATTACTGAGATGGTCTGAAATACAGTAAACTCTCCGTTAACTGGCACCCATGGGGATTGGTAGATGCTGGATAACTGTTAATTTCTGGTTGCTTCAGAGTTACTATTAAAAAGAAGCTTGACTAATACTGTACCCTATACTATTTGTTTGGTTTCACTTGTTCTCTGGTTGGGGAGAGAGGAAATGTATTTCTGTCTTATTTTTTTAAAACTCTAAAACTCTAAAAACATAAGGCATGTTTCTGCAGTGGCGGGGACAGAAAGTGCAACACATAAAAATTGCACTGTATTTCTTCTATATATATATTTTTTTGCTGGTTGCTTGAGAGTGCCAGTTGCTTGAGTTCTGGTTAACTGAGAGTTTACTGTAATGACATACATTTGAGTTTCGGACTTCATATCCTTCAGAAAATGTATATTAAAAGAAACCCTGTTACTCTATGAACTTCCTAAGTTTATAAGAGCAATATTTAAATCTGTCCCTATTTTTGGGCCTTTGATCCCCCACTTTGTCAGGCTTTGTCCATATTTCTTGGTCTAAGAGGTTGAGAGGTATGATATATACTGATAGTATTTTGATGTCAAAGAAAGCTGATTTGTTCTTGTAAAGTCACAATGTTATGAACAGCGCCAGCAGAGTACCTATCTGATGAACAGCGCCAGCAGAGTACCTATCTGATGAACAGCGCCAGCAGAGTACCTATCTGAGTGAACATTTTCCCAAAGCAAGCTATATAGCCTGAAAAAAGCTCTATAGTCTTTGCCAGCTTTAAAATTCAAATGAATTAATCTGACATCTTTAAAACCTGCTGAGCTGAGTGTAGTGAAGAAATAAGATTTGAGTTTTCTTGTACCCTTAAGCTTATCTCAGTTGGCAGCATACCAGCTGTGCTGCTTTAAGTCATGGAATGTGAACACATTTATACTCTCTGTGTCTTCATCTTGGTGCCTACCTCTTGGGATATATGCATATTTTATACACAATATAATACCCAAATAATCATTGCTTCAGAAAGACACAGTAAGTATTTGATACTAAGATTTTAATTTTATTTTTGTAAAATGACACCCTTAACGTCTGTGTCTTCTATTGCAGGGTAAAGTTGTGCCGATTGGTGATACCTGCTGTGAAACATGTAAGTTCCAACAATTTCATTATTACAAGAATGTAAGGCTTTATATGGTCACCACAATTCTTTTTGTAACACATATGAAGGTCAGATCTTTGAAAGCAGTTTTTTTGACTACCCCCTCCAAAAAAATGCATGAAACTGCATTTTCTGAAATATGTCATCAAAATTTAAAATATATCTATTATTCTGGAGTTGAGTTACCCTCACCTTCTCACAAATGGAAGGGGATATACTCCTTGTCTGAATTACTTAAGATAATTAACTCTAACATTGCAGCATGTTAGGGATGGAAAAGGACTCATGGTTTTGCTGCAGGTTCTGATCAGCTGTTTCAAAGAGAGAACTGGTAAAGAACTGCTTAATGATGGCGCCATTAAGAAATGTTATGATTTCTGCCCACACCTTTTAAAATACGAAAGCTTATACAACAACTTACCATGTATCTGATCAGGCTTCCCTACACCTTTTCAAGTTTATAGTAGATAATATTCCTTGTGATTGAGTTTAACTCCACAATGTTGAACACCCCATCATTGTTCTGATTATGAAATCATTGCTTTTGTAGATTATAAGTGTGTGCCGGTAGTAAGTGTTATGTGTGTCTTTTCCCTTTTTACTGTCTTTGTAAAACTGTGGAGTTGGAACATATAACTTCATGGGGTGTTGAGGGGTACAGAGAGGCTTGGCCCCTACAAAAACACTTTCAAGTTTTGCATTGGGCTATGCCCTCACAGAGCTGAAGCTGATAAGGTAAGACTTTGTTGAGCTGACTGTGAAGGAAAGAGAAGCATTTGACTATGTAACTGCCATGTATACGTTCCTTTGCACCTCAAAAAACGTTAATCATATTTTCTTCTTCGTCTTCTTATCTTAAGATCTGGCAGGACCATCCAGCATTTCTTTCACTCCTCATAAGAAAAGATGCACAGTTATTCTGTGGGGTTTAGTGTGATTGTTCACCTGTGTTTATGTTTACAAACAGTCCTTGCCAGGTGGTAATTCTAGCTCCAAAAACAATAGATATGAAGCAGAATAATGCTGAATGGAATTTTCTGAAGAAATATGTGGATGTACTATAAATAATCATTTCTCATTTAATTGCTAACCTAAAGCATTAAAAACCATAAGGGATCATAGCTTAAAATAACAAGGTTTCAAGCCCCACTTCACTCTTCAATGTACCAAATTATATATACTACCTCTGAGGTCACACAGACTCCGAGAAAAGGGAGAAAGAAAAACACAACAGTCGCCTTTTATCTCTTTTCTGACTCTAATGCTGATTAAACCAACTTGATGACCTTCCAGATACAATGTTCAGAGCATATCATAAATGGAGGTGCATATCATAAATGGAGGTGAAGAGTTTCCCAACATGCTTATAGACTATAGAATAAATATACCCTCAGCTCGGCATGTAGCTACCCAAACATCTTTGTAATGCCCTGTGATGCCAAGTAATTGGTTGTCAATTCATACTTTAATACTTGCACATGGTCAGTTCTATATACAACTGTGATGCACTTTGCCATTGCTATAGTTGTTGTTGTCCAATAAAGACTGGAACAAGAAAAGTTTCCCAAAATGCATATATTATGAGTTTGGGTGTTTAGTCTATTCCAGAATATTCATAGTTAATACAGATACGCTTTATCATTGTCTTCAAACATGAATATGTCTTTAAGGTCACAGGCTAGCATTGTGGATTCGTAATATCTTGTGATATATGGCCCATTCCCTCTGCCAATTAGCAGGCACAGATATCACTCCAATTTTCATTCAGTTATACTACAATTGTTGTGTGTGTGTGTGTGTGTGTGTGTGTGTGTGTGTGTGTGTGTGTGTGTGTGTGTGTGTGTGTGTGTATGTGCTTTGTTAGAATCTTCCTGAAAACTTTTTTCTGCTTCCTTTTGTAGATAGATTAGGGTCATTTGATAACAGAAGAACTACTAGTGTATCATTGTAATTCTCAGAATTGTACACCAACAGCATAGTTTGATAGCTGACGAATCATTCTGACACATCTGGAGATGGATAAGAGGCAGTTTTCTAGAAACAGCATACATGTACATTCACTGCAACAGGTGCTACATAACTAACTTATTGCACTTTACTGTTAATTCCATTTGTTTGGAGATGGCACCCCTTAAGCCCTCCAAAATCTACATCTTAAAAATAAGTCCTAGGTATGCATGAGTCAAAGTGGGCAGCATTACCCTGAAAAATGAAAATAATTATTCATATCTGTATATTTCTAATCTAATCTATCCACCTATCAGTCTACCCACCTGTCAATTTATCTGTCTGTTTGGCTGACTTGCTATCTGTAGTGTTTACTTATGTATTCTAAACAAAAACAGCAAATATAACACCATTCTGCAGGGGTTAAAAGGCACTCAAATAATTAGCAAGTAACAGCTCTTTCCACTGGCAAAGCCAAGTAAGTTGCAATTCTGGAAATGGCGAAGGCCAGTGTTCTCCATGATAGTTCACAGATATGTCAAGTCAGTTTTAGTGAACTATAAACCCCTTTCCAACACTAGGGATGCAAAACTCCTTTATTAATGATTTTAGATAACATAAATAACTTTTGATGGTTTATAAAATTAGTTTAGTATTTCTTATTGATTCTCTGTCAAATACCACTACCTGTTTTGTGTTAGATACCTACAACTTTAACTTCTGTGCTGTCCTGCCATTGATACTGGCATGCCTCATTTCCTAAAGATACTTTTAACTGTTAATTGTTTTAAATAATATATGTGATTTCTCCTGTGATATGTGCAGAAACAGTCTTCCATAATATTTCATAGAAGTTAAGAGAAAAGTAGCTCCTTACTCATCTCTACGCCTGCTACTTCTGGAATGATCTAAGTTATTTCTCTAGATGAATGATTTATAACATTCACCCTAGAAACATCAAGCCAGCCTGTTCATTTAACATTATTTCCTTCATTTTATTTAACCCTTCTTCAATTTCCACATCCACTATTTTATACATATTCTGTCATTCATGTTTACCCTCCTGCACATTCTATGTGCCATTAACATTATTCCTGTTACTTTTACAGTTGAATAGTCTCTTAATACATCCCTTAGCTTGGCAGTTTCTGCAGACTTTTGTTTAAACCAATGCATACCAGCTCTGAACAGTTGATAGTGTTGTCACCTCACAGCAAGAAGTTCTCCGGTTTGATTCTCAGCAGGGGTGCCTTCTGTGCAGTCTGTATGTCCTCTCTGCAGTCACATGGGTTTTTCTTGGTGCTCCAGTTTCCTCCAACTTTCCAAAGACATGCAGTAGGTTGATTGGACACTCTACATCGGCCATAAATGTGAGTGTGCATGCAAGTGTGTGGTACGTAAGAACAGCCACTGCAGGGCTAGCCATCCAGTGACGTGAACCTTGGCTCTAGTTGATTGTCACTGTTAAAGTGACCTCCAACCCATGTGTAAAAATGGGAAAAAGGAGTTGTGGATGAATGGATTAATATCAGCTCTGTGTGAGAGCTACACTTAAAACATAAGTAGTTTCTTAGAATTATAAAACAGTCCATTAACACAATGTTCAGCCACATGTTAGCACAGACTAACTACCACACTTGTCTCCTGACACTAATCTTCATACCAGCATGAGCTAGTTAATCCTTTACTAACAATAATGTGCGTGTGACTTTACTGTTTAATAGTGTGCTATTTACAAGTTAATATTTTACTAACAATAATGTGTTTGTGGCCTCACTGTTTAATAGCGTGCTTCTTGTTTACATATTTTTACACATTTTTGTGTGTGACTTTACTGTTTAATAGTGTGCTTTTTGTTTACATATTTTTACACATCTCTGGATGTACATTCATAGCTGTCATATAATAGGATTCTTTTTACTCATATGATAAAAGGCAATGAATTGTTATGATAGCCAAAACTTTTTAATGTACCTGTGTTTTGTAAATACTACTCTGAAGTGTGGAGCTTTTCTCCCAAGGCCTTCACTGAAAAAGGACATATATCTAGTTGGACCAGCCCAGTCAACAAATGTAAAATTAATAAATAAATAAATGTTCTTCCTATACTTTAGCTACTGTTTCTATTAATAATGCTATGCTGTATGATTTAAATCTTTTTTAGAGGGTGGCTGCTGTTGTACCCATTTCATAAGACACTGCACATAGACCTATTTCTTTGTACACTTGTAAATACTTCACCAGACTCACAGGTTGTGGCTAATTTAAGTAGCTGTGTCATATATTCCAAAACAATCCATGCATCATCTCTGTTTTTCTTGCACAACTTAAATTGCACTGCAGTTATTAATGATTGTTACTTTATTTTTTTATCTTTGCAACTTCTTTAAATCACTTTTCTTGTCATAGCTTCTGATATGAGTCTTTGAGGGAGAGATGGACAACGTTACATGCAAATGTTATCAACCATTCATAACCTTGTCTCAACTAAATCAAAAAATAAAACATATTTTCCAGCTACAGTCCCACATGTATGGCATGAGTACTACACCAACTGTACATGTACTACACCATCTGATCATATATATTTCAACTCTAGAACTGCACAAGTACTACACCATCTGATTTTATATATACCAACTCTAGAACTGCACAAGTACTACACCATCTGATCTTATACATAGCAACTCTAGAACTTCACAAGTAGTACACCATCTAATCTTATATACACCAACTCTAGAATTGCACAAGTACTATACCATCTGATCTTATATAGACCAACTCTACAACTGCACAACTATTACACCGTCTGACCTTATATATAACAGCTCTAGAACTGCACAAGTACTACACCATCTGATCTTACATATACCAACTCTAGAACTGCACAAGAACTACACCATCTGATCTGATATTTATATATACCAACTCTAGAATTGTGCAAGCACAAAGAAGAGACAAATCTCCAAAAGGAAAGGGATTACTGCATGCATACAATTAGAAACCAAAATGGCAGTGATTTCTTATGGAAAACATTGACTAGTGAGTTCAGGCTCATTGAGTGGAACTCAGAAAATTAGCACCTTATGCATTCTAAGCTTGACAAGGTTTAGGGAAGCCCTTCTCTTTTTGTGAATTGCTAGCTGTTTTTACTAAACATTACAAAATTCTCTACATTTACATTTTTGTGTCCTTTATGTTTAGCAGCACTAGCAGTTATGCCTTCTGAAACATATTGTAAACTAAATAGGTTTGGGGTGGATGAGTCTGTGTATTTGTCTGAATGTATGTGTGCTTGTGTGTGCTTGTGTGTGCGTGTGTGTGCGTGTGTGTGTGTGTGTGTGTGTGTGTGTGTGTGTGTGTGTGTGTGTGTGTGTGTGTGTGTGTGTGTGTGTGTGTGTGTGCACGCACGCGCGCACGCATGTCATTGCAAGCTTCTTTTCTGTAGTGCACTGTTGACTGGTCAACTGCCATTGGATGGGCAATGGGAGGAGTTAGCAGAAAAAAACTGAAAATCCTAAACCTGCTAAATTATGACCCTGGTCCCTGGCTGTCATCCATATTCAACACTTAGCAGTGGCAAGGATGGCTTAAGGATTTCATTGAGTTAATGGGAGGAAAGTATCATATTGATTATGCTGACTGACAAGGAGGAATGTCCATGGTGAGTTTACATGCTCAGATGTTTCCTCAACCATCCTATCACTGTTGGTAGCCACATTTATTAAAACTAACTTTACTCTGCACGGCTCATAAATAATAAAATAAAAAAAAAGTTGTTTGGAACTTGTATCATTTTAACTGATAATGCAAAATAACAAAATAGAAGGTAAAATAATTGTTTTAATACTGAGTCTTTGAGTACTTTGCTCATGCCATTATGCTAAGACTAAAAGTAAACCGCTACTCACAAAAAAGTGCTGTTTAAAACATTAGTAAATATTTTGAAACAGGAAGATCACTACAGGGAGTTTATACTGAGATAATAATCTAATCTCAGATGATCCCACACGCAGTCTATATATTCTGGTTTATAATACACAAAGTCTGTATATTCTGGTTTATAGCACAATGAAGGCATTCTGACAAATTATTAATTAATGACACAGTCTTAACATAAGGCACATTCTTTTCTAATTAGCCCCTAGTGAAACAGATGCCCCTTTGACTTCCCCTAGCTGCGTGCATCAAACAGAGAACTAGGGTATACAAGCTTTTGTATAGAAAATAAAAAATACCAAACCAGCACAGCTAGGCACAACACAATTTACTTTGAGAAACAAATGGAGCTAAAAGAAGTAAGAGCTTTTGCGATATTCACATCACTTTATCAGTCATACAGTCTGATGAAGCGATGTGCTGGTTCGGTATTTTTTATTTTCTATATGTATAGTTTGCTTATTAGGACCGCACTTTTATCCTGGTCTTGACTTCTACAGTTGCTGTTTATACTAGCTTTTGTGTTGGGAAATCCAAATTCAATTTGCCCGTTTCTACACAACTGGACTTTACTAGTCTACCTAATTAAGAATTCCTATGAGGTATGGCTCTAGCTCACCACCTTGGTCAAAGCAGCAGCCTTAGAGAACAGTGCTTTACGCCTGTAAAAAATCTAAGAACTACCATTTGCATAGCCTGTAGAGCTGCACCACAAAAATGTAGGGTCAATTTGTCCATTTCTACACAAGTGGACTTTACTAGTTTACCTAATTAAGAATTCCTACGTGGAGAGGCTCTAATTTACCACCTTGGCCAAAACAGTAACCTTAGGAAACAGTGCCTTACTCTTGCAAAAAATCTAAGAACTAGCATTTGCATAACCCATAGAACTTCACCGCAAAAATGTAGGGGTACTAAATGTTACTTCTATTAAACTTTTTCAGTAAATCATTGTAATTTGTTATAGTTTTGATAAATGTCAGAGTACTAAGCTACTCTGTGTTACGCTCACACCTAGAAGAATCCCCCCATTAGCTTGATGTTTGTTTATAATATCCCTTCTCTTTTAGCACAAATTGATAAGGGTAAAGTTTAAAAACAACTAGATCTTTATTTCTACAACAGAATCTGGTCTAGTAGTACCTAACTAAATACAAAAACAAACTACAATAAATACAAAAACATGTATTAGGAGGACCAGTGCTGGAGAATCTTTCCTCCCTTACATTACCTACATTTCTGGAAGCCACGTCTCTGATTGTTTTTTTCTTGTACATCCACTATCATGGATTAGCCCACCCCCTCTGATCTCATATAGTACTTTAAACTTTCCCAGACCAACCTATCCCACTGTCCCTTGCGCCAGTTAAAACCAGCTTCACTAACTATAGTGTTTCTTTTCTAATTACCCCCTAGTGAAACGGATCCCCTCTGACTTCCCCTAGCTGCGTGCACTGCACAGAGAACTAGGGTATACTAGTTTCTCTGTTGGAAAAAATAAATGTATGTGATTTTTTATTTTATTTACTAAGTATTAGACATCACATTGAATAGGGCTTTATGTGTTTATCTCTGACAAAACATCTACTGAACGTGGATATGGTGTTCCACTGATATCATGAAGATCTGTTTTTCATGCGGATTACTTCTGCAGAATCCTAGTCACTGCTATTTTATGTCTGTTGTCAGTGAATATCTTCCAATATGTCTTTATGAAAATGTACATTGTACTTGTCATGACTGCACTATATTCTCATATTGTAACTGCTTAACTGTGTTTATTACCAATGCTGTCCTCACAAACTCACTGTTTACCTGGCAGAAACTGTTGTAATATTATGTTTTGCCAAATACTTCAGCTGTATTTCCTGGTCAGACTAGTTTCCTTTTGGTAGTTATGCTGCTCTGACTGTGCATTGTCTCAGCCTGCACATTGTGTTAAGATCTGCTTTATTTGAACTGTGCCGCAGGATTAGTCTGATTAAATAGCTCCCTGAATTAGAGTATTCCTCTGTAATACTTATATACATTTTCTGTTTTTGCCTATCTGTTCTAACCCTCCTTATTCTTACATTTCCTTTCTGTTACAATTATGCTATCCAGGCAGCTATTCCTGAACCCCACTAATACATGCAACTTTTATTGCTGACTGTTGTATTTATGCTTGTTTTTCTTCATTTTTTTACAGTCATTTCACCTGTTTTATACAAGTGGACTTTGCTAGTCTACCTAATTAAGAATTCCTACATGGCATAGCTCTAATTCGCCACTTTTGTCAAAGCAGCAAACTTAGGGAACAATGCTTTACTCCTGTGAAAAATCTAATAACTACCATTTGCATAGCCTGTAGAACTGCACCACAAAAACATAGGGTGACTAAATGTTATTTATGTCTAACTTTTTCAGTAAAATATTGTAATTTATTATAGTTACACTAAATTTCAAATAGAGGACTACCATGCTCCGTGTAACACTCACAGCTATAGGACTCCGCCACCCCTCGGTTGTTGTTTGTTTATAATATCCCTTCTCTTTTAGCACAAACCAGTAAGGGTATGATTTAAAACAACAATATCTTTTTTCAACAGCATCTGGTCTAGGAATACCTAACTAAATACAAAAACAAATTACAATAAATACAAAAACATTTATTAGGACCAGTGTTGGAAATTTTTTCTTCCTTTACCTACATACCTGAAAGACACTTCTCTAGTTGTTTATTTTTTTGTACATCCACAATTGTGGTTAAGGTATTGAAGTTACACCCCACCCAAGCGATCACTCCACTCCCCTACCCTACCCCCAATTTCCACCCACATCAGTTACATTTATACTATCCTTAACCACACCTCCTTTCACATGTCCACCAATCACACACATTTTCCACTTAGCATATTACTATACCACACCCCTAGGCAACCATTCAAAGTCAGTTATTATAGCTGACTCAGCCCTCTTACCTGCCACATCAACCTCATTAATAATTCTACTCCTATCAGATGTCTTTCAACTTTTTCTTTTTTACTCCTATTAGCTACTCTTAACATGGACCACCCCTTTACTATGATAATCTGCCTCTTCTGCCTCACACTATCCATTTCACTCCTAACACATTGTACTGCACTAAAAACTCACAAAATCAATGTTATCAAAACTTCTATCACATCTGACAAAGGCCTTGATATGCAAACAAAAAGTTACTCTAATATGTAAGTTAGCCTATTTACATCACACACCCTTCTATTTATAAAACATAACATTTTGCAACCCTGCTCTAACTCTGAACTATTGCTTCTCTCAAAACTAAAATCTAAAATAAAATGGATCAGCACCAACCATTACTGTTACCATTTCTCAGATATACCCCAGTGTGGGGATATCCACCCAAACCCAGGGCCTACTCCAGCTTCCCTTTCTTGCAATCGATCTTCTTCAAACACTCTATTTCTGGTTACACTAAACCTACATAGTATTTGTAATATAACAGACTTCCATATATAGTTATTGCAACATACTCCTGACATATTCGCAGTCACAGAAACATGGCTAAAACCAAATATACAAGACTCTTAAATACTCCCTCCAGGCTTCAATATAATTAGATCTGACAGAACTCATAAAAAAGCAGGAAGGGTAGGTAGCCTTAATCCATCCTATGTTATATACAATTGCACCCTACTCCAAGCCAAGCCCCAAATTAAGTAATAATGAACTCCCCATTGCCTTCTTAAAACTTAATAACACTAAACAACTTTGTATTACAGTTCTGTACATCCCCCCAGCTAACAACACTCCCATACTAGAGGATATCCTGTCCTGGTTATCTCAAAATATATTCAGTGAAATGATTATCATAGGTGATGTTAATATCAACTAGCAAAACTTAATCTCAGACTTCCCAGACAACAGTATAAATCTCTTTGGCTTTGCACCACTTATTACAACTCCAACTAGAGTCCCTAATATTAACAACCAAGAATCAGTTCTTGACTGGATCCTAATCACAGATTCAAATATATATTCCAACTCTGGTACTCTTCCAGACACATTAAGTGACAACTTGCCTGTATGTATATATATATATATATATATATATATATATATATATATATATATATATATGTATAGAACTATTACCCATTTACCCAAAGGTCATAATTATAAGACCTCCCATAACCTAACTAACTTCAACCAGAAACTCTTTACTCATATCCTGAAACCCTTAAACTGGTCCATACTGAAAACTCTACCCCTGGGTGATGCAATGAACTACTTTAATAAACTATTCCTAGACACCCTTAATAGCTTCGCACTACTCCAAACAAAAAGAACAAAAATCAATCATGCCCCTTGGTAACAAAGTTCACAAAAACACTTCTGGTAAACACAGACAACGCCTAGAAGGAATGGCAGAAGAACAAAAATGACCAAAATCTACAAAACTATACATATCTATGCAATCAAGCAAATAAACTTATAGCTATTGATAAGAAACAATACTTTACACAACAACAAACCAACCACAAAACCGACCTGAAAAAGTTCTGGTCTACTGTCTCATTACTTCCCACCCCAGGATCCAAACAACACCCTTCTCCATTTACTGACAAATCTCCAACTCAGATTGCAAATTTGTTTAATATCCACTTTACAGAAAGTATAGCCAACCTGGTCAATGATTCCAGTAAGCCCCATACTCCCAACACCATAGGTAATCACAATGTACCTCTCTCTCAAACGTCACCAAACATACCACACTCCCATCCCACAGTACTCAAAGCATTTTTGCTATGGCCTCTAAACCTCCAACCCTCTCACTATGTCCTGTATCCACTAGCTGTATACGTAACCTACTACAACAAATAAAACCCTTCTCTCTTTCAACCAACAATTGCTGCTGATGCCATTGCCTTCCCAGCTAGTATTCTCATCAGTGGATCCATCATTGAATCCTACGTCCCCTGCCTTTGGAAAAAAAAAATATAAGCCCATTACACAAAGGAGGTAATTCTATAGAATATCTAATCCACCCCATCGCCATCCTATATCCTCTCTCCAAACTCTTAGAAACATGTGCATACAAACAACTCCTTGACCACCTAATCCACAATGAGCTATTAACACCCACCCAACACAGCTTTAGACCTGCTCATATTACAACAACTGCAATAATATTCTTCATGGACACAATCAGCAAAGCAAGATATTCCAGCCAAGTAACCTCAGCTGTATTTCTTGACCTATCAAAGACTTTCAGTGCTATTTCACACCCCAAACTCTTACAGCAACATTTTTCCCTCTGCCTTTCTGGTCCCTGTCTACAGTAGTTTTCCAGCTACCTATCTGATAAACAACAATGTGTAAAATCGCAAGGCTGTCTCTCTCAATATATAAGCAATAAAACAGGTGTTGCACAGGGATCCATCCTTGGACCGCTCCTCTTTACCACCTTCATAAATAATCTCCATACTGTCACCTGCCAAAGTTCCCTAATCCAATATGCCGATGACTCACCTCTCATCTCCTCTTCCAACAAAATAGTACACCTCAGACAAATAATGCAAACTGCTTTTTCCTCCAAGTCCTAGCTTAATAATGCACAATTATTACTCAACCCCAACAAAACCAAATTCCTCCTTTTTACACCAAAGGCAAGTTCAACTGACTTTAAAATATTTTCATTAAATAACACAGAAATCAAAGTAATCCCATATACTAAATTACTAGGAGTAACAATAGAGAATAAACTTACCTTTGAGCTTCATACACATAACACCATCAAAAAACATCATCTCAAATTAGGGATCCTCTATCAGCACAAAAGAATTCATGGATGCAGTTACCAAAACATTAGCCACAACCTGCCTACTACCTTCCATACTACATGGTGCCCCCATTTTAACCAACCTTCAGATCACACTAAAAAACAAGCTTGAATCCTGCTATAACAAAATCACTAAATTTGCAACAGGTGTATCATATATTAAACTCCACTGCTCAGCTCTTACTCCCCTTAACTGGCTAGAATTCCCCCAACATCTTTACTACATTCAACTTACAATTACCCATAAAATTCTCTACAATCCTGAAGCCTGCCCTGCCTTAAAATCTATACTTCAAATCTACACACCTGAGTTCTCTGCTCTGAAGACAAAGAGCTTCTAACTCTATACAAACCAAATAAAACTGCCAAACAATGTCTATACTCCTACTCAGTGACTAAACTATGAAATTCACTACCCTTAGATATTAGAACTACCTCTAAATTTAAGAAATTCAAGTTTAAACTAAAATACATTGTGCTCTGGTCACGTATCTGTTCCTGTTGCAAACCAAGCTGACTCCCATCCAAATTGCTCTAATTCAAGTTCAAGTACTTCACTCCTACCTCCTCCACACTTGCTTTCTCTCTTCTACCTTTATCTGAATTGCAACTCTCTCCTCTACTAATTTTTCACACTTCTTTCTTCCATCTGATATCCTCCTACTCTAATCAACTCAACCACCAACTCCCTGTGCTCATGTATCAGCCTACCATCTACTTATTTTATCTCTTTTCTAATTCATCTATATCTTCCCACAATTTCACCCTTCACCTTTCCTTTCCTCTAATTCTAACAATCTTCTCTATTAATAATAAGGAGTGACATTCCAAAGACATGCAGTAGGTGGTTTGGACACACTAAATTGGATGTAGATAAGAGTGTGTGTGTGAGTGAGTGGTACAAATGAAATACCATGGCAGGGCTAGCCACCCGGCAGTGTAAACCTTGACTCGGGATGATTGTCACTGCTGAAGTGACAGCCTGACCCCATGTCCAAAAATGGGAAAAAGGGATAGAAGATGGATGGATCTCTGGATCTACTCAAATAGCCTGACCTACTATATAATTCTCTTTTACTCCTGTCACACGTATCTGTGTGATCTCACCATAATACAGCCATGCCTCCTATAAAATTATCCTATGTACCATGTTTTGTTAAACTTTCTGTGTAAATGTATTGTTTGCAGATATGATTGTTAATTTTCTATGTAAAAAACATATTTTAGATATTTATACTTGCATGTTTATTTTACCTGGTATAAACGTTTGTATATGCCTTTTGTTTTTCTGGGTTTATTTGCAATTTGACTTTTCTTTTGCTTGTCAACTTTTTGAAAACGATATATTTGTTTTGCTTTATCTCTGTACTGGAGCTTTTCTCCCTGGACCTCCACTGAAAATGGCTTTCTCGCCCAGCCAGACTTTCATGGTAACCAAATGTCTAATTAATTTATTCATTAATTAATGTGGAAGCAGATCAGAGACTTTTAGTTTATTGAGTCATATTTCATATTGATTACTAGTTAGCAAGGATGTAAAATGTTTCATCTGCCCTATAACTTTTCAAGTTTTTGATTTTTTTTAACACAATTTATTTACACATGATCATATTGTGCCTTATTGGATCTAGGTATAGAAGCTGAATGCAGGCAAACAACTGGGATACTCAAGCATATTCAGATTAATGACTGCATCACGGAAAATCCAGTGGATATCAATTACTGTGAGGTAAGGATGAGAAACTTCCAATATTAATTATCCATCTTTTGGGCTGTGTTAAAAAAGGCAAATTATTAAATTTATGAATTTTCCCCCTGCTTTAAAACCTTCAATAGTCAGTATCAGACATATTGTCATCAAAAACAATTGTGCAGAAGCCACGTTAGAGCTTGAAGATATTGCAAAATATACATCTTTCATTCTCAAAAGTGAATAAATATTACAGAGTTGTGTGGTGTGCAAAAGCATTGTATAACAACAATAATTTGGAGCTATGAATTAAAATCAGTGGTGGTAATAGAAAGTTCGAGCCATGCCTTAGTGAAAGACATAGTAGTTTGTGCAAGCTATGTTAAGGAAAACAGCAAATTATAAATGGGCACACTGGAATAACAGGCTATAAAATCAAGCTGTGAGGAAGGATGAAAGAGCTTGGTTCTTTTTGAAACTCTGAATGTCACGGCTCTGATAACTGCAATAGTGAAAGTGTGACTACAGGGGTACATACTAAAGGCTGAGGTTACTGTACCTCTTCCTACTCTCAGGTGCACCCACCTCATAGTACTTATAAGCATCAGTACATGTGTGGGTGGCACAGAACTCATGTGTGGGAGATTCAGGTCAGAAGCCCTTCCCCCAAAAAACACTTTAGTTGCATTACAGAAAGTTTCAGATTTGTTGTCTTTTGCAATCAAATTATTAATTTTTTTTATCTCTCTATCTGCTTCTTCAGAATTCTTTCTCTTCATAGTTGCTGTGATTTTTCTGGGTTAGTTCACGTTGTCTTTGGTCAGTTATTTATGCTCCTCCCCTTCTTACTTATTAACTCAGACACTGATGAACTATTCTGTTACAGTGCACTATGACATCTGTCTATCCATCTGTTGGTCTGTCTATTTATCTATCTATCCAGCTTTCTATCTATCTAGCTATCTAGCTATCTACCATTTGTCTATTTAACTATCTATCCATCTGCCTGTCTAGCTACATATCTGTCTATCTAACTAACTATTCAATTGCTAACCAGGTAGGTGGACTAGTTCTAAGACCATTTTCAGCCACAGCCTGGATGGAAAAAGATCAAATCTACCAACAAATATACACTTTCACAGCTTAATGGGTATACCAATAAAAGCAAGGTTTATCAAGTGTAAAACAAGCAGATTGCTTATACAAAGGAATAGCAAAAGAAAACGCATATAAATGTGGTATACTAAAGTTGATGAATAAATAAATAAATAAGAAAAGAGAGGGCTAGAGTGCATATTAATAACAAATATGAAAACTTTGCTGCCTTATGTGAAATTTTACATACAAATGAAAACTAACATGCTTAAAACTGCAGATACTTAAAAATGTATTCATAGAACATAACTAAAGGGAACTTTCCACAACTGTTCAATTTATTCACATTTGATTTTACATGTACAGTATTTATATATATATATATATATATATATATATATATATATATATATATATATATATATATATATATATATATATATATATATATATATATATATATATGGGAGTCCTTCATTTGTTCGAACTTTCAAATGTTCGAAACTCATATGGCCGACACCATATGAGCGAACATTTGAAAGGCCAGCAAATGATAGCGGAGATCCAGCTACAGTGCGGGACTAGGAGATTCCCCTTTCCTGCACAGTTTTACTGTGTTTAAGTAGGTAAATGGTGACTGTGTTCTATTTCATGATGTTGGTCTTTCAGAATGTTGACCATATGATGTCAGCCATATGAAAGCTGGCATTCTGAACGGTCGACATTCTGAAGTAGACCTATATATATATATATATATATATATATATATATGTATATATATATATATATATATATATATATATATATATATATATATATATATATATATATATATATATATATATATATATATATATATATAATATATATATATATATATAGTAGTGAACAATTGGCGAATGCATAATGCAGAACAGTTAAATGTGCAAAATGCACTACCAGCCTGCTTTCACTGAATCACAAGTAACTAAACTGCTTGGAATGACACCAAAGTGTAAAACAATGCATAGATGCACAGGGACCATGCCTCACAATGCATGCTTTAATGTGGGATGATTGTAAAATTTAGAAAGTGTTCAGAATGAAAAGGTATAGTCCGAGAAATATACTTAGAATGCAGGTAGCTGTAAAGTGTGCTGTGCAAGATAATGGGATGCAGACCTCAGTGGGAGATAACTGTGAGATGACTGTGTGTCTTTAAGCAAGTAGTAATGCCTGATAGGGTGTCCTCTACACTCCTGGAAGGGCATTATTTACACAATAACACTCACCATGGAGGGCATTATTGCACTCATAGAGAATGGGTTACCTGTTAACATTGATTTGCATTGTTTTGTTTGTTTTTAAATATATATATATATATATATATATATATATATTCATATATTTGATGCAAAATAGCTTCTCCATCTAATGTTTCAAACTTATTTTAGTATATACAATTGTTTTTGAAGGAAGTATTTTACATCCAAAATATGAATTATATAACTATTAATGTCCACACACACACACACACACACACACACACACACACACACACACACACACACACACACACACACACACACACACACACACACACACACACAGCAGTTTGACTAGTGAACAGACCCTCAAATATGACATGAAAAAAAATAATAACAATAATAAAAATTTAATGGAAGGCATTATAGCCCCCACCCCCCTCCACTTTATAGTCCATGATATTTTCAGCATATGATAATGCTGCTTTAACTAATGAATATCAATGAGGTTTAACGTCAGATAGTGCCAGACATTTTTAGCCCTATCTCTATCTCTCTTTCTCTCTCTCTCTTCCTCACACACACACACACACACACACACACACACACACACACACACACACACACACACATTCACTCTCTAGCTTTATTACTGTCCAAGCTTTATGGCAGTTTAATATGCTGCCTCAAAGTGGCAGAATTGTTTTTCAGTGTGCATCACCAGTACTTTAACACCTTGATGGAGAACATTCATTCTCCAATCAGAGTGGTGATGCACAGGTCACCCATTCTCTAATAGTAATTAATGTAATTTTCGAATAGGTTTGACAACTCCAGGAAATAAACATGTCTTAGCACAATCTCTTTATATATGTGTGCTCCTGTTGTGCCTTTTGAGGTCTGCCTAGACATATTTTAAAAATAAAGAGACTGTTTATGAAGGGTCGAGAGTTTTTGAAGTTCATTAGATTCACTAGCGTATCAAATGTCACTCATATGCTCCTTATTTATCATAATATATTTATAATTAAATAAAACCAGGTTTTATTAGGCTTCCTTGTGGAGAAAATGGGGAACAACTTATCTGACAAATAAACAACAAAAAACAAAATGAAAAAAAACACCAAAAAAGCACCCGAGGAAGAAGAAATGTAGTTTTTAGCATAAAACACTTTAATTGCGCTATTCATCAAACCAACTTCTTCAGAAACACACATCTGAATAATAATGGCATCAAGTGTAACCTTTTCATAACTTATAGGTATTATGAACTCTTCTTTATTTTGTTTCCTAGGGAAAATGTACAACAAAATCCATCTATTCTTTGGAGAAAGAAAAGGTCGAAGACCAGTGCATCTGCTGCTCGGCTACAAGGACGAATCCTAAGATAGTATCACTACGCTGTACCAATGGTACGATGGTACAGCACCGAATACTAAATGCAGTGGAGTGCGAATGTTTGTCTCACCGATGTGAGAGTGATTTTGGTCAAAAGCACATTTAACGAAAAATAAAGACTGACATTCTTGGTATCTCCTTCTTTGAAAAGCATAATAAACATCTTGGCAATTTGTTTTATAATTAAGGGCTCTGCTGCAATTCTATAATTTCCCTGCTAAGTTTACCGGAACATTTCCAGCTGAATCAGGTGATTCATTAATGGCTAATTTCTGTAACAGTGGACTGAAAGCTGATTATGTCATATTTATTCAAACAAGTTAGGTGATATTTCAAGAGCTTAGTGTTCTTAAATTAGTAATTATTGTCATATCAAGCAATTAATTAAAACCTACCAGCTAATGCAGAAAAGTTTATCACAGTGTAGCACCAGAGGGAGTCATTTAATATGGATGTAGAACAAACAACAAGACTGTATTACACCATTACAAATAGTTTATCATACTATCATTTAGACTGGTAGGTCTTTGGGTGTATTATTGTCTTAAGGCTTTGCAAGAAAAGCTAGTCATCACTGAGCATTTTATATGTATATACCTAACAGAAAAGAAATCTTGTCCTGTCTCATCCAAGACATGATAACAAAGATGTATCTTGCCAGTCAGTGCACTGGCCATGCATATAGATTGTTTAAAGCCATTGTTCCACCTCTGAACATCTACTAACAAAACACTGAGCTGTTGAAATATAGACTTTTCAAGGATGCAATCATTACATTGTAACATTTATGTCAAATACTGTTATACTTGTAAAACAACAGTCATGTCTCATTATTTGCTGCTGTTGCACTGTGGTTAGAATGAACATTTTTCAAAACACAACAGGTGATTTTCACATAATAAAGGTCATTCACACTCCACCCTTATTTATATTTTTTGTATTATTTTTTTTTTTTTTTCAATTCACATAAATGTTGTACTTTTTCTGTGTCAGGCATTACAAAGACCACAGAAGGTAAAACTAAGACATATTCTTCTACAGTATAAAGCAAGCAAAAATTAAGAATGGTGTGTTTGACAGGTATGTAAACTATGTAAGTAAGGTTGCAGTTTGGCCACTGACTACCTTATCATCACACTGCTGTACCATACTAGTGGAATAAATCATAATACATATATGAGGTTAGCACATCCAATCTTACATATTTTTAAATAAAATTCAAAGACATGCAAACAGCATACAAAATAAATCTGCAAAAAAACTTATCATAAAGCAGTAGTGTCATTACTGAAGAAACTCAGGAGGCCGAATCAGACATTCCTACTTGCTGTCCCCTCAAAGTTGGCTGCCCAAGTGACAAATACTGTTCAAGCATGCAGGAGATGACATTTATGAGGTATACCTTATGACTTGAACAATCTCCTCTGTTGGTGAGTATGGCAATTAAAAAGAACATTTCATATCTCTCCTGTATTTCTATCCCTCTCTAAGAGGCAGAAATGGATGTCTCCAAGACAGAAAATATTTTCTTGTATTCTCATAATCTGAATAACTATCTAACAAATTCTACTCTAATTTGCTTTTCATGACTTTTACAAATACGGTCACTTTTTATGACTTTTACAAATACAGTCTTCAGTCTCAAATAGTATAGGCTTTCACTGTCTTCTTTCATTAATTTTGAGTTAAGAGCAGTTGGTCAGTGCTCTAAAATCATGGACAATCAAAGTAGATGGACAGGCATACAATATGCAATCATGAATTGTTACATGTATGTTCCCAGACCACCTTTATTGTCCTTCTCCAAACACGCTCAGTAACACATAAGGGGGGCATGCAATGGGTATTATACAGGACTGTCATTCACTGCATGAACAATACAAACCTGACATCTTAAAAGCAGATGCTTTTCTTCAATCCTCTAGTCTCCACAAGGAGACATCAATGGAATACGTTTCTCATTCCAATATTGTTTTCCCTTGTGCTGTAACTCGATGAAGTGCCATGTTTTAGGACATATATAAAACCAGAAGTGTATTTAATAATCTGCAAATCAAAATATCAGCCCACCTGCCTATGTAGTCTAAAGATAAACAGCACCTTCATAACTGTGACCAGTCCATACATCCCTAACAGTGTACAGATTGTTCTTTAACTTCTTATTATCAAAACAAAAGTCTAAGGCTGTAGGCCTCTTTAAGGACCTCAGGAAACCCCAAGGCTGCAGGCCTCTCTGACATCAAATAGGTGCACCTATAGGTATAACGCATCAGTGAACATGATGGATCTCTCAGTCCAAGTTTTTATTTTCTTCCTACAGCCTTCAGATAATCCTTCAGTGACTAACCAACTAACCTGCATGTAGCCCCAAGACCTTATCTGTCTGCTATAGTAATTACTAGTTAAGAGTTTGTGATCTACCTAATTACTGTGAGAATGTTTCTACAATCCATATATTCTGAGAATACATTTAAATGTACATACAAGTTTTCTATAATCTACATGTTACAATACATATAGATGTGTGTACATGTTTTTATGTATATACTGCAAGAAAAACCCAGCCAAGCTAGAGTTATCTCTATGTGATACCTTAAACCTCCTGTAATAGAGGCCCATGGAATATCTGCAAATGACCCTTTAATGACATGAAATGTTTCAGCTTCATGGCTTCTGAATGCCATTGACTTGTTTTACTTTGTAAGTCTTTATGGTTACATTCATGCTAAAAAAAGTCAAACTCCATTAGCTATGGACATGCATGTTTCAGCCTTTTTATTGACCTCATCAGCACAGCATAACTGGATAGTTTAGTTATACTTAAGAAACACAGGATCCTTACCCTAATATTTATGGGCATCAGCTGGGTTTAAACACGATGTGTTTCTGAAGAAAAAAAATACTAGCCATTTCTTTATTCACAGCCAGTCAAAAATGTTAGAATAGCTGGCATGCCAATCAAATATTATAGTAGGATTTCTGCTCTATTAAAATTGTTTTTGAAGAAGAACTCTGAACAAATCACTGACAGGAATACATATTTTGTATCGAAATGTCCAGCCAAGCTAGAGTCTTTTCATTGTAATAAGGCTCCAGAAGTAGAGACCCATGGTATATAAGACAAGTGGATGGACACATGCATGCAATGCAGCGGAAGGACAAGTGGTGATAGGGAACAAAAACCAAACAACCAATTATATAACATAACACACCCCACCCACAGCATGCAAGTATCTACATAACAGAGAAGCTGGTGAATAAGAATCCATGCCATTTAATAAGATGTCAGCAACTGGCCAAGCAAAACAGAATTATATGATATGCCACATTCAGTAATCTTATAAGAATATTAAAGACACACTGCATATTAATTCCCTTGCCTTAACCTTAATGTTTGCATTTAGAGCAGGATTAAATCCATATAGCATACTAGATCATATAGTAGTCTAGGGATGTCACATCACATTGATATATCATTTGTAGGATAACAACTTTGCAAAATATTAACAGCAACATTTCGATCTTCGCATGGAACATATTTATGCCATATAGCTGGGACTTTAATCATTGTACCATCTTGTAATAATTTGCAGTCCTTAGCAAATGTAGCTGTAGCCATAACTAATTCAAATAACACATCCATTTATTAGTAATAATCATGCGAGTGACCTGCAACCTCCATTTATTAGTAATAATCATGCGAGTGACCTGCAATAGAGCCTGAGACTGAAAAATCGGACAGCTCACAGTCAAGAGTTGGGATTCAAATTCTTAAACAGTCAGTTTTAAGCATTTTTATGCCCTTCCTCAAACTCATAATGATCTTTTTCTTAACTTTACTTAATTGTGATGAAAACAGCCTAGTGTGGTACCACTGTTTTATGCTTTTGCTTAGACTTAAACCTTCTCTGTTTCTGACAGTGTGGGATGTTGGTGTAGTTATATGCCAATAATAATGGATCCTTCTTGATGTAAGTGCCTGACAAATAGATTCTGGATGCCAGCTCCTCAGTTATCAGCATAGGTAATATCTTAGCCGGCCTATCATAGAACTATTTCACTTTCTGCATAATGTCTTGCTATGCGGGATCAGCATCTTGCATTTTCTTTGGCTGACATGGAGCAGAAGGTGCTGGAAACACTCTTCTCATTGTCTTCTACATCAACAGTTGTGAAGGAGGAGTCTCGGTGCTGTAGTGGAGCTTTTCTGTTTTCAAGTAGAAGATAATAAGTCTTGCTTTGTGCAGGCAACACATTTTCTTAATATGTTTTCAAAGTCTGAATCACTCTTACAAACTATCATTTTGACTGAGGAATTCTTGGTGAAGATGCTTAGATAGCATAGACGATTATCTGTGGTGAGTATGTCAGGAATACCAGATTGTGACAAAATTAACTCCAACAGTATTATGACAGTTTGTGAAGATGCATCTTTTAGCCTCATGACCTCAGAGTACAAATAGCAATTGACAACATAAATAAAATACAGGTTGTCCATTAACTGAAACAAATCTGATGCATCTTTACTCAATGGTCTATGTGGAAGCTTTAGAGGTATTGCTGCAACTATAGAATTGTGATGCATGTTGCAGATGTGGTAGATTTTTACCATCAGTTAGATCTCTTTAGACATTCCTGGCCAAAACAGAGGATCATGTGCCCTTTCTTTACATTTTACAATTCCTACGTTTGCTTCATTAATCCTAATATAAGATTAAGCAGATAGTTTAGCATGATCGTTTAGCAGGATCTGAGCATCAGTCCTTGTGATGTAATAGGTATAGCAAACTTAAATTGATAATGGACCTTTATTCCTTGTTTTCTGGCTTATCTCTCAGTATTATATGTTTTTTTTTTAACAGCTCTTGACTCATTTTGAGTATCATAAAGAAATCATGGCAGTTTTCTCTTTTGATATTAGAGGTATAGCCCCATCCATTGGCAACTTTTTGCTTGTGCCTTTTGTGCCTCACAAGATCCCTGATGTCTTACATTTTGAACTGCACAAACATGTGAAAGCAGTCCTGGAAAAATGTGAATCACCTGCTCTGTGACTTTGGATCATTATCTCTGTAACTGTGCAAATCATTGTATTTGTAACTATGTGAATGATTGTCTCGGACTGTCTCTGTAACTGTGCAAATCATTGTATTTGTAACTATGTGAATGATTGTCTCGGACTGTCTCTGTAACTGTGCAAATCATTGTATTTGTAACTATGTGAATGATTGTCTCGGACTGTCTCTGTAACTGTGCAAATCATTGTATTTGTAACTATGTGAATTATTGTCTCTGACTGCACTAATCCCATGTCTACAAATTGTGAATTTACTGAATCTTGCCTATTCACATACAGAGGATAAAACTGAAGAGAATGTGGAACAGGAAGATGCTCTGGAACTTTCTATAGAATGCCCACAGGAAATGGAGAATAAATAATGTGCCCTCAGTTTAGACGAAATTGATCTAAGAGAAGAGTTGCTTGATTTAACAGAGATGGACAGACATATTAACAATGATGAAGGAAACAGACTGCAGAAAGTCAATAAAACCCCAAAAATTATAAGTATGATAAAACAAATGAACACAGCAATTAGGACTATTAATAGAAATGTATGCGATATAACAAAAGTAAATAGAATATATCACTGTGCAGCTAAATTGATAACAGATAATCTTACCACAAAAACACAGGGTACTAAGAGAAAGGAAGGGGAGAAACCAAACACCATTGTGGAAGTATCAAATAGAAAAAAACTATAAAGCAATTAAGACAAGAAGTATCACTGTTAGAAGAGTATAGAAGAGGGAACAGCTCAATAAAAATACTCAGAAAGGTTGACATGAAAAAAGCAATGTGCAGTATCAGAACAAATCAGGATCTATTGTGCACTATCGCAACTAATAAACTAAAAATATCAGCACAGACAGAAAAACTAAGAAGATATGCAGTTAAATATGAAGGAAAAATACAAAATAAGCAATTTATTGATGCTCCAAAAAAGTTTTACAGAGAATTGGGAAATAAGGCAAAAGGAATTGAACACCACCAAAAAAGAAGAAATAGATACACTTTGGAGAAATATCTATGAAGATCCTGTCGAACATAACAAAGATGCTAAATGGATAGAAGTAAAAGAAAGAAAGAATAAGAAGTTCAAATGTACAGGATATGCAATGGGATGAAGTAACGGCCAGGGAGATTGAAACAAAGTTAAGAAAAGCTCCTAACTGTAAAACCCCAGGCCCAAATGCAGCATCTAACTTCTGGTTAAAAGTATTAACATTTTTACATGAAGATTTAGCCATGAGTATGAACTATTTATATGCACAATCCAAACAGACAACAGCCTGGTTAACAACAGGAAAAATGGTACTCTTGCTTAAGAACTTGCAAGCTATCCTAAAAACTATAGACTAATAACTTGCCTTCCAACGATGTATAAACTCTACACTGGAACTGATGCTGAGTTCATAGTAATTTAAAAGAAAACTCAATCATGGCAATAAAACAAAAGGGTAACAATAGAAAGTCATATGGAACAAAGGATCATTTCTTGTTAAATAAAGTCATAATGGAATACTGTAAAAAGGAAGAGAATCTAAATATGGCATGGATAGATTACAAAAAAGCATTTGACAGTATCCCACATTAACGGATGCTTAGAAATATATAAGATATACCCTACAATGATCAATTTCATTACAGCGACCATAAAAAGTGGCAAAATACTTTGCAGTTAAGTCATGATAAAAGAAAAATTATTATTCCAAGAATAAAAAGTTCAAAGGGGGATATTCCAGGGTGTCCCTCTGTGTTTTGTCTTGCCTTTAACCCATTAAGCAGTGTACTTAACAGAGTAGGTCATGGCTACAATTTGGCACGCACAAAACAGCAAAGTGTAAAGATTTCTCATCTTTTTTGTAGATTATTTAAAATTGTATAATTCATCAGATGAGGAACTGAAATCGCAACTGCAAGTGGTCAAAACTTTTTCAGATGCTATAAGAATGTCATTTCATCTTGATAAATGTACAAAAGCACCAATAAAACATCAGCTTAAGACAGGGATGTGATATAAAGGACATTGACCAAGAGGAAGTGCATAAATATTTGGGAATTGATGAGCTATGTTACAGGCATTCAACAGATATATAGCTAGTTGAGATACTTAACACCATTACAGGGAGCTATTGTGGTCATTTTGCATAGCTGATGTAGCTGGACTATCCCTGGAAACTACAGTGTTGTCAGCCTGACCTGAGTAATGGGGAGAGTGACACGAATGATTCCATGGAAAAAGGCTGGTGGCATTTGTGGACCGCAAACAGCTCCATAAAACAAACCAATATGAGTATCAGGAAGAAAGTCCTTTGAGAATGATCCAGCTTTTTGACTGCATCACAACAAGACTGGATAAGGTCATTCTTGCAGATGTAGTCTACTTGTATTTTACTGATTTTTGGTTAGGCTGAGAGAAGAGTGGCTAGATATGTAGCGAGATGGACTGTATGATGCCGAAAGTGAAGGAGACTTTAGGGCAAATTCATGAACGTCACCACAAAGTGTATACTATGTTTACACTTAGTGCAATCTTTGTGAGGGAATAGACAGTACAAGCATTGTGTTAGAACTGCTCTTGAATTCAGAAAGAGTACTCAAAGTGTACATTTTGTGGTAACCTTTATGAATCTGGCCTGTTGTCTTGGAAAGAACAAGTAAAAATAGATGTGCCATAGGCAGAGGTATGTTCATTTCAGACATAGTGAATGAAGTCAAAAGAAAGGTCATCCTACTTGTGGATGGCACCATAAAATGAGCCATAAGGTAAAATACAAGAAGAAGCTTAGGAAATGATTGGGGGAAGCTGGTAAGTGGACAAAGAGGTAACACCACTGCACAGTGCTGCACATGAGGAAGAAGTGCCAGAAGTTGAAGTACAGATGGGGAGGACAGAACTCACAGGTTAACCTAGAAATGGTCATGAGTGGTCTGCACTTCACAAGTAACCTATATAGAGAAAGAGGGCTGCAGGCTAAACCAGAGACATGCTTGGATATAGACTACACAGCAGTGTATCAAAAATCATGTTGTAAGTGATCAACAGGTTTGGAAATGTTTTTCACTGAGGCTGCATTCCCCAGGATCCCCCCCCCCCACACACACACACACACACAGGACATTGTTGCCTGCATTCTCAAATGTAATGCATTCACCTCTTTGGTTACTACTTCTAATGATCAAGAGAAAGACCCAAATTCAGACGCTCCATTTGTTTAATATAAGTTTGGGAAGGGCAAATTATGATATTTGTTTATCAGGATGGTGTTGGACTACCTTGTATACAGTCTAGAGGAATGGATTCCATGGAAAAGAAGATCATTCTCCTGCAATGCTGGATACCAATTCTATCTCAGCTCGAGTACTGTGTACAGTTTTGAAGGCCTTATGGGAAGGAGAAGTAAAAACTGGAAGAATGGTATAAAGAAAAGCCAAAGGTTGACGTACAGGATTGAAACAAAGGAGATGTTAAAATAATTATGACTCTTCACACTGATGATTAAGATTGACAGAAGAACTTGATATGAGCTCATCCCATATTGAAATGGTTTTGGAGTGGGTGAAAACATGGATGAAGTAAGTGAGAAGAAAAGGATGGCAGCTACAAATAGAAGGAGCGTACTTTATTTCAGATAAAAGGAAGCTGTATCTCACAGACAGAATAATGAGTGCATACAATGGTCTACAAGCACTGAAGAACTCGGTCTCAGGTGATGCATTCGGGATATCATGAAGCAAATGGAGAAATGGAGAAGCACATATGGTAAGGGTAGAGGTGAGGGGTTATGGCGATCTACCAATGTCTGCCTGCAAACTGCAGACAGATGAGGTAGACAAACTATTTCTTCCAGCAGTTATGCATATACAGCTGTGTAATGTGTGCTTGATTACTTGAAATAGTAAGCATTAAACTGCAGCAAAGGAAAGGAAAGGAGAGAGGATTTAGATTGTAGTGGAGAATTTGCGAAGTATACTTACCTTTATGCTCTATAAATTAAAGTATATTAAAGTAAACTGTTATCGAAATGGTAATAAGTTGCACACTCATGCACCAAAGTCAGCTTAGATAGTTTCAATGATGTTTGCAGTAAAACTTTCATTGAAAGCATCAAGGTAACATAATGTAACGCTGTGTGCATTGCTTGCAACTCCACTACGGTATGATGTCATTTAAACACTCGTGAAGCTTCAGTAGACTTAGACAACCTTAGGGCATGATGCTCTGCAAAGGAAAGCAGTAAATGCACCACATCAAGGTGCTATTTGCATATTTGCACTATATAGCATAGCCTCTCATTACTGTCACAGTAAGCATTACACTCCTACATCATACATTGCGCATGGCACAGGGTAACAGTGTATATGATGTCATAATGCATCTTGTGTTGTGGTCAGAGACAAGTAAACATGTGCATCATTAGTAAAACTCATAGCTTGTGCTGGTAGCTAACACAAATCCTAGTATATTTATAAATTTTCACTGAAGCACAAATCTACGTGAGGCAAGCTGGGAGAAGCCTCATTAACCTGCAACATTATTAAGTAAAGACTTAAAAAAGTAAAATAAAAAGTCACGGGCATTTAGAAACCATGTAGCTGAAACACTGATATATTCTTAAGGGATCATTTGTATATATATCTCATGAGCCGCCAGTACAGGAGCCTTAAATATATTACACAGTGAAGACTCTTTCTTGCACTTTTTACTAAATAACTTATCAGTGTGGCCTTTTTACTCTTTGATTTGGATGGTAGTTAGGATATTCTGATATTATGAACATCAGGCTTGTTTTTAAGCTTTGGGTTTCTAAATTATGCTCATGCAATTCACTTACATTGTACTAATTACCTCAAAAGAAGGGTAAGACATGCCCTGGGATTCATTACCAATCATGTAGGCTTTGCATGAAGCCTGCACAACATCAGTCCGAGCAGTAGTGCTCAGTGAATATGCATCCTGCTTATCATGCTTACGTGTCTATAAGCACCTTTTCGTGGCCAGCAGACGTGTCAGTGGCCATGGAAAGGTACAGCGAAGCCTGAACACACAATGTAAACAGAACATTTTGCCTTTAAGTAAACCTATTATACAAGCACATGTGGACAGCTTATATAATGTAAGGGCACAGTTTATTACAAGTAAAAAGGCAAAGGCAGTAACAGCGAACCAGGAAAAATGGAACTCCATGTTTATTACAAAACAATAAGATAGAGAGGACGTTAAATGGGGGTAATCTACACAGAATACAATGGTAATAGTGCAGAAATAAGTAAGAGGGGGAGGGGAAACAAAGAAAATATACTCCAACAATGCAGTCAAATGTGATTACATCACAAAAACATTTAAATTATAAATTCTTCCACATTGGTGTAATAATAATCCTGTTCACAATTCTTGACCTATGCACATAACTAAAAACTGACATGCTAACAAAGTATGTGAGGTGGACACAAAGTAGCACTGGAACAAAGAAAAGTAAATGTGATGTTAATGTTGATAACATGCTGAGTTGAAATAACAGTTAGCAAGGACAGTGGATACATTAGGGGCTATGTATATACATCATATTCTGTATCTACAGTCCTTGCGAATAGCCCCAGTGTATCCGCTTTCCTGGCTAACTGTTACTTCAGCTGTGAACAATCAATGACATATTCAACATTTGCAACTTGCCAGACTTGAACACATGCCAGGGTAAATATCTGAAAGCTGTGTATAAACCTTTTATACCAAAGAAATAGGCATACTGTGGGTGTCATGATGAATACACTTGAAGGCCTTACGGCACATTGATTGTAATGAGTATGAATCCCCTACATTGGAGGCTGATGTCTTAAAAATGTGGCCTTCTGACTGTGCCATAAGTACTATCTTTGTCTAAGTCATTCCTGTCTGACAGAGTTACCCAACAGACAGATGTTACCAGATTCAAAACCCTGGTTATCACATTGCATACTTTACATAGGTGTGTATATGCTGTGCTTGACACAGACGTAGCAATGAAGCTTGTCATAAACAACTGACATTAATGTGTGAAGTAAGAAAGGACATTCCAGGATATTTTTTACAATATCATTTTGCCAGAATGATGACAAGGAGGTACCTATGTGGGTCTATATTAAATAAGCGAATGCTTAAATAAGCGAACGCTTATTCATCGACCCTAGTTCAGCGAATGTTGAAAATGCCAAACACTCAGAACAACGATTTTTTCCCAGGGAAATAAATCACTGTTCCGAAAAAAAAAAAAACTTAAAACAGTATTTAATGTGGGGGGCAAAGCCCCCCACACCCTCTACTTAAATATACCAACTCCAAGATTGCACCACAGTGGAGGAAACGGCAAACTCACGAAACCAGCCCAGTGATTTATTTTCCCTGAGAAAAAAATTGTTGTTCCGGGTGTTCGGGATTTTCAGCATTCACTGAAATAGGGTCGATGAATCAGCATTAGCTTTTTTAAGCGTTCGCTGATTTAATATAGACACACCTATGTTAATGTTCACACATCTGTGAGCAGTGCAATAGCAGTGCTTCTTGGCTAAGGAAACTGTTTCTGTTGTTTTGCACACACACACTGCCTTTAATTGAACCACACTCTATCTGTGTAGATATGCTATACAAGTCATTACTGAACGTATGCGCTGGAGGAGCTCTCACACATCGACATTTGCAGGAAACTATTTCACTGCCAGAAAATTAAAAAACTTCTCCAAAAATTGATAATAATAAGTTCCTGCAGTGTTGTTTGTGCAACATCAGTGCATTCATATAATGTTGCCCTTTGCTTGGATTGAACAATAAGCTATGTAACTCCGCTGACTAATGATGTGCATAAATCAAATGTGCCACAGCTGTGAGACTCCACCTATGTAACGTAATTACATCATACAATTGTGTTGCAATTAATTTGTATCAGATAAAAGGGAGACAGGAGGCTTCTCACACTGTAGTTGTACACATTATAACAGTTGTGGATATCTTTCATGCATAACAGCATAAGGACAGACAGTACTTACAGTCACTGAATGTGGATTAACACTTGAGTATGTGATGACATAAGTTACATGATACTGTGAAGAATGAACACGCAATGGTGCAAGCACTGCTAATATTCTGAAATAATTAGGTATTTGAAACCATGACATCATGTTATTGCTGCAAATTACATGTGTGTCTCTAATTTCTTTAAAATACTGTTACTATATGTCTGTTTCTCACACAACAGTGCCTGCTGCTCGATATACCCAAACACGTGCGATTCATAATACAGTCACGACTTTTATGGGAGAATGGCAATCATGCACAATGTGTGGATAATCACAGATTCGAACACATGCCTTACTATGGCAACAGCATACAGAACATTGTCTCATTTCATCAAACCACAGGTGAAGCCCTACTATTTCTCCTTGGAAAGCAAAATTTCATCCAATGGCATCATCATTATCCAATAAAGCATTTCAGAGTAAAATATGAACAGATATTCTTGTAATAGGAATCTCCAGCTGTACATGTAGACAACCAATAGCTGGGTGACATCATTGTTAGCTATATGCACATTCACAGTCATACTAACATAAATGACTCTAAGGAGTAATGGCTGGATTTGAACTGACTGCCTGAGATAACAAGGTACAGAACACTGGCTGAATCTCATGCACTACACCAGATTTTAGTTTACAGTTGCAAAAGTGCACAATTGAATGGATTGCATCACCATTGTTTAATATGGTGATGTTCTAAAAAGGAAAGAAGGTGGTTGAAGAGCACAGTAACAATACATGACTATACATACCATATGCAATAGAAGCCTTCTCTACACAACCCGACAAACACACAACCACAGTAGTCAATCATTGTTGGATTCAAACCTCCTACCAGTTTAGTTTTGCAGTCTAGAGAGCACAGTATCAATAGCCAGGACTACAGGATAAGTCACGCTACAACTGTGATATATTGAAAGCATGATGTAACCACTGTGTTTATAAAACTGGGTATTGTCTGGAGGTAACAGAAATTTATAGGGTAGACCTCTACCACTGAAACTACATCTCCTAAGTGGAAGTTTACATAAGGGGTTGTCATGGAGCCAGTTGTGCATGACAGAACACACAATCACTTTATTTAAGCAATGTCAGATTCGAACACCCTACCGATCTAGTTACAGAACCAAAAGAACACAATACTACAAGGGCAACAGGAGAAGTCTGACTTTTATAGTGAGCGTGCACATCTGACACGATGGCCTCATCAGTGTGTTGTAGGGAAGATATCTGTGGTAAAAGTGGGATAAAGTGCAGCTGTGTCTAAAGTTAAAGTTTACTTATAAGTGAACTCAGCACATCTGTTGTTAAGGCTTTATTTACCTGTCACTATAACTGCACAAACACACGCACACACACACACACACACACACACACACACACACACACACACATTCAACACTATCAGATATGAACCCCTTATCTAACTATTTACATTACATCTGCATTACACGATATGAATCACAAATGCCACAAGAGAAGTTCATCTCTTAAGGATAGAGAGGCAGTTTTGACAGGATGACTTTGTTAATGTGTTGCAGAGAAAATATTTGTCATAATAGTGGGAAAAAGTGCGAATGGATCTGAGTCCAAAGTTAAATTATTCTCCTGACTGGATGTGGACACATCACATCTGTTGTTGAGGCTTTACTTACCTGACACTAGCACCACACACAAGTTCGCCACTGTCAGATATGAACCATCCACCTAACTAGTTACACAAGCTAGAGAACACAGTATGAATCTCAAGTACCACAGGAAAAGTCTGACTTTACATAAGTGAAAATGCACATTTGTAAGATTTGAAACTTCACTGTTTAGAACATCAGCTACTTTGCATCACATGCATTGGTACAAATGCATGTGCCTGATTATGCCAACATAGCACAGTGCTTGCCCCATGTAATTACATACATCTCTGCTAACATCTGTATAATGTCATTTATGTACATTGTGTTACTGTCAGTCACATTTACCTGTTTCACAGAATAGGATGTCAATGTCAATCACAACTGTAAAACAGTGAATTGTCAGACAAGCATTCATGACACTTCATACCAGGATGAATGCATACTAACTGCAACCATCTATTGTGTCACTGTCAGTTGTCATGGCTCATGCTTGCACAATATGCATTGACAATACAGACACTTCCTAAATTTGATAGTGCACTTCTGAATGACAGTGACGGATTATGAGTGAAAAGATTATAAACCATTGCAGCAAAGTTGCATTTATAATCATTGGTATGCAGATATATATTAACAGACTGAATTAACTGAGTCAGCATCATTCTGAAAACCAGATATTTTAGTTTCAAAATTCCATTAACACATAGTGAAGTTTACAACCTACTCACATACATTTTCTGTTTATTTTTTTGAAGTCTCTCCATAAGGAGTACCTCTGGCAAGCTCTTTTGTGCATTTAATGGCAAAGTATTAGCATGCACCTAATACAGAGAGAACATCTGAGAAGGCCTTCTGTTCCTCCTTTCTCCCTTTCAAAAAAAAAAAAAATTGCCTGAATATCCTTGTGTTCTGATTGTGCTTCTCATACATTTTAGAAATATAGAGTATATTTTAGAGCATTTATTATAACTGTATTTGTCTTAATATTGCTACAACTCAAGTGCTCTAGGTTGCACTGCATCTGAATTGTTTGTGTGTTTTAGCTGCTTTTCTGTATATATAGACTTCTCTGTATATGTAGACTAGCTACTTATTCTGCTGTATCACTGCCTCGTAAATCATTTTTCAGTTGTGCACTTGCCTTGCTTCATTTAAAAAGTTTTAAATTGCTAATTTTGTAGAGTTTTAATTGCATTTACTGTTTAGGACTACACACTCAAGTGTGTTAGCCTTTCCTCTGTTTATTTACTGTATTATTGCATTGTTTAGCCTGTTTTAACAAAAAAAAAACACTATCTTGTTTGCTCATTTCCCACCTTTCCTAGACAGTTCAGATCCCAGGCTTTGCTTGTCTCAGGACTTTATTTTCTGTGTTCAGAGCTATCCAGACCTTGCTGTGGCAGAGGGAAGTCCTACTGCCTACCAGTGGGACTGGTGAGCATTGTACTGCCTATCTAACGCTAGAGGAGTGGTTTCCAGCTCTGAAATTGTAATTTTATTAGCCATTTTGGGCGGATTTCTATCCCTTTCAACTTTCTGGATTAAAAATGCATGTGTTTAAACATTTTTCGCATCGTGCAGCACCGCGAGGCTACAGTTAAACTATTCCAGGTGCCAGAAAGTCTGCTCCTCATATTTTCCCTTAGAATGAGCTGGTTTCTCAGTAGTAGCACTAAAATCTGAACCCCTATGACTAGCACTTGTTCTAGAACCTGCTGGAAAGCACTAGGAAGCCTGAAACTGATACAAGCACTCAACTCTCCTTGTCAATAAGGAGAAATTAATCGTAGGCACTAAGCCTATAATTGCAAAGTACCTTGCAAAGGAAAGGGAAAACAGCTCTTATACTTTACAAAAAAAGCACCTAAACAGGCATGTCCAAGGGTCAGCTTCTGGTGATTTCTCCTGTCCACCTGGTGAATCTGGGCATTCTGGGGAAATGCGGCAACTGCCTCATGTACACAGACACCCCTCTCCTCCTACCACCCAACACTACAACCTGCGAGAGATGCACTTACATAGCCAAACTGGAAGCAAAGCTCTCTCTGGCCAAGATTGTGCTAGACAGTCAAGAGGAGAAGGTTAACACCTGCACTACACTTCAAGCAACACATAGCCTTTCAAAACCCACACCATCAGCACCCACACATAGCAACACTAAACCCACATATGCGGAGGCCCTTAACATTAACCTGCCCAAGCAACAAGGACCTCCGAAGCTGAAATGCAAACAAACACCAGTCACAACCAAAGTGACACATAGCTCACAACACCAGTGAGCCAACAAACAACAGCCCCTAAGGCAAGACAATGTACCTAATAGTTTAGTCATAGGTGACTCTATAGTCAGGCACACTGATGTCCCACTCACCAGGCTGAAGAAGGAGAAAATTACAGTCAGCTGCCTGTCGGGTGCTGGGATCTGCCACATAATGCATGCACTCAAGTCACTCCACAACAAGTACAAATATGACTCTGTCATTGTCCATGCTAGAGTGAATGACTTGAGATTTATCTCCCTGGACTACATGAAAAGAGACATGGAAGAGCTCTCAGATCATGTGGCCCAGGCAGGTATGACCCTAGCCCTGAGTAGCATCCTTCCTTCGCCCAGAATGATACCACAGTTGTTGTTGTTGTATCTTTTGGCTTTTCCCGGTTAGGGGTTGCCACAGCAGAACTCCAGTCCGCTAATGATTGGCAGTAGATTTTTACGTACCGAGTTGCCAGCCCTGCCACACAACCTTCAATGAAGGTACGCCCATTCACGCATGCCTCCACACAGAAGACGCTTTAGCTGAGAATCGAACAGGACAACATCTTACTGTGAGGCGACAAATGATACCACAGTATAAGGACAAAATGACTGACTTCAACAATTGGCTAAGCTTCTGGTGTCATTCAAAGGGGATCCAGTATCTGTCTGCCTGGGAAGACATGATCGACAAACCACGATGCTTTGCCAGAGATGGTCTGCACCTGTTACCCCTGGGATTCAGGTTACTGGCTAAAGCTCTTGCCACCCCTATAGTGCCTTTTTTAGGCAAGGTTCAAAGGACAAAACCACCACCATAACAGATACAAGCATGCAAAATCTGAAGGTAATGCTACTCAATGCTAGAAGTCTAAACCTCAAAATGCACTCTCTCGAGGCACTCCTAAAAATGGAGAACATTGATATCTGTGCAGTAACTGAGACTTGGTTCAAGGCTCCAGAGAGCACCCCTGCAATACCAGGCTACAACTCTTACCACACTTTTCGGCCACAAAACCAAGACCGAAACACTAAAGGTGAAGGAATGTCCATATTCACCAAGGATATTCACACCTCCAGGCTAGTTGCCCAACACAATGCATCTGAAATTCTCCAGGGGCAACTAACACTAGGTAAGACTGCAATCCAAATTGTAGCTTGCTACAGATCTCCCACCATGCCCCAAGATTCTCACTACACCTTTCTAAACATACTGGAAAAGACTAAGATACAAACAAACACCCTAATACTGAGTGATTTCAACTACCCTGCCATTAATTGGGAAAACTACTTGGGTACCAACTCCTTTTTCCAACGGTTCTTGGAATTCATAAATTCCAATGACCTGGATCAACTAATCCATTGTCCCACCAGGGGCTCCAATATCCTAGACCTGGTCATTACCAACATGGGAGATAGATGCTCCACACCAGTGGTCACCCCCTCATTGGTCAGGTCTTACCATAAGCAAATCACCCTTGACATCCACATCCCACCCCCACCCCACAGTAAGGAAACCTCCTTAAAAAACTTCTCCAAAGTCAACTTCATGCTACTGAAGTCAGAAGTGACAAACGTCATGACACCCATGCAGACGGGATCTGAAAGTTCGACTGCAGAATCTTCCACTAAGGCACTGTACGAGCACATCCACTCATGCATGAATCGTGCCATCCCAAATAGAACCAAGATGCTCTCCTCCAAAAAAGGAAGCCAATCTGGTGGTCCCCTGTTATAACCAAACTATACAACAGAAGGAAGAAATTGTTGCAGAAAAGAGGAAAATCCCAGGATGCAAAAAACTCCCTCACCAGCCTCAGTAAGAAGCTGAAATTCCTCATAAAATCCTCAAAAGCTAGTTAGGAAAATAAAATTGCCAAAGATTCCAAAGACAACCACAAGGCATTCTATAGTTATGTCAAGAATCTAAATTGCAATGCTCAGATCTGCTCTGAGCTTCAACAGAATGGCATTAAATATACTTATCCCAAGGATATTGCCAATATCCTGGCAGATCGATTTAATGCCAACTTCACCCCCCTCTCGCCCCCTAAAGGACCCATCTCAATACCAAAAGATTGCCAAATTCCGGTAATCATGGCCACACAGACAGAAACTGCACTCTCCAAAGCTAATAATACAGCATCCATGGGACCAGATGACATCCCAGGCTGTGTACTACATGAACTACAAAATGAACTGGCACCTCACCTAAGTGTCATGTTTAATCATAGCCTCACCTCAGGCTTCTTGCCCACTGAGTGGTGCACAGCTACAGTTATCCCAATCCACAAGGGGGGATCCACGTCCCATCAGTCTGACGAACCTGATCTGCAAGGGAATGGAACGCATTATCATGGAACTTATAAACAAAGACATTGGCAACCTTCAAACACTGGACCCCACCCAGTTTGGGTTTGTGAAGGGCCGATCTTGTCTCCTGAACCTGATTGACTTCTTCAAATCAGTCTCCAGAGCTGTGGACGAGGGTAAGGTGGTCCACACAGCCTATCTGGACCTTGCCAAGGCCTTCGACACCATCCCCCACTCTGGAATCATAGATAAACTTACTAAACTGGGCATAAATCCCTACGTCACTTGATGGGTTGTCAACTGGCTTACTGACAGAATCCAGACTGTAAAAGTATCCAACTCCAAATCCAGCTCCAGACAAGTGACAAGTGGAGTACCTCAGGGTTCAGTCCTGGGACCACTCTTGTTTGGCATCTACTTCTCTGAAGTACAGGCCAACACTAAGGGACTCTGGCTAACAAAGTTTTCAGATGACTGAAAACTGGGAGCCATTAATGAATCCCCAAATGATGTGGTTATTCTACAAAAGGACCTTACAGAAACAGATGCCTGGTGCCAGAGCCATGGGCTCAAGCATAATGCCAAGAAATGTATAGTTATCCCCTTTGTAAAAAAACATGTACCCATGAATTACCACATAGGTGGCAGTACACTAAACATCGAAAGTGTGATGAGAGACTTAGGGACACAGGTGGGCAGTGGTCTCAATTTCCATAACCACATCACCACAACAGTCAGGAAATCCTTCTATGTGGCAGACCTCATCACTAAGGGCTATTCATCCAGAAAAAAGGAGGTCATTGTCCCACTGTACTCATCCCTCATTAGACCCATTGTAGAGTATAATGCCCTGTTTGGTATGTACCTTGCAAGACATCTGCAACAGCTGGAAAGGCCACAGAAATACCTCACTAAAAGAATCATAGGCCTAAAGCAGATGCCATATGTTGACCGTCTAAAAAACTCCAGCTATACTCTGTGGCATATCGTCTACTCAGAGGCGATCTCTGCTTAACATACAAGGCCATGTCAAACCCTGAGCTGTTGGACATGCTCCACTTAAAGAAATCCCAATCCCTCAGAGCCATACGCTCCAGGGATCTAAACCTTGTCATCACAATGAACAAAATATGCTGGAGGGATAGGTTCCTGACCCAGAGACTCCCCATACTCTGGAATAGACTGCTCATACATGTCAAGCAGAGTGCCTCCTTGTCCCTCTTCAAAAGGAACCTTGATGATTGGCTGGAAGATAGGAAATTCACCCTGGGGATCATGTCAGTCGCCCTGCTAGACAGGGGTCCAGAGAAGTAAATATTGTGGGAAGAAATATCCATGGAATTGTTATGGCTAGGCTTGTATAGGCCCTAGGGCCGATAGCCTAGTACCAACCTATGAACCTATGAACCTATGAACCTATGTGTGCAATCATAATAAAGTGTTGAACTTAGAATGGGAATTCACAGTGCTCTGTGGTGCTTTGTGCGACTTCTGCACAAATAAGCAGTTTGCGCATACGACCATATCTGAATCAGACAGAATACAGAACAGATATGTGTTATGTTTAAGTTTCAGAGGTCATGATTTACACATTTGTCATGACAGTTGTAGTCCTTCAATCCTTACATGTATGCTAGTGGTGTATTATGACAAACATGACGGATCATGCATGTTAATGCTAGTGGAATACACATACAGTCATACTAAGAGATTACTTTATGGTTCATTTCTGCAAACATTTGTGTTGTGTTACTCCTCGGTTAATTACCATAATTGTTCAGGCAAGATCTGTGCAAGACAGTGCTCCCAACAAGGGGCAAGCACATAAATACAGCGGCAGGACAATAGTGTGTTAAGAAAATGTACAGCCAACACGTACAACCACAAGAGTCATACAAAACATTCAAAAACACTTCAGCACACATCTGTATTTGAACATTGATAGTATCCCAAAACAAATCTACAGATCTGAGTATTATCTACCCCCAGCTCATAGGCACTCCTACTTCCAAAGTCCAAATATGACAATAGATTGAAACAATCAAGTGTTTCCAATAGGGAGAAAGCAAGAGTCTGAGAGTATAACCATGATTCAGGCATAAACAAGATCATGGGTTACTAAAATATATAGACAACATAAAACTTTAAATATGATTTTCATGTATTTCTGAATTCAAACCCTTGACACTATGCCAAAAACATTTTACAGACATGAATTATGTAAATACAATACACAGGAAATGTTACTTCACATCCTTATTTGTACTGATTTGAATGAATCACAAAACAGTGAGGTGAGGGAAAATGTAGACATCAGGCTTCATGACTGCAATGACAATTTTAATATAACAGAAGGTTTACATTACAGCCAACAACTTAACAAATGATCCAATGAAGGCGAAGGATGTGTTATGTTTAGGTGTTATGTGCCATGATTTACAGATTTGTCATGAAGCCAGAAATATATGGGAAGCATGCTTCATAACAATGCTTGCAGTTGGAACAACAATGTATCATCTCTTCAGCCTGTTCAAGAGATTAGCCTGAGTGTACTTAGTGCAGCAGGGTTAAACACAGTAACATAAAGGGCAACAAAGAAACACAGCCAAATGTAAAAACTGGCAGGATTCTGCCATAAGCTGTGTTCCTCCATTTCCTCTAAGTTACAGACAGTGCTTCTTGGCACCAGACATTGTGCAACTGCAGAGGAGAAAGACTGAAGATACAAAAGGGGAAGGAAGGCTACATAAACATAGTGAGAGGGACCAGGGACCAAGTGAACTATGACAGAAGCAAGATAAGGCTGGCTCAAAACAATATGTTGGCAAAGGCTACACATAAAATGGTCTAATAAAAACAGTCAATAACTGTTCGACATGTTTCTGGATTAGAACCTTTGAAATTATACAAAATTCAATCTATAGATCTAAGCTTTATCTCAGTATGCTAAACACCTTAAATCACACAATTGAAAAGACACTGACAACTTACTGAAGCAGAAGGGATAAAGGGGGCAGACAAATGGCAGGAGTTTTATTCGTGGTACATTTAAGACCATCTTTATGGTGTGTTACTCTTAGGTGTTTCCTCATTATTACTCTGTCATGCTCTGTACAATAAAGTGCATCCTATAGGGAGCAAGAAAGGGTAGGAGAGTAGAAACAAGATTAAGACATGAGCAGGATGAGGGGGGTGTACTAAGTGTTCCTGTTTGGGATGGAATATTTTACAAATACTTTCATGCTGCACTGTTCAAATGCTTTGTTAATGAACTGGAGATAGAGATGTTTGGAGCTAAACATATGATAGGAATATAACATATCATGACATAATAATTTGACATACAGCTGTAATAAAACCTTTGAGACTATGCAAAAACATCAGTCTACATACAGGGGAAATTATCTCAACACACCACATTGGAACCTCTAGCTCATTACATCTACCAGCCTAAGAACTGTGAGAGTAACTGTTTGAACATAGTACCTTTACTCTGCATTACAATAGTGCAGTGGATTTAAGCAAATTTGTGTGAAAGCAGCTGGATAAGTGTGGGCAATGGCAAAACTCACCAACTTTTGCCATAGGATGTAAAACGCCATTCATCTTCAGTCAGCATTTGGTTTGTGATACCAATCTCTATGCAAATGAAGAGGTTGAAGAGTGAAGGCTTTTTGACTGGACATTTCCAGCCATGTGTGTTGTGTGTGATTCTATTTTTTACCAGACTAAGTGTGCAAAAATGTGTTGCTAGGACAGTGGTGAAAAAGGGGGACAAACAGACAGTTGGACTCAGAGGAAAGATTACAGGAATCTGCAGGATGGTAGTGGGACAGCACCATAGCTATTCACTTCTTCACAACATAAATGTGGAATGGTACATACAATTTCATGACTTTGGAGTGTCACCACACCAGGTATGGGTGACAACAACAGAAGTATGTTTTCAAGCCAACTGGACCAAATAAATTGTGTCAAGATGCCACATAGGCAAAGTGGAGAGCTATGCATGGCGCTTATTTTATTTATTTTTTTTTGTGGTACAGGTGTCCGTTATATATATTTCTTGTTTGTTTTGGAGGGAGAGGAATGTTTGAGAAGGTGCTTTAGAATGTAAGAGTCAGGTAAGCAGGGTATGTTAGATGGCAGGTGCAGACATACGGGACATATAAGATAGACAAGGATGGCGATGGACACAAAAAGTTAGGGGATACCATAACTGAGGACAGGTAGGGGACAATGAAGGCACATCTATGTCTAACTTGAGAACAGCAAGTTTATATTCCTTACCCTCTTACCCACAGAACTGTCATCACTTCTCTTGCATCAGTTGCCTGGGTCATTGCTGGACATGGCATTGTTTTAGCAATATGATTCAGGACCTTTGCAATGCTGCTAATTCAGGCACTGAGGGCCTTCTCCAATATGCCATCCGACAGCCCTCTCGACTCCTGATGGGTGACAACACTGCCACCTGCACTACTACCACACGTTTGTCGGCATAGTCATGCATTTCATTTATTTCCTGACCCCTGAGAATGTCTCTAAAGAATATTACGTGACATTTATTGGAAAGTTTAATGTGAGAAGCTAACCAGTTCATTTAGAAGAGGGTTGTATTACTTATTAGCAAGGTCAGGGTGTTTTGCATTACTGCACATAAATGTTATCCCTATGATGTACAACTGGCTGCCTTCCATGGAAGTAGATATCCCATAAACGTTTTATATGCTTTTCCTTGAAAGTTGTGCATTGTTTTTGGTAATGCTGCAGTGTACTACAGAGTTATACAATTGCTTGTTCTCTTAGCAATTTATTTAATTCCTTTCTTTGTTTGATGGGAGAAGAGATCTATTTTATATTGTGTACACTCAGCTGGAGCCTTACTTTTTTATTTATTTTGTGCATGATGGATGGATACATTCATAGATATTTGTTTTAACAATCATTTTTGGGTTACTTACGTATTATTTCCTTTTATGTTGCCTCTCATACAGGGCAATGGCATCCAAGACATTTGCACCCATAAACCAACATACATTGACACTGAAAATTAAGTCATCATTCAGGCCACTGGTTATTCCTCTTAGAGAGAGAAGCAGAGGTGACAAGTCCTACCATGATTGTATCTGAGAGCAGGTGGTCAATGACATAATCGTGGTCAGAAACTTTGGATCTACATTTTCAAAAATAAGACACAGGGCCATTGATATGATCACACTGGCAAGGCATAGGTCAGCAGCAATCACCAAGGAACATATGGCTACATGGGTGGGTGAGCCTGCTAAAGAACCACAACTGACTGAAACAGAGGAGGTCCTGTCCATTTTTAGAGATCCAGACAGCTCAGCACACACACAACTGTTGATGTTGGGGCTGAAATGGAACATAGCCCACGTGTCGAGTGACGAACTTCCAGGTATGCAATATAATAAAATAATGCTCGTTGTATACATACAAATAAATATATATATATATATATATATATATATATATATATATATATATACACACACACACATACATAAAGATTGTGTTTTATATGTATCTGTATATATGTATGTATATATATATATATATATATATATATATATATATATATATATAAAGCCACTGAGAAGGGTGAAATAGAAGAGACACTGAGGAAGACAGGGAAGGAGGGGAGTCAACTGGACTGTAAACCATTGTATGAAATGTGTCTTATTTTGAAGCAGTAAAGTGAATTATTTTTTGTTTCTTTGCTATTTGTTTTGTATTGCTTATCATTCCTGTTTCATCTCTCTTTCTTATATGTAGACACGTATGACTCTCATTTTACATAACCAACTGCACATGATAAACACACCTTTTATATTATTTTTAATGTACGCAAGATAGATATATGTTTAATAGATGATGATGATGATGATGATGGTGATGAACAGGCACAGTCTGGGAGTGCAGGGGTCAGTCTGACACTGGTTGGGACCTCAACATCCCCTGCCCCTATTTCAGACATAGTCAGTAGGCCTATGCATACCTATGACTTAGAGATCTCAGACATAGGACAGGTGGAGGGTGACACAGTTGATCAGGGTAGTGTGGTTACTCCAGTTGCAGAGGTGGTTGATTCTCCCAGTAGCCATTGTGAGGGTGAAGTGCCACACAAGCAGGTTGGTAGAGGTACACAGAGGATGCCTGCGATCCACCCTCCTCCTGATGTTGGTGAGTCAGTAGGTGCTACACAAAGTATGTAAAGGGCCATCTTGGAGGCACAGACACCTTCCACCAAGGTTTCAGAAGAGATAATGCAAGTACTAACATGCATGCTGATCTGAGGGACTGCCTGAACCATGTGTGTCACTCCTTGGATAGGATGAATGACACCGGATTGGGCAGTGTCTGTAATGAAAAATCTGCTGGTTGAGGGTTGGCAACCATGAAGCCGGACAGCCACTACAATGGCCAGTGTTAGCCAACATGGCTGTGCAAGATCCTGCTCCCATACTGAGACTACTTCTACTGCTCTGTCACAGATTGCAGTGTGCCCACAAACATGGTAGGTCATCTGGTCATGGTCCACGATGTAGTCGTAATAACAGCTCATCCAGCACATATTACTCATGTTCAGGTAGTACCCCAAATTCTGACCAGGGCCATGGAACTAGCAGTTCAACTCCTAGCAGAGGTAGTTTATGCGTCGGGGTGACAGCACTTAACTGACTAATCTACCATGCACGACTCACACTTGTCCAAGATGGCAGGAAGTTATGTCAGCACAGTGCTTGATTGTGTTTATGCAGGCATGCAAACTTTCAAAAAAAATTTGCCCATACCACACACACACACACACACACACACACACACACACGTATGTTATCTAAGCAGTACTGATGACTGCTATGCATATCTTGCTACTGGACTTGACAAATGGATACTTAAGAAATAATTTTTGTTTTACTTGAACACACTCACTTCTTTGGTGTTAGGCTTGCCCTTCTGTACCCCCCACACACATACACCCTGTGCAAATAATGATGACTTTGCCCTACCCTTTGCATATTTCTGTCTAATTTCAGGTTGCATATATGTTTTATTCACACACACACACACACACACACACACACACATATATATATATATATATATATATATATATATATATATATATATATATATATACATATATATATATATATATATATATATATATATATATGTTTTATTTATGTATTTAAGTACTTGGGATCAACAGTTCAGAGTAATGGTGAGTGTGGAAGAGAGGTGAAGAAGAGAGTACAGGCAGGGTGTAATGGGTGGAGAAGAGTGTCAGGAGTGATTTGTGACAGACGGGTACCAGTAAGAGTGAAAGGGAAGGTCTACAAGAGGGTAGTGAGACCAGCTATGTTATATGGGTTGGAGACGGTGACATTGACGAAAAGGCAGGAGTCAGAGCTGGATGTGGCAGAGTTAAAGATGTTAAGATTTGCACTGGGTGTGATTAGGATGGACAGGATTAGGAATCAGTATATTAGAGGGTCAGCTCAGGTTGGACAGCTTGGAGACAAAGCAAGAGAGGTGAGATTGCGTTGGTTTGGACATGTGCTGAGGAGGGATGCTGGGTATATTGGGAAAAGGATGCTAAGGATGGAGCTGCCAGGTAAGAGGAAAAGAGGAAGGCCTAAGATAAGGTTTATGGATGTGGTGAGAGAGGACTTGCAGGCGGTTGGTGTGAAAGAGCATGATGCAGAGGACAGGAAGAAATGGAAACAGATGATCCGCTGTGGCGACCCCTAATGGGAACAGCCGAAAGACGATGATGATATATGTTTTATTCACAGAGTAGATAGCTAATGCTTGATTACACAGAAGCTTGCTTTACTGTAAATGTATTGCAGAAGAAATGTTTTTATTCATCACTCATAATGAATAATGAGTGATTGTTTGTGTAATTGTTGATATTTAAGTATTGCTTATTGGTATACTTGTGAGAATGATTGACCTGCTCACTGGTTTATAAACAGTGGACAGCTGAAATGCTTATTTCACAGTACTTGACAAAATCCATAGCTGTATATTACAAACATCAGTCATAAGCTATTACTGGCATTACTGTACACCTGGGACATATTCCACCTTAGGGACATATAAGAATTTGCATATGACAGTAATTAGTTATATACAACTTTTTTATTTTGATTCCAGGCTTAGCTTGTTAACACTGCAGGTAGAAGATGTGTCCTTGGGGGTTGTCTCACTGTAATGCTAACAAAGCACAACCATTACAAGGTTAAATAAATGCTGTGCAGCTTTGCAGGTACCCATTTTAATATTTGTATGTTCTTACACTCTTGGGTTTTCACTAAGGTAGTCAGCGTATGTGCTGTCCTTTGCCTCTTAACCAGGACCATGGCATATTGTGCACACCTTTGTCTGCCGGCAGCATCTGCAGCTCCTACTTCTCCCTCAGACTCCACATCTGTATCTGCTGGAGCTGCTGGCTCTGCCTGTGGTCCTGGAAACCATAGTCCTGGACACTGTGCTCCTGCTCCTAGTTGTCCTTGATGAAGGATTTTCTGAAAGCTATAATGTCCAACATGGCACAGACTGGGGTGTATTTCAGCAGAGGTTGCTGGGTCACACTACAGGGCACCGCTTGATGTTTCTAGACACCAGAACCTTGATTTAGGCAAGACAAATACACATTCTATGATATTCCTAGTTTGAGGGTGGGCATTATTGTATCCTTGCTCAGTGAGGCTGTGTGGGTTTCTCATGGGTGTCATGATCCAAGGTTCTAGTGCATAACCTGCATCCTTCACTAGATGACCTTGTGGAAAGTCACTCCTCGCAAACCTTGTTTATAGCTCACAGGTGTGCCATATGTGTGAGTCATGACAACTGCCCAGGTATCCTGCACAGACATTGCAGATCATTCCTTGGGCATTACAGACAACCTAACAATAAGTGGTATCCTTTGCTGTTAATATACTTCCTTCCCTGTTCATTGGGTCGGGCTTTTATCTCTATGAGTGTGCAATCTATGGCTCCCAAACTTCAAAAAAGTGTGCTGTTGCATAAAATTCCTGAATGGTTCTTGATCTCTCCTCTGGGGTGCATAGGAAACAGATATACTTCATTGTATGTTGTAAGCATTATATTTAAAAACTGATGCAATACTCTAAAAGCTGAGGCCTGTGACACCCTTAAAATATCTGCTGTAGGTCTCTAGAAAGTACCTGTAGCTAGTATATGTAATGCCATATATGCAATTGTTTCAATTGGGATAGGTTGTCCATGATTTCCCTGGGGCCCCAGGTGATGGCAGCAGAGGTTGCATATATCCTCTAGTGTTTCCCTCACCACCTAGTATCACTTTAAAATTTCTGTATCATGAGGTCCATAGTAAGTCAAATGCAGTCTAAACACCCTTCTTCTTTTTGGCTGAGGTCTGGCAGCAGCAGTAGTAGCACTTCGAATTAAAGCCTGTTGTACATACAAGTTAATAATAGTAGCAGCAGCCCCTAACATGTTTATAAGTGTAATTGTGGTTTGGATTTCATGGCAAATGGCTACACTGTGTGTATACTCTTGCTTTTTAGGCTCCAGGATAGCTACACCATATTGGATGTGTTATTTAGCATACAGTTTGCCTGTTGATGCTTTCATTAGCATATTCCGGAATGTTCCTTGTTTTGAGACCCTACACTAAGTGTAGAGCTGCTTAATGAATAAATAATAGTGTTCTGGTGTGTACAAGCACACTGTGATGCATACACAATACCTCCACTTAATGTTGGTAATCCTGAATTTGGCCCATGATGTGTGTACACATAGTGTTGGTGGCTTGCTCTAACTGTCTCAGTACTAAAAACTTTAAAAAGCAGTTATAGGTATTCAGTTCATTTATTCAGAGCTTCCCCATGTCTGATTTTTAACACCTGTATGACTACAAGACTTGGATTGTTTCTAAAAACATCTGGACCTACAAAGCTGATATAAGTATTTCTGCACTTGATCTAACTGTCTCGATGCTACTTAACACTTCTGTGATGTATTTATTGTTTTTGTTTAATTTATCATTGTTTATCAGCCTGAACTTGTTGAAGAAACACCATTTGTTTGTTACTGTGCTGCTCTTCTTAGATTGTTTTAACAGTATTCTGATATATCCTAACCTCCTCTGTTACTTTAAAAGCTGTTCTGAGTTTGCCAAAGTTCTCCTGAGTTTGCCAAAATATTTCTAAGTTTTGTAAAGTTTTTCTGTGTTTGTAGAAGTTCTATGCTTGAACACCTTTTTTCTGTATTTGTGAATATTTCTCAGGGTTTCTGAACTTATTTCAAAGGATTCCTGATATTGCAGGAGTTCTGCATTTTGTTATAAAGCATTTGTTACTGCACTTGGGCTTGAAACCAGATCATTTTATATTAAGAGGGTTCTTCTGCACTCTGGCTGGAGCAAAAGGCTGATTTAACACTTCCGAGTTGGGAACTGCTGTTGGAAGGCTTATTGTCTATCTGATTGGCCTGTGGGTTTAACTGTGTAAAAGTCTTGCATACTGATGGTATTTCTGTACTTGGAAACATTTCTCAGGGTTTGAGAAATTATTTCCAAGTATTATTGATACTGCAACTGTTCTACCTTTTGTTGTAAAGCATTTGTTTCTGAGCTTGAGCTCAAAACCAGTTTGTTTTACATTAAGAGAGTTTTTTCCGCACTCGTGGGAACAGAGGGCTGAATCAACCAATTTAAATTTGGGAACTGCTGGTGGAAGGCGTATTGTGTGTTTATCTGATTGATCTGAGGACTTAACTGTATAAAAGTATTTTATCTTGCTGGTATAAAAGCCTTACATTTTGTGAGACTGTGCTGCTTTATTCAGAGCTTCCCTTTCCCTAACTTGGACACCTGTGACTGTAAGACTTAGATTGCTTCTAACACCATTTGAACCTACAAACCTAATATAAGTATTTTTTTGTATTTGCTGTAATTATTTCAGTTCCATTTAACACATCTGTGCTGTATTTACTGATTTGGTTGAATTTCAGCTGTACTTGTTAAGAAACAACATCTGTTTGTTACTGTACTGCTCGGAGGTTGTTTTAACAGCATTCTGATATTTTCATACCTACTCTCATACTGTAAAAGCTGTTCAGAGTCTGCCAAAGTTCTCCTGAGTTTTCAACAATATTTCTAGGTTTTGCAAAGTTTTGTCTCTGTTTTGTGGAAGTTGTACTACATTTGCACACTTTTGTCCTGTATTTGTGAATGTTTCTTTCAGCCTGCTGGTATTTCTGTATTTGGGAACATTTCTCAGGGTTTATGAACTTATTTACAAGGATCTGCAGACAGCACAGTGGTGCAGCAGTTAACATTGTCACCTCACAGCAAGAGGTTCTCAGTTTCTATTCTCAGCTGGGGTGCCTTCTGTGCAGAGTCTGCATGTCCTCCCTGCATTTGTGTGGGTTTCCTCTGGGTGCTCCAATTTCCTCCCATGGTACAAAGACATATATCTGGAGCATTTATCCCCAGACCTCCACTGAAAATTGGCTCATTCCAAGGTAGACTTTCCTGGTAAACAAAAGTTCAGTAAAGAACAATTCCTGGCACTGCAGGTGTTCTGCCTTTTGTTGTAGATCATTTGTTACTGCCCTTGAGCTCAAAACCAATGTGTTTTACATTGTGTTTTTTCTGCACTCTGGTAGGAGCAGAGAGTTGATTCAGCTCATCTGAGTTGGGAACTGCTGGTGGAAGGCTTATTATGTGTTTATTTGACAGGCATGGGTGCGTAAAAGTCTTTCATCCTGCTGGTATGTCTGTATTTCAGAGCATTTTTCAGGGCTTCTGAACTTATTTCCAAGTATTCCTGATAATGAGATGTTCTACCTTTTGTTGTAAAGTATTTGCTACTGCACTTGAGCTCAGCACCAATTTGTTTGACATTAATTGGGGTTTTCTGCACTATGGTGAGAGCAGAGGGATGATTTGTCCCATATGAATTGTAACTGCTGGTGGATTGCTTATTGTGTGTTTATTTCATTGACCTGAGGACTTAACTATGTAAAAGCATTTTATCCTGCTGGTATGTCTACATTTAGGAGCATTTCTCATTGTTCATGAACTTATTTCCAATGATTCCTGATAATGCAGGTGTTCTGCCTTTTGTTGTAAAGCATTTGTTATAGCACTTGAGCTCCAAACCAGTTTTTTTACATTGAGGGTTTTTCTGCACTCTGTTGGGAGCAGAGGGCTGATTCACCCCATTCAAATTGGGAACTGCTAGTGGAAGGCTTATTATGTGTTTATCTAAATGGCCCGAGGGCAACTGTATAAAAGTCTTTCATCTTGCTGGGGAAAAAAGCCTTGCATTTTTATAAGACTGTGCTCATTTATTTAGAGCTTCCCTTTCCCTGACTTGGACACCTGTGACTATAAGACTTTATTTTATTTTATTTATTTATTTATTTATTTTATTTTACATTTGTTGACCGGGCTAGTCTAACTGGATAAATGTCCATTTTCAGTAGAGGCCCGGGGAGAAAAGCTCCACAAAAAGACATGCACAAAAACAGAACATTGAACTACAGCTACAAGATACTTGTAAGACAATAACAGGTGTTTCATGGTAGCTTAGCATACATGTTAGATAAGAATAGAGTAGAACATATAAGATAATCCTCTCTTTTTTTTCTAAGACTGTGAGAAGAAGAAAATAAAGAGAGTATTTAGAAAGATGTGGAAGATACCAAAGCAAAGTAATAAGCAGGAACAGATACTAAAGCAGAGTAGAAGAAGATACCAGAGCAAAGTAATAAGCAGGAACAGGAGAACAGGCTAGTTAATAATAGTATTGGAAGAATTAGTTTAAGGGTAGGGACTATAGATAAGGCATCAAGATGGCCATTTCAGTTGGCCATCTTGGATTGCTTCTGAAACCATCTAGACTTACAAAGCTGATACAAGAATTTTTTTTTTATATTTGCTCTTATTATCTCAGTGCTATTTAATACTTATGTGCTACATCTATTGATTTGGTTGAATTTATCACTGTTTTTCAATCTGTACTTTAATAAAATCATCTGTGTGTTACCATACTGCTCTTAGGTTGTTTTAACAATATTCTGATATTCCTATCTTCCTCTGCAAAAGCTGTTCTGAGCCTTCCAAAGTTCTCCTGAATTTGCTACACGATTTCTAGGTTTTGCTAAGTTTTTCTGTGTTTGTAGAAGTTGTACTACATGTGCACACTTTTTTCGGGTCTATATTACATCGTCAAACTCACAGGAGTTCTAACGATGTAATATCGAACCATGAAGTTCAAAACCCAAGAATTACGAAAATACAGAACAGTGATTTTTTTCCCAGGGAAAAAAATCGCTGTTTTGGTACAAAAAAAAAAGTATACTTTAAACTTAAACTAATCCCCCCACACCCCCCAATGTAGAGGGTTGTGCCTCCCACACACCCCCTACTTAAATATACCAACTCTGAGATCGCACCACAGTGGAGAAAATAGCAAAGCCGTAAAAACGGACCACCGATTTTTTTCCCTAGAAAAAAATCAGTGCCATGGCTTCACTATTTTCGTGTTTCGAACATTTGGGTTCAATATTACAACATTCGGACTCCTGTGAGCTGGACATTGTAATATAGACCCACTTTTTTCTGTATTTGTGAACATTTCTCAGGGTTTGTAAACTCATTTCCAAGGATTCCTAATACTAAAGGTGTTCTTCCTTTTGTTGTAAAGCATTTGTCACTGCACTTGAGATCAAAACCAGTTCATTTTATATTAAGAGAGTAGGGCTGATTCAACCCATCCTAGCTGTGAACTGCTGGTGGAAGGATTATTTTGTGTTTATCTGATTAACCTGAGGGCTTAACTGTGTAAAAGTCTTTCATCCTGCTGGCATTTCTGCATTTGAGAACATAGCTCATGGTTTGTGAACCTATTTCCAATGGTTCCTGATAATACAAGTGTTCTTCCTTTTGTTGTAAGGTATTTGGTACTGCACTTGAGCTCAAAACCAATTTGTATTACATTAAGTGTTTTTTTTTCTGTACTCTAGTGGGAGCAGAGGGCTGATTCAGCCAATATGAGTTGGAACTATTGATGGAAGGCTTATTGTGTGTTTATTTGATTGGCCTGGGGGCTTACCTGTGTAAAAGTCTTTCATCCTGCTGGTATGCCTGCATTTGGGAGCATTTCTCATTGTTTGTGAACTTATTTCCAAGGATTCCTGATACTGCAAGTGTTCTGCCTTTTGTTGTAAAGCATTTGTTACCGCACTTGAGCTCAAAACCAGTTTGATTTACATTAAGTGTTTTTTTTCTGCACTCTGGTGGAGAAAAAAGCTGATTCAAGCCATCTGAGTTGGGAAATGCTGGTGGAAGGCTTATAGGTTCATAGGTTCATAGGTAGGTACTAAGCTATTGGCCCTAGGGCCCATATAAGCCTAGCCAAATGTACCCTGGCTTTCGCCACCCAAGAAAATTATTTTCCTGTGCCACTGTCGAGCAGAGCCACAGAAGTGATCCCCGGGGTGAATTTCCTATCTCCCATCCAATCATCAAGATTTTTCTTGAAGAGTGCTAATGAGGAGCTTTGTTTGATATAGATAGGTAGTTTGTTCCAGAGTATGGGAAGTCTCTGGGACAGGAATCTATCCATCCAGCATATTCTGTTTATTGTGGTGATGAGGTTCAGGTCCCTAGAGCATGTAGCTCCTAGGGATTGGGATTTATTTAAGTGGAGCATGTCTAAAAGCTCTGGGTTTGACATAGCTTTGTGTGTTAGTCAGAGATCGCCTCTGAGTAGGTGATATGCAATGGAGTAAAGCTGCAGTTTTTTTATATGGTCTGCATAGGGCATCTCTTTGAGGCTGGTAATCCTCTTTGTGAGGTATTTCTGTGGCCTTTCCAGTTGTTGTAGATGTCTTGTGAGGTACATACCAAAAGGGGCATTGTACTCTATAATGAGTCTAATGAGTGACGAGTAGATGGGAACAATGACCTCTTTTTTCCTGTATGAGAAACCTTTTGTGATGAGGTGTGCCACACAGAAGGATTTCCTGACTACTGTGGCGATGTGATTATCAAAGGAGAGACTACTGTCCACCTGCGTCCCAAGGTCTCTTATCACACTTTCGGTGTTAAGTAGACTACCACCTATGTGGTAGTTTGTGGGTACTGAGTTTTTACCAAAAGGGATGACAATGCACTTTTTGGCATTGAGCTTGAGGCCATGGCTTTGACACCAGGCATCTGTCTCAGAGATGCCCTTTTGTAGGATGTCCACATCTTTTGGAGTTTTGATTATGGCTCCTAGTTTGCAGTCATCTGCAAACTTCATTAGCCAAAGACCTTCTGTGTTGGCCTGCACTTCAGAGAAGTAGATACCAAACAGGAGAGGACCCAGGACTGAACCCTGTGGTACTCCACTTGTCACTGGTCTGAAGTTGGATTTGGAGTCTGCTACTTCCACAGTGTGGGTTCTGTCAGTGAGCCAGTTGGCAACCCATCTTGTGACATAGGAATTTATACCTAGTTTAGTGAGTTTATCTATAATTCCAGAGTGGGGGGTGATGCTGAAAGCCTTGGCGAGATCTAGATAGGCTGTGTGAACCACCTTACCCTCATCTATGGCTTTGGTGACTGCTTCAAAGAAGTCTATCAGGTTTAGGAGACATGATCTGCCTTTTACAAACCCGAACTGGATGGGGTCCTGAGTTTGGAGATTACCAGTGTCATTGTTTATAAGTTCCATGATGATATGCTCCATAGCCTTGCAGACCAGGCTCGTTAGGCTAATGGGGCGGTAGTTTCCGGGGTCTGTGGTGGCTCCCCCTTTGTGGAGTGGGATAACTGTTGCTGTGTGCCATTCAATAGGCACATAGCCTGAGGTGAGGCTATGATTAAACATGGTACTTAGGTGGGGTGCCAGTTTGATCTGTAGTTCATGTAGAACACAGCCTGGGATGTCGTCAGGTCCCATGGATGCTGTGTTTTTGGCTTTGAATAGTGTGTTTTTCACCTGTGCAGCCGTGATTACAGGAACTTTGCATTCTTCTGGTATAGAGATGGGCCCTTTAGGGGATGACAGAGGGGTAAAGTTAGCACTGAACCTATCTGCCAGGATGTTGGCAATATCAGTTGGTTCTGTATATTTAGTGCCATTGTGCTGTAACTCAGAACAGATCTGAGTGTTTCCATTGAGATTCTTGACATAGCTATAGAATGCTTTGCGGTTGTCTTTAGAGTCAGTGGCAATTTTGTTTTCATAACTAGCTTTGGAGGATTTTATGAGGGATCTCAGCTTCTTACTGAGGCTGACCAGGGAGTTTCTCCATTCATGGGATTTTACTATTTTTTGCAACAGTTTCCTTCTTCTGTTGTAGAGTTTGTTTATGGCAGGGGACCACCAGATTGCATTCCTTTTTTTGGAGGACAGCATCTTGCTTCTGTTGGGGATTGCACAATCCATGCACTCGTGTAAGTGCTTATAAAGTGCATTTGTGTAGGATTCAGCAGCCATACCTCTATTTGTGTTTATTGTGTGTTTATCTGATTGGCCTGAGGGCTTTACTGTGTAAAAGCCTTTCTTCCACATGGTACAAAAGGTTTGTGTTTGCACATCAAACAAACACAGTTACCCATGCCTTGAATATAAGCAAACCTCTGCAGTTTAAAATACTCTTTAGGAAATTCTCTCCTTAGTCTCCCACTGTTAATACCTGCTTGAAGTGCTGCCAGTATGTGCTGAGGGTAGCACCACTGCAGGCCATCTAATAGTATACTACTAAACACTCTCACTTAGATCTTTAAGTGACTCTCCCCTACTCCTTCCCATCTACTAAGGATATGGTATAATGGATATATACTTCCCTATCATCTCTGTTTCTGGCCTGGTGGACATGGGCATCCTGAGGCAGTGTACTAACTGCCTCATGTTCACTTTTAGAAGAGACAGACGCAGTGTGTGAGAGATGTAGATACACAATGTCATTGTAGGCAAAGCTCTCACATACACACATGAAAAATACAAACCAGGTTGTTAGCATTACACCCAAAACACTCACCACCAACAGTGAGGATTAGGCACATAGACCCAGATATGCAGAGGTACTCACTTGTAATCTACCCAAACCTCCAAGATGTCCTAAAAGCATCTCTCAGTAGCCCTGTGTCCACTCAGAAAAGATAGCACCTCACACAACACATAACTCTGAAGATCATAGTAGCCCCACTTTTAAGCCTATAAGGCAACACACCACACAGCCAAACATTATTGGAAATTTCATTTTAAGACATTCTTATGTCCTCCTTACCAGGCTAAACAAGGAGAAGATCACATTGAACTGTCTGTCTGGAGCTAGGATCCACCAGACCGTGCATCCACTTAGGTCTTTAAACTACAAGAACCAGTATGACATGGTCATACTCCATGTGGGTGTAAATGACCTAAGATGTACCTCACTGGGCTATATGAAGAGAGATATGATGGAGCTCTCTGAATATGTGGCCCTGGCAGGTATGGATCTAGCCTTTTGGTGTCACAAGAAGGGGATATAATATCTGTCAGCCTGGGAAGACATGATCAATAAACCACAAAGCTTTGCCAGAGATGGTTTACACTTGTCGTCACTTGGCGTCTGGATACTGGAAAAAAAATTATCTATCCCCATAGTGCCTTTTTTAGGCCATACCAACTTGTTAAACCCTCCAACATATGAAAATTTGCTCCCAACTACTTAAAGGTACTGCTACTCAATGATAGGAGTTTAAATAAAAAAAACTGCACTCTCTGGGAAGCACTCCTCACCCTAAGAATGCAAACATACATGCAATCATGAAAACATGGTTCAGACCATGGAAAGCTCCCTTGCTATCAAAAGCTACAATGCCTTTCATACATTTTAGTTCCTTTCAGCTCAGAAGAAAACAAAAGGAAGAGGTGTCTCGGTGTTCTTAAAGGACAAGTACACTGCTAGACTGGTCCAACAACATGACTTGCTTGAGCTACACCATGCCCAGCTAACCATAGGTGTGACCCCCTTCCATATCCTTGCTAGCTACAGATCCCCAACATGAGTCTGGAAAAGCACTCCTCTTACCGAAACCTACTGGAATTTCTTAACATGCAGCCTAACACCATACTTATGGGTAACTTCAACCACCCCTCTATAAATTGGGAGACTTATACGACCTATAATTCTCTTGGTCAGTGGTTTTGGACTTCATCAACAGAAGCACCGTGGAGCAACTAGTTAGCTTCCCAACTAGAGATACAAATATCCTAGACCTGGTACTCACAAACATGATGGGATGCTGCTCCCTCCCATGCATTAACTCCTCCCACATAAGATCTGACCACAGAATGATCTCTTTTAGAATTTAAAACTAACCTAGAACCACTATCAAACTCCAAACCTGTTAAGAACTTTGCTAAAAAACAATTACCTCAAACTGACAGCTTATTAAACTTCCAAGCCCCCATCTGATCCCAGATGACACTAAGGCCTACTCTGAGCTGTGCACAAAATCATTCTACAACCACATTC
>NC_056745.1:96398576-96503576 GCF_019279795.1 Protopterus annectens | reverse complement strand
GACCCTGTCAGCACCTTTTCTACACCACCATCTGTCCATCAGCTGCAGACTGTCAGCACCCTTTCAGGTCAGACAATCAGCACCCCTCCAGGAGCTGAAGCAGGGGAACCATCCTGCAAAATGGACGGACTGCATCCACCAGCGCACAACGGTGAGTGGCAATTGTTTGCAAATAATTACTGTTCTGATCTTAAAATAATTTTAACGTCTCAGCTGCTTGTAACCGATTCAGCTGGTTTGTTTTAATCTTTATGGCATAAAAAGCGTGGGTTTAGAGAAAGGATGAAAAAAAAAAAAACAACCAAAAAAAAATCTACATTGGCTTTCAATATTCTCCACAGTGTTTATTTATAATTAAATCAATTGACTAACTCCAAGAGTATTAATCCTACGACATGCCCCCCTCCCATTTAGGGTCCGAGGTCAGGGCAATTACTTTTTACTTGACAGTGAACTGGCATCACCATCATTATTATTATCAGTAGTAATAGTCTCGTGTTCTCATTACTGCAGTCTTTTTGAACGCTTCTCGTGCCTTTTTAAATGTAATATACATTAAATAAATGAAAAAAAATATGGCGGTACTGGTGTAATAGTATAATGGTCTCTTCAGCGTGTCCAGGTCTAAGGTTAGCCCACAGAGCAAGGTTCGATCCTAAAATAGCACAGCTATGTTTAAAATGAGAAGTGCACGTTTGCACTCCCTAAGATGAAAGTGTTGAAATTGCAATTTTATTATGATTTTCAGCTTCCTGTGGAGTTCTAATCGTAATAATTAAACTTCTAAAATTAGTTCCATGCCTTACATACTAGAATAGGGGTAAGGAATATTGTATTTCGCAGATTAGTTATGATAAACTTATTATATTTTTTTCTGGCTGCAAGGCTACTTTGCTTTTGTTAGTGAACAAGTCCAGGGTCTGGACTTGGCCAAGCCTCTGATAAAACGATAGTTGCATGCCAGCTATAATCCATAACAGAGACCCTGATACAAATGATTTTTGTAATGACAGCTGGTAAAAATACGCTGTACGGTGTTATGATACTGCAAGGTTAAGTTGTTGTGGAAATGGAACGGTTAAAAGTAAGATTATTTTCTATGGTGCATCAGAACTTGTGTGGCCTGTGTAGGGATGATAGCATTGGTTGTAAATGTTATTTTCTGGGATTACCAAGGCAGGATAATAATAGGCTTACTGTAGTAGGAGAGGTCACTAGCTTCATTAATTCAATCAGCTTTGGTAAAACTGCTACGGGCAGTGAATCTCCTTCATTCTTTCTCTAATCATGCCAGGATGCAGAGGTTACATCTTATCTGCCTGGGTAGTCTAAAGGAACTAGAGCAAAGATTTGCTAACAAGGCAACTGCATTCTACATTTCATTGCAGTTTTCCTAGTAATAGATCACAGTGCTGCATAACCGTGTGTATGTTTGGTAAGGTTCATTTTTTGGACTAAATTGTATGGCTTAAAGTATCACGTTGTCACTGTTAAAGAGACTATGTAAGGCAATGAAAGCACAATTATATTTTAGGGCCATGCTTCTCAACTGCCCTGAGTTTTGTTGAATAGAATGTCCAGATTTTTGCATCATATTTTTGTCTATTCCTCATAAAATAATTGGTTTTCTAACAAATCATTGAGGGTTGAAATCAGCAGATAACAGACATTTCCGTTTAAGATTGGTCATACATTTCAATTGTATTTCATTATGAGGAACATTCTTCACTTTGAGTCTTAAGACATTGAAAGGGTCTGTCACTCATTCAGTGTTAACAATATTTCAATTGATATCTATGCTAAATAATACCAAATCATATTAATTAATCAAAAGATCTTTTCATAAACCTAAAGTAACATTTTAACCATCTTTTGAGCTTCCTAGTTGAAGTTGTCAGTAAATTATTACTCTGTGTTCAACATTTTGTCCATTTGTTCCACGTTATGACAAGGAAGGTTCCACATGTTGAAGATGGATGGTTGTGAACTATACATCGATCATGCTATTAGAAAAAAATGTTATTCGAGCAACATTCTAAGCTTATAAAAAAATACTTAAGCTCTGTCCCCAATTTTGGAGCTTTCTCCCCCACTCCTCTATTTCTGGCTTTGTCCAGAATACTTGTACTAACAGGTGAAAGGTATGGAGGTAGCCCAAGAGTTTCATTCTGATAGTTGACTTATTTGTTATGTGTCATGACAGCTTTTTTGCAATAATGAAACCAGGGACTCTAGGATAGAACTACCTGGCATTTAATTTCTTTAATCACCCAATGGTGCTGATAACTAGATGTAACTTCTCTACAATTGCAGGCAGCTATATCATTCAAATAGCATCTATACATGGAAAATAAAGATAAGTATTATCGTATCTAACCATATTTGTATTTTACATAGGAACTGTGTTCCCTGTTCCATGTTAACACTTAATGCTATTGCATTTTTCACATGAAAAATTATCACATACATTTTCATTGTTGATATGAAACTATCCTTAAAATGAGAGGCAAAAACAAGTATGCCCTGCCATAATTATATTGTCACGCTAGAGATAATTGATAGAAAGAAATAAGCCTCATCCTTTCTGGCAGCCCCACTACATTAGTCCATAATGTTAACTTACATTCTGTTTTCAGTACAGGAAGCTCCATACTTAAAAAATGAATCATTCTAGTTTGCTTAGGTGACTGGCTGTTATTGAATCTGTATTTATGTTACTGGCGACCATACATAAGCCATTTCATGACTGCATAGAATTTGCTCAACTAGCTTTCAGAACACTGGCCAAGCTTTCAAATAGCACAGACGCCCCAGACTATATGCATGTAAATGCTAGCTGGAGCACTTCACCCCAGTAACTCACCCTCCCTTTCTCCCTGCCCAGGCTTATTCTTCTGTCAGTAAGGGGGATGCTGCCAACAATGTACAAACTTAAACCGAACAAAGAAAATACAAGGATACCGAGTAATGTGAGAGCATTATTTTCTCCAGACAAATATTTTAATCCACAGAGTCTCCACTTTCATGGCTTTCTACTCTAGTTTAGGTCTATCATGAGCATTTACAGAGTGGCAGCCCAATGTGCCATCAGAACTCTGTGTAATTGTACTAGTACCCCTTCATGTGCTTATATGTGCAGGTGTGTTTGTGTTTTAATATTCTGGAACATTTAAGAAGTTTTGCACAATGTGGCACTGAGCATATATATGTGTGCATTGAATGATACAAAACATATATTATGTGTGGGTCATAACAACTACATACACACCATGCACGTAACTGCCATTGTACTTTTTGTATCAGCAACAGTGGCCATGTTTCATAATAATTGTTAAAAGGTGACTGTAAGTGCTAGTTTACACAGTTGTGCAAGCAAAAATAGAAGTTGACATACATCCATTACAGTTATGGAAAAGCTTCTGTTTAGTTGAGCACAGTGTGATCTTCTTTATGTGATTTATTACTTATATTAGAGATATTCACTATTACACCTTAACACTGTAGTTCACTGGTGGTCTCTATACTATTTTATTGCACTTTCTAAACTTCATGTTGTTATTCATGCATAAATAAAATTTGATTGTGCAATCACATTGTGTCTGGCATACAAGGCATCCTCTGACCCATGACTGATGGATTGACTTCCCAATTGCAAGTCAAATGGCATCAGAAATACATGGTCTATGGATCTAAACCTCATCTGCAACATCAACAGAATGGTTTGTAGAGGCAGGTATATCTGACAGAGGATACCACTTCTGTGGAAAAAGACTCACATCCATGTAAAACAAAGTTCAGCCCTGTCCATATCGAAGGCTGGCCAGATACAAATACATTATTATTACACAGTCTTGAGTTACAAAATGTTAATCTTCATAAGAAAATAAAAATGTATGAAAATGTAACCAAAATCTTGTTTTCCCATTTAATAAATGAGTATGCTGTTGAAAAACAATACAAGGAAGTCAAACAGTGGCCATTTGGAAAGATGTGCCATGCAAGAAGTATTAATGTTTTTGAAGTTCATAGGTCAGTACTAGGCTAGCTGTCCTTTTGGGCCATTTTAAGCCTAGCCAGTCTCCCTTTTTGTCCTCAAAATAACCTATCCCATTTGGTTATAGATTGGCCTTACCCATCCCATGTTTGATAATTATATATTAACCTTAATGAGAATAGCTGGGAGTATATAATAGATAAATTCAGGGCAACTGTGTATGGAATAAATGATTTAGGAGTTGCCTCTGTTCATTAGTAGTATAGGGGATAGTCCTGGGGTTAAATTTTCTGCTTTCCATTCACATATCTAACTTACTTTTCAATATGGTCAAGATGAACTTTGTTTTATATAGACGGGGGAGTCTTTTTCCATAGCAATGCTATCCTCTGCAAGATGTACCTGTCCCTCCAAACCATTCTATTAATGTTGCAGAAGAGGTTTAGATCCCTAAACCAAATATTTCTGATGCCATTTGACTTGCTGATGTGCAGTAAATCCATCAGTAATGGGTCAGAGGATGCCTTGCATGCCATACATGTCACCTCTTAGCAGTCTGTAGGATATTGAATGCAGTGACAGGGCTTTGAGTTGGTCCATGTAGGACATGTTGTTTAGGCCTTTTATCCTTTTAGTAAGATATTTTTGTGAGAATTCCAGTTGTTGCATGTGTGTTGACAGATACATGCCAAAGGGGACATTATATTCAATGATTAACCCAATCAGGGCTCGGTAAAGGGAGACAATGACATCCCTAGATCTAGACACAATCCCTTTGTTGATAAGACATGCAATATAGAAGGACTTTTCTTCAACAATGGACACATGTTGGTCAAAAATAAGGTCACGGTCCACATAAGTTCCCAAATCCTGAACAACTAGGTTAATTCTTAGGGGCGTATTTTCAATGTGGTAGTTCCATATGTTAGATGACTTCCCAAAGGATACATTAATGCATTTTTGCCATTTAGTTTCAGTCCATGATTTTGGCACCAGATATTCAGTTGAGGCAAACCTTTCTGCGGGATGGCTAAGTCATTTGAGGATTCATTGTCTGCTCTTAGCTTGCAGTTATCTGCAAACTTAATCAGTCAGAGCCCTTTGGTACTGGAAGTATTTAGAAGTGAAGTAAAGCTTTTTTTTTCTTCTATCTGTGCATCTGCTCCTGAGATAACATAAACCAGCTGAGGGTAGCTGCAACTCAGAATATGTAGCAGATGCTACTTGAGCCTAGTTATGGACTCAGACTCAAAAGTACAGCATACAGTGCTGGTGATGCCTCCCCATAAAGGTGGGCCTACTACCGATACAGGAACCTATTAACCCCTCTGCCTGATGTGTCTCATTTGTAAGGCCATGGAACACATTACAGCAGAATTGATTAACACAGACATTAAAAATTTCATTAGGCTGGATCCACAGCAATTTGGTTTTGTAAAAGGTAGATCCTGTCTAATGAACCTGGGTAACATCTTGAAGAAGGTAACACAAGCTATTGACTATGGTCACACTGTACACACAGCTTAACTCAATTTGGCAAGCCATTTGACACTATCCCCATGACAGAATAATTAATAAACCAAATACATTACAAACATATCCTTATATGGTAAGATAGATAAGTAAATTGTCAAAAAGACAGAACCCACAAGGTGTTGGTGGCAGGGCCAGCATCAGAGAGCATGAAGGTGACCAGTGGTGTCCAACAGGGTGCAGTGCTAGGGCTGCTTTTGTTCAGTATTTATTGCAGACTAAAAACCAAAAACCCATGGGTAACAAAGTCTGGAGATGACTGCAAACTGGAGTCAATATCAAATCTGTGTCTGACACAGAAGCCCACCAGCAGGAACTTACACTTATAAATGCCTGGTGTAGTGAAAATGGGCTTAAAATGAATGCTAAAACATGTAACAGCATCACATTTGGCAGGCAAACCATCCCACTGGTATATAGCACTGACAATACCTGATTTCAAAATGAAAATGTAGTTACAGACCTGGGTATATGGGTTGAAAATTCCCTATCCTTTGACAACTATGTACCAACAGTTGTCAGGTAAGCCTTCTACTTGGCACAGCCGATCACCAAGGGAATATTGTCCAGATCAAAAGAGGTTATTGTCCTATTTTATTCAGCACTGATCAGACTAATTTTGAATATAATACCCCTTTGGATTGTACCTCACAAGACACATCAAACAGTTGGTAAGACTCCAACTGAAGAATTGCATATGTTTAAAATCCCAAAGCTACCAGAAAAGACTAGAAGCAGTGTCTTTATTTTCTGTGCCTTACAGGCTCCACAGAGGACACCTCTGTCTTTCCTTCTGAGCAATAAGGGTCTCAGTAGTCCAGGACCTCTTATACCTTCATAAATCAAACAGTCTCACAAATATCAGAACATGAGATCTTCTCCTGCTTCAGCAGATAAATAAAACAAGGAGGAGATACAGATTCATTATTCTTCATCACCTTCAGCTCTGGAATAGACTCCACCTGCAGATAATACAATTTTATACACTATCAGCCTTCAAAAGGGACCAGAATAATTGGCTGGGTATTCATAAATTCACCTTGGGCATCAGTGGCATAGCCATCCCCAAGAAGAGAAGTTAAGCCTAAGGTGAAAACTGGTAAGGAGTAGTGATTACAAGACTCAGCATCCTTGAACTGCCAATGATTCCCATGATATACTTCCCTTCTTCCAAAATAATTGGGGTAGTATGGCAGGGAGCATCTGGCAGCGTGCCATGAAAGCTGTTTTCATTTATGCCCCCCTGGTATGACACCAGGGACAGAGCCTGAACTGGAGACTTGGACGCTATGTTTGCATTTCCTGTATCTACAGGACTACTACGTCACATGTAGATAATGTGATTCAGAAACACCCACTGCTAATGATTGCCATTTCTTGTCCTCAGTGTACTCCAGATTTACCCAAGCGTGTTGTGCAGTTTGGACAATAACTGAATATGCAAAGCTCACAACTCCGCCTGTATGTCAGAACTAGTATTACATGTATCCTGCCTTCAGTACAGTCCCTGACCTACAGGTGAAGCTAAATAAAAACCAAGAAGCAAGTATATAACTCAAAATCAATTTATGTTAGCGCTTTCATTCACAGCTAGTGTATGAACTTCTTCAGATAAAATATTAAAATACAATTCAAATATATATAGAGCATCAATCATGACATCATAAAAGCCATTAGTATTTAAAGCTACAAACCTTTCCCAAAGCAGACCTATACCAAATTTGGCCAAATACAATATTAAACACTAAAAATAAAATTTCAAAACATTATAATCAACAACTTTATATATATATATATATATATATATACATACATACATACATGTATATATATATATATATATATATATATATATATATATATATATATATATATTTTTTTTTTTTTTTTTTTAATTTTATTTATTTGCAGTTTGTTTTCCAGGATAGTCCATTGGGCTAAAAGCAGCCCATTTTCAATTGAGTCCTGGGGAGAAAAGCTCCAGAGAAATACAAATACATAGTACAGAAAGAGCACAAATCCATAATATACATTTCAATTAAATGTTAAATACATATTTTGTATAATACAAACCCATATTGCACAATTCAAAGAGATGTTACATAACAAAGAAATAAAAAAGATTTTCATTAGGAAAATTACGTCAGGTTAATTCAGTAAGTAGTAGTTTTTTTTTTGTTTTGTATTTTTTAGGGAATTACAATGAGGTAATTTTTTAGGCATTGGTCGAATATTTCCCAAGGAATGTAAAACTTTAGGAGGTAGTGACAGGCAACAAAGTTTGGAAAATTAGGAAGAAAGTGTGGTAGGATGAGAGCAAGAGGATTTCCATTGTGAAGTAAGGTGCGAGTGCAGTGAGGACCCCCTCCCTCCCAATATCTCTTTTTACTTGGTCAATAACTGAATAATGAAAGTAATGCCCATGATTTTCACCATGGGCACTACTTTCATTATTCAGTTATTGACCAAGTAAAAAGAGATATTTGGGGGTCCTTGGCCTCTCCGACTGGAAGAGAGAAAACTCTCTTGGCAACCAAAACTGAATGCATATGCCTATCCAGGACTAAACTAAATGATCAATGCTCTCTAAAATTAATTTTAAAACTTAAATATATGGAAAGATGGCACTTTTGTTTCTTGTTGCAGATTTATAGGTTTATATATATATATATATATATATATATATATATATATATATATATATATATAAATTTGTTGATTATAATGTTTTGAAATTTTATTTTTAGTGTTTAATATTGTATTTGGCCACATTTGGTATAGGTCTACTTTGGGAAGGGTTTGTAGCTTTAAATGCTGATGGCTTTTATGATGTCATGACTGATGCTCTATATATATATATTTGAATTGTATTTTAATATTTTGTCTGAAAATGTTCATGCACTAGCTGTGAATGAAAGCCCTAACATAAACTGATTATATACTTGCTTCTTGGTTTTTATTTTATCCATTTGTTGTTCGGTTGTTATTCAGTTTCATACAGGTGAAGCTGCCAACCATGAAATTGTCCAGCAGCAGGGCAAAATGCCATCTGTATGTTGGTTTTAGAGTGGATGTATAACAGCTATAGACCCTGTCCTTTGTGCATTGTGACATATATATATATATATATATATATATATATATATATATATATATATATATATATACATATATACAAAATAAGGGAATGTTGTGGGTTGCCCTATAAAAGGGCAGTTAAAACTTGTTAAAAAAAGGTTGGAGCTGCTCTCTGTGTACCAAAGGGAATAGTTCATAAAGAATACTATTACCAATGTAGGAGAACCTAGACACCCCTCCAGGTGTTATCCGCCTGCTGCACAGATGTCTCTGTAGGTGGGAACTGGTACTGCAGGCATGTAGGCCATACACCTGTTAATGCCTGCACTGTCATTTCCCACTTACAAGTGGAACGTTCCATATAACGCAGTTACCCATTGATAGCAATAAGTTATACCATTCATTAAAATTTGTAGTGGTGTTTGCAAAGTGACAGTGCAAATATTAAAAGACTGCTCCTGGATCCCTCCTTTGCCTAGATTGCTTGCAAATCATAGAGTTTTCATTTGGGATTAAGCTTAGTATAAATCTGTTTTGGATTCTAGCATTTTGTAACAGACCTTTCTAGCAGCACCCAGAATGACAAGTATAATGGGGTTTATTTATTGTTCATTGTCTTGTCCATATATTCTAGCTTAAAGAGGACTCTAAAGTGCATGCAGATCATATAAATGTTACTGATTCTTTTTCCCATGTGGTAGGATGTCTTTATTCTTGAAATTCGGAAGCAAGGAGTTCCCAGACTGTTTCCGTGGTTATCCACACTTCCTCATTCTGCATGCTCTGCACTAGGTTTGGCATGTTAAATATGGCTTGTTGAGAAATAATGATTATATTTTCAGAAGATGTGTTCCTTTTATTATATCCTACATAAAACAAAATGCTGAAATGAGTCGCAAATTGGTGAAATGGCAGGTTTCTTTAGTAATCCTTTCAGCGTAGGAAACAGTCCTCTGGAACGCAATACAGTACTGCAAAATTCTGGAACAATACAGACAAAACACATCATATAGAAAGACAGATACTTTCTTTGCTATATTGTCTAACAATCTGATGATCTTAAATATGTGGGTGGTGGAGGGGGCATGTGTGTGTGTGTGTGTGTGTGTGTGTGTGTGTGTGTGTGTGTGTGTGTGTGTGTGTGTGTGTGTGTGTGTGTGTGTGTGTGTGTCTCTGCGTGTGTATGTTTGCTGCATGCACATGTTCAAAGTTCTGTATGCCATTTACAAAAGGAAGTGCATAGACAAATTCATCCACACAAACACATGTAAGTGTATATACACACATAGGCATGTACTCTCTTCATAAGTTAAAAGAAATAAACACAATCGTGCATGCATATCCTTACAGCCAAGTCTTAGAATTTTTTTAGCAACCTGATTAACAAACATCAATAACCTCAAAAGAAAATATTATTTTACAAGTTTGATTATTTTATTTTTGTTTTATTTTATTTGCAGTTGGTTTACCAGGATAGTCCATTGGGCCTAAAAGAACCCGTTTTCAATGGAGTCCTGGGGAGAAAAGCTCCAAAAACAAACAAACAGACTAGGTACATACAATAGAAAAGCTCCAAAAACAAACAACAAACAGACTAGGTACATACAATAGATTACTAATGATAATTATACAAATGTAAAAAAGTAATATAAACATTGATTTCGAATTTGAGATACATTCAAACAATACAATCTTGTGAAAAAAAAATGTGAGGTGTTTGGGCTTTGAAGAAGTAATATTGCTTTGTCATACAGAGTAGTTATTTTGTCATACAGAGTAGTTATTTTGTAGGGAGCATTAGCTATATAAGGTATAGTCAAATGACATTGAGAATGAATGGAAGATGAAGATTACCATATTTTTATGAGGGGTGGGAGCAAGAGCATTCCCATTGAGACTTTAGATGTATGTGAAGAGATTTTTTGAACATGTAATGATTGGAGATGGTGCGAATGGATGGTGGGAGTGAGTTCCAAAGACGAGCTAGGTTAAAGGATAGTAAGTTTTTGCCTGGGGGATGAGTTGGTTTATGTAATTCTAATAGGTTTTGATTGTTTGACCTTAAGACTCTATCAGGTAGGTGCATCTTAAAAGCAGAAGACAGGGAGGGACAAAGAGAGGGGTTGTTAATGAGCTTATGGGCTAGGGTTAGCTGAGTATAGTTGAGATGATTTGGTAGTTCAAGCCAATTTAGTTTTTGGAGAGACGAACAGTGGTGGGTGGAAGACTTGTGGCTGTTAGCGAACTTGGCGATTTTGTTGTAGCAAGAGGAACGTTGTTTTTTTAGAGAGGACTGAAGATTAGTTAGGAGTGGTGCTCCATAGAGAAGGGAGGGAATAAGAAAGGAAGAAGAGAGAGTGATTTTAGAGGTCCTTGTGAGGTACTGATTTTGACGGTAGAGCATACCTAGTTTTTGATGGGTTTTTTTAATATTTAGTTGTAGATGGGAGTTGAAATTAAGCTGGTTATCAATTTGGACACCAAGTAACTTGGTTTCAGACACCAGTTCTAGAAATGAGTTATTTTGACTAGTAATCAAGAATGTGTCTATATCGAAGGGGGTAGTTTTAGAGGGGGTAAATACCATTAGTTTAGTTTTGGAGGCATTGAGAGCTAGATGGTTTATTTTCATCCAATGCTCAGTAATTGAGAAAGCTTCTTGTGTAAGCTTTTGGAGCATGGGGGTAGATGTGGCAGAGCAGATAATGGTAGAATCGTCAGCCTATTGGATGATGTTTGAGAATGGGATAGATTTGCGGAAATCATTTATAAATATATTAAAGAGAAGAGGACCAAGTATGGAGCCTTGGGGAACTCCGGTGGGGGTACTAAGAAAAGAGGAAGTGGCCTTTTTCCATTTTACAGCTTGGTATCTATTTGATAAGTAGCTGGAGAACCAGTTCACAGAGGACAGAGAAAGGTTAAGTTTGGAAAGTTTAGTTAAGAGCAGGCTGTGTGAGATAGTGTCAAAGGCCTTAGAGAGGTCAAGTAGTAGGGTAGAAACAATTTGGCCAGAATCACGTGCTTTATTTACAGTTTCAAGATAGAAGAGGAGGGCTGTCATGGTGCTATGGATTGGCCTAAAACCATGTTGTGTAGGGGTTAGAAGGTTATTGTCTAAGAGATGTGGTAAGAGTTGAAGTTGGACACACTTTTCTAGAAGTTTAGAAATGGGGGACAGGATAGCAATGGGTCGGAAGTTGTTGACATTGCAGTTATTGCCACCTTTATGCAGAGGAATGATAAAGGCTTGTTTCCAGAGTTGGGGCACTGTACATTCTTGGATTGAGCGGTTGATTAGAATGCTTATGGGATAGGCAATTGCTTCAGCAGCTATGCTTAGGAAGTAAGAGGGGATGTTATCAGGTGCATTAGTGCAAGGCTTCAATTTCTGAAGGAGTTTCTTTATTGTAGAAGTGGGTATAGGTTTTAATGAGAATAGAGCAGAGTGGAGAGAGAGAGTATTAGAGGATGGTAAGGATGATGAGGAAGGTAGAGTAGGAGAAGAGGTGGAGGATAGAGAGTGAGTAGATGGGAATGTGGAAGGAGGAGAAGTGCAGGGTGGATTGTTGGCAGGAGAGGATGGGGGTGTATTGGATAGTAAGGTGGAAGTAGGAAATGAGGAAGTTAGTTTGCTAATAGATTCAACGAAAAAGGAGTTAAATTGAGTAGCTAAGTCTAAATCTGGAGCATTTGGGTCAGGGGTGGGGGTGTGTGGTTTGCTTGTGTTAAGGAGGGTAGAGATTCCTTTCCAGAATTTCTGTGCATTTGTTTTATTATTGTTTTGGAGAGTAAGGAAGTAATTTTGTCTATCTGAGATAATAAGCTTTTTTACTTTATTTCGAAGGGTTCTGTATTCAATGTGGGGTTCAGTGGTCTTTCTTTTCTGATAAAGTGCCCAGGCTTTATCTCTAAGGCGCATGGTAGCTAGTGTTTTTTTGGTTAGCCAGGGGGCGGAATTATTTTTTATTCTCTTTGTCCTTAAAGGGGCTTGGGAGTCTAGTATTTTTAAGAATGTAGAGTTGAAGTGGGCAACTGCGTCTTCTAAGGGTAATGTCCTTAGATTATTCCAGTTAATTGCTTTAAGAGAATTTCAAAAGGTTATTGTGTTAAAATTTTTGTGGTTGCGGGTAGTAACATAATTGTGGGTGCTGTAAGAGATACAGGGGAGTCGGTGAGTGAAGATGGGCATGTGATCGCTTAGAGGGTCAGAAAGAGTACCACTGTCAGAATAATAGTGGGGATGTAAAACTAGAATCCAATCTAGAATACTGCCACAGGAGAGGTTTTTAGATGGACGTGTTACAGTGTTGATTAGCTGGGAAAAATTATATAGGTTGATGTTAAGGGGGTTAGTTGGAGACTGAATGGAGGCCCAGTTGATATTTACATCTCCTAAGATTATGGTTTCATTACCGATGTTGTTGGAGGGCCAGGAGAGGATATCTTCAAGTGTGGAGATATTATCCCCTGGGGGGATATAGAGGGATGCTAGACATATGTGTTTATGCTTATTGACTTGAAGGAGAGTGAGGAGTAATTCAACATTGTTAAAGTGTGGAATAGGTTTGTTATAGGGAGTAATTAGTAAGGAGGTTGAGAATAGGAGAGCTACACCACCGCCTTTTTTGTGGGACCTGTCTTTCCTAATGGTAGAGTAGTTAGGTGGAATTATTTCAGAGTCTTTTATATAGGGTTTTAGCCATGTTTCTGAGATAGATAGGATGTCAGGTTTGTTATGTGTGAGCCAGGCATGGAGGGTTGCAACTTTGTTGACTATACTTTGGGAGTTTAATGAAGTAAGTGATAGAGGCTTGCATATGGTGGTGGAGGTGGAGGGGCCTGGGTTGGGATGGATATCACCTGATAGGAGACTGGTAACCAGACGAAGGATATGGTTAGAGAGGTAATTGAGCAATTTAGTAAAAGGATTGGGTTCTGTTGTGATGGTGAAGGGGTTTCTGGTTGCTATGGGGATGGAGAGTTTCTGAGAAGTAAATACTTTGTAAGAGAAGGATAGGAGGTGTTTTATAGGATATAGATGGGGAGAAATAGATGAGTGCACATGTGAGACAGGGGAGTTTAGATGGTTAGTTATATGATAGAGTTGTGTATGGTAGCAGGTACTGGGTTGGGTGAGGTAGTGAAGATAGGAAAGTTTAAGAAGTAGTAGTAGTAAAATAGAGATGGATGACAGTTTTAAAAGCATGTTGATTAAGGTTACTTGGTGGTATAATGTTGTAATTGTATTATGTATGTATGTAAAGATTATTATACCAGGATACGGTGGTAAAGACCTGAATAATAGTGGGGAGTATGGAGTTAAGTAGGTTGGAGGTGGTGGGGTTGTAGGGGTTGGTGTTAGAGGGAGAAAGAAGATCAGTTATTTGAGTTAGAATTTAGACTTGGAGTCTTGATAGTGTAGTTTTAGAAGTGGGTGTGGTAACAAGAAGGTAATTGGGTGATACAGGGTGTGTCTAGAGTGTTGGAGGTTGATAGGTGTAGAGAGGAAGTGGGTGTGGTAACAGGAGGGATATAGCTAGAGGTGCTGGGGGCAGGTGGAATTTGGGGGCAGGGTAGGGGAGCGGAGTGAGCCCGAAGGGCGAACGGAGCGGGAAAAACCAGGAGAAGATCGAGAGCCAATCAGTGGAGCATAGATTGCAGGAGAGTAAGTTGTAACAGGGTAAGTAAGGGTTCTGGATATAGTAGGTAGAGTGGGCTATGAGTGAAGTGAGAGAAAGTGAGAAATGGAAGTAAAGGCTGAGAAAATGCAAGAAGTGAGTAAAGGAAAAGCAATAACAGTGGGGAGGGGATGCCCTCTAGTGGCTAAATGTAGAAGTGCACTAAGCCCACTGGGGCAGTAATGGACTAAAGTGGACTGAAATGAGAGGGAGCCAGTGTAGTTCAGGGAATTAGATGAGAGTGAGATTAGGGAGGCAGAGATAAGAGGGGTGTAGGCTGATTAGTACAAGGAATTAACAAACATCAATAACTTCAAAAGTAAATATTAATTTACAAATCTGATTAGTACAAGGAAAACTGGTGTGTGGAAAAATGCTTCATTTTATCAATAAACCATTCCTTCAGTAACAATGAATCATGTTAAAACTTGTAAATCACAACTATATTTTATGGCTTGTTCCTTAATTACAGAAATATCAAGCAAACCTTGGCAGTGTTAAAGCACTTTCATATGCAACATATTCATTTGTCCAGTTCCCAAACTGATTGGGGTAATATAATTATGATTGTTAACTCTTTAAATTAACAAAGTGGGTAATTTTTTACAGACACATACTATTTTGTTGGACAAACCACACCTATTACCAGTACAAAGGGATGGACTCAACTTTTTTGTCAAACCAAAAGCTTAATTTTAAAGAATATGAGCTGTATGTAGTGTCTCATGTTATGTTGGGGTGTGTCAAATGCAAAATAGCATTTTTTGCAACAACTAAAGAAAAGTTATAAAAATATGATGCCCTAAAAATCTCAGGACATGTACAATTTTTTTATGTTTTTTTCACAAGATACAGATGCCCAAATAAGGACTGTTCTGCTTAAGGACAGGTGGTAACTCTAAGTGTGGTAGAAAGCCTCAAGCGTCCTGCTTCACTTCTTCAGTTTTGATTTACAACCACTCCCCAAGTATGACATCATACTGGGGGTGAGGTCTGCCTAACAGTGCCTTACAATGCAGATGTACTGAAATTTAATGTAAGGAAGTCTTACTGCTCCAGAAAAGAGTAATGAGATTTATACTGTGATAATCAATCTCATTACCTATTCGTGACATAACCTAAGTTCTGATGAAGCCATTGCAGCCCAAATTAATCCACCTGAAACCATCTAACACTAACATTCCACCTGTAGGACAGTAGTGGTACTGCATGCATTAACCTCAAGTTCTTAGTGGAAGATAGCCAACAAAACATCCAAATAAAAGGTGAGATAATTAGACAATGCACATCATCCTGGAAGATTTTTCCACCAAGAAGGAAATGTATGGACCACTGTAGTGAAGATCTTAGTTCTATCTACTTTGATATCAGAAAGAACAGAAATGTTTTTGATATATAAAATTCTACCCCCACAAATAGGTATACTGAAATCTCTGTCATTAAATCCAGACAGAAATGCAAAGAAATCGGTAATTATATTGGCTTCAGAAAGTAGTAGCTGCACGTAGTCCCTCATTACTATAACTATTAAGGGAGCAGTTATAAATGGTCTAACAGTAAAGGAGTTAACTTGTGTGGAAGCCCACTGTGTAGCTGGGGAGAAGTATCACTGTTATTAACAATGAATTCCAGTATGGAAACAGTAACCCAAGATAAAGACTCTAGGAAAAATGTATTTGTTTTGAGTATAACAATGATCATGTAATTAATGTTATAGATATATCCAGCCGAACCAGTGTGTTGAATGCGTGCAGTTACACAGAGTCAGAAATACATGAGCATCAAAACAAAGCATGATTTACAAGAACCCCACCAAGTTATTGATGCATTCCATTTTGGAGATTTGTAAAATGTAGAGTGCAGGATATCTTTATATGTTTATGACTACAGCCCTGAGTGAGTTACAAATGCCTTATGAACAAATCTCTCATCAAGAAATGATTTCATCTCTAATAACAATTTAATTACTGTATGGTGTTAGATGCTTAATAAATGATGAATTATATAGTGATGTAACTGGTTATGAGTGGAATATTTTTTATCAAGGCTGTTTGAGTTCTAATACCATTAAACTAAAATGTCTGTACATAATCAAATCCTTCCTTACTTACAGTATTAGAATTATTCCATACAGGAGCATGTTTACATTATTAGATCTACCATGCAAGTGGTTGTGCATGTCCTTGAGGTCATCCAGTGCAGAATCTCCACCTGGGGGGCAGACTGGAGAATGCAAGCATGAATCTTCAGGCATGATAGCCAAGACAGCAGTCATGCCTGCATCCTCCCTGTCCATAACAAGAAACAAGCTTGTGCAGCCAGTAACCTACCAGCGAATCAACTCTATTTTTAACAAAATGCACATGCTGAGCCATCCCGTCAGGACTTCAGGGAAGGCTAGCACAGCTCCCAACCACCCATGCGGTCAGTCTTAGGCCTCCCTTCTCCTTCTCCTAAAAACTGCAGTACATCTCCATCAGTATGTGAAATCATTGCTTCAGGCAGTCTGGCATCCCAAGCACTGCCTGCAGTACCTAGCCTTACATATAGGCTGAGTTTCTGCTTCACCACAACTTCCAGTTGAAGCCAATGTGTTTCTCCAAAAACTCAGCCTTGTTCATTGGCAAACCTCACCAATATACAACTCTGAAGTAATTCTGTGCAGCAAGCCAAATTCTCCTTTTAGAAGCAAGCGAGTTACAACAGAAGACAGAAAGAATGATCCAGAACCAGAAGCTAGAAAGTATAACTTTAATCGCAAGTAAAAACTTTCATGTATACAACGCTTCATCAGGCAGTGAAAAACTTACAGCCACCATTACTAAATCTTTTATACAATCGTAAAAACATGTGACATAAAATCAGTTATCAGTTATCAAAAGCAAGTGACCTAAAAATAAATTAAAATGTTAAAAAGACAACTACTTTACTTTACCCCAGTTTATAAATCTTTCAACACAGGTTCAATACTAAAGAAAAACTCATTTAATCCAGGTGGGTGATGAGCCATAAAATGCAAAATCCACTTGACTTCTTCCTTCTCAGTCTGATTTTTTAAGTCACCTGCTCTAAGCTGCGGATGATATTTTTCATTTATAAACTAATACTGTCACCATTTCCAGTCATATATGGGATACCAAAAATTAATAAATCCCTCAGCACTTCTCCCCTGCAGCCTATAGTATCAGCCAAGGGAGGGGTGACTGAATCTATTTCTAAGTTTCTGGAAGGTGAATTAAAAGTAGTTTCAGAAACATCACATAATATTGTTAAAGATAGTAATGATTTTCTTAGCTCTTTGACTGGAATAAAACCCGTGATATTATCACTTGTTATTAGGTTACCCAGGACATTGATTCTTTGTTTACATCTATCCTGAATACAGAGGGCATTGATATGTTCAGGAAATGTGTTTTGAGTCAGATAAGACAAAATTAATTGTACAAGCTTACCTATTTATAGGTCTATCAGATCCAAGAAAAACTTTGACCCAACTAAATTTCAACTTGAACTCAAATCATGTAACTGGACAAAACTAAAGTTCCTTCCCCTTGATGAGGCAGTGTCATCATTTAACAATTCATTCCTTACTATACTTGACTCAATAAGAATTAAAACTCAACTAGCACCCTGGCTAACAACAGACACCAAAACCAAAATAACAACTAGAGACAAAGCATGGGATAAATGACTACCAAACTACCCCTAGATCGTATCAAATTCCAACAACTTAGAAATGAGACTAAAAAGCCATCATACTAGATAAGAAAAATTACTTCTACAATCTGCAACATAAACATCAGAATAACCCTCAAAAGTACTGGGCAGGCATAAATAAACTTCTCCAACCACCCCAGGAACATTATCTGACAAGAGCCAAGAAGATATAGCCAATTCATTCAATACTTTCTTCACAGAAACCATCCAGTCATTAGCTAACCAACTTTCTCCTCCCCACACTTCTATAAACACTATACCCGACTCACCACTCCTTTTAACTTCCAGCCAGTGTCCACATCCTTTATCAGATCCCTTTGAAAAACTGAAGCCAACCACCCTTTCAGCCGATCTTCTGCGGCTGAATACCTGCAAATTGCTGCAGATGACCCTATCTCAATCCTAATTAACAGAACCATAACCGAGGCCTCAATCCCTCAATTTGGAAAATATCCTATGTTATTCCACTCCACAAAGGAGGTTCATCCACAGAACTATCCAACTATAGACCTAAAGCCATACTATCACCACTTGCCAAAATTATGGAAAAGTGCATGCACAACCAACTAATGCTCTATCTAACCCAAAATAAACTACAGACTCTCAACATGGATTCAGACCCCATCATAGTACAACCACTGCCCTCCTCTCTTTTACTGAAAACATTAATCTTAACCGAATAATAAAAAATATCCTCTCTTCCTGGACCTATCGAAGCCTTGATATGGTAAACCATCAGTTACTTCTATATACTTTAAAACCCTGTATCTAGATACTCCAGCCCTTGACTGGTTTCAAGCTTAGCTCACTGGGAGACAACAAGCAGTAATGTGGCAAAACAAGCTCTCCTGCCTACTACCAAATACCATAGGAGTTCCTCAAGGTTCCATATTAGGACCTCTCCTCTTTTCAGTCTTCATAAACGACATCCAAACAGTCATCCCTGAAGCCACCTAATATGTTCCAATGCCTCTCTTGCAAATCTACTAACTACCACCCAACATAGCTTCACCAAAGTCGAAAACTGGCTTGCCAACCATCTTCTGATCTTAAATCCAAACAAAACCAAGTTATTTCTCTTCTACCCAACCAATAGATCTCCGACTGAAAACTTCACTATAAAATCCAATAATGGGACCATCATCTCCCCAGACACCTATACAAAGCTATTAGGAGTAAACATTGACAATAAATTCAGATTTGATATACATATCAACCAAGCCATTAAGTCAGTCAACAAGAAACTTGGGACCCTATATAGAATTAAAGCCTAATGCCAGGGCAGCCACAGCCCTCACACCTTCTCTCTACCCTACTATATGCCTCTCCTGTCCTCACTCACCTTAACAAATCTGATCTGGCCAGGCTCTCATCCTGCTATAAATCACATTGCCAGTAGGTTTACAGGCCTACCCTACAGAACACACCACTGTACTAACCTGAAAAAGCTTGGATGGATAGAATTCCCACACCTTCTTCACCAGTCCCAACTCATAGAGGCCTTCAAAATCCTTAAACAACCTGAGAATACCCCAGCACTAAAAACTTAATGACTCCCTACTCCAATCTAAGCTGACTGCTCAGCAAACAGACTCCTTGTCCAAACAACTAAATCTCTCAACCTAGGTGGGCCAACACCACTGGTAAAATATGGAACTCTCTCCCAAATAACATCACGCTTGCAACTTCTCTAAGTCAATTCAAAATAGTCTAAAACTCCACTTCAAGTCACACTGGCTATGTCCTTGCTCAAACCCAGACTAGCTCTGTGCCATTAACTAAAACATAAACAACTAGCTAAGATGATAAGTACTTTGTATACTGTGATAAAGAAATATGTATCCTGTCTAACTCTATGTCATTATACTGCCTACCGTCCTTGCTAATATGTTATTAATGTTACATTTGTAGTAATCTCAGAAATAGTAATGGTAGCCTTGTACTTGTATGTAAATAGCCTATGTTTTTGTTAAGTTCTTTCAGCTCATTTACTGTACCTAATTATCAATGTAACTCTGTTGGAGCTTTTCTCCCCGGGCCTCCGCTGAAAAAGGACATGTATCCAGTCGGACCATCCCAGTTAACAAATGTAAAATAAAATAAATAATAATAATAAATAAATATCATTAAGTGACATGAATATAAGCTTATTATGTTCACTGCTAGAGGTGGTATTCACATATAATGTCTCTATGTTTCAGAAGCAATATTATGAACAGATTAGTGGTATGCCCATGGGTACTGCCAACATTATGATGAAGTCATGGGAAAATGACTATATTTTGTCTGATCTTACCAATGAATATTATAATAATGTTGTTTTTTACAAACGATTCGTGGATGACCTTTTCCTTATATGGACGGCCCCTTAAGCATGTTAGATGACTTTATAACTTATTTACATACAGCCATGACATTTTTAAAATTTAAGAAGTGGGTCCACTATACACAAATTGATTTTTTGGATGTGACATTGATTAAGGATGTCAAGGGCAGATCCAAATTACTTTGTATAAGAAAATGATAAAAAGGTGCATATTTGTCGAGAGACAGTATGCATCCACCTTTTGTTTTTAAAAACATTGGTAGGAATCAAATGGCTAGGGTAGCTTGATTAAACACAGAATATAATACTATGTTTACCCAGATTTATGATATATTTCTAGACTTTAGTAAGAGGGACTATCAATTAACTAAACTTCAACAGGATAAAAAAAAGGTTCTGAGTGCTAGATCATCTCTTTGAGACCTGATTTTTCTGATTAGGAGAGACTAAATAAAATAAAAGTAAAACTTTACATATAAACAGTCATAAGGCAGCAAATAGAGCTACTAGGGTTGTAGGTGTGTTTTAATGTTTGAATACACCCCAAGTCACTGATATCATTAGTAAACGTTTAATTTTGTCTCAGGTTCCTGAGTTGAGACATGTTTAAGATGAAGGTCCTATGTTTAGTTATAAGAGATCAACTACTTAAAAAAGAATTTATGCTACAAGGAGCAAATTAAGGTTAACTATCCCATAACTACAAATAATAAAATGGACACACACATATGCAATAGGTGCAATATTTGTAAATATATTTATACTAAACTATGTTCCATCCTTTAAACAATACTGTTTTTACTTTATGGGCTTACAGCACTTGTGAGACAAAAATATTGTTTATCTGGCAAAGTGCTGTAAGTGTACTGCATATTATATTGGTAAAACCAATCAAAGATTAAAAGATAGACTATGCAGTCATTTAGAGATTAAGAGAAAAGCAGAAAATAATGCTTTGTATAAGCACATATCAGATACAGATGCCACACATAGTTTTATGTTTATGATTTTGAGTGTTATGTCTATGCAACTTAGAGGAGGTGACTTAAAAAATCAGACTGATAAGGAAAAAACAAGTGGATTTTGCATTTTAGAGCTTATCACCCAACTGGATTAAATGAGTTTTTTAGTATTAAAACTGTGTTGAAAGATTTATAAAATAGGACAAAGAAAATAATTGTCTTTTTAACATTTTAATTTATTTTTAGGTCACATGATTTGATAACTGATAATTGATTTTATGTCATGTTTTTACGATTGTATAAAAGTTTTAGTAATGGTGGCTGCAAGTGTTTCACTGCCTGATGAAGCGTTGTATATGTGTAAGTTTTTACTTGCGATTAAAGTTATACTTTCTAGCTTCTGGTTCCAGATCGCTAGTTCTTTCTTCTAGTTTTGCTTTTTGGCTCATAAGGATTTATACCTCAGGTTATTTATTTATCTAGCTTAATGAGTAATAACAACAGATAACATCAGTAGTGTGTTCCCCATCAGAAGATATTCTGGATTTTAAACTGGTCTTTGGGATCTTCTGAGCAGTGTTGTTTGTCCATTGTTATGGCTTATGTTAGAAACATTGCTGGGCATCCCTGTTTGAAGTTTGAGCTCATCACAGACTGAAATGTTTTTCAGTTTTATGGGTTTTTTTCCAGAATTTGCCTTTCTTGCACATTTGTCAAACAGACTTTTGTTTCACTGACTGAAGGTTTATTATTCTGTTATTCATGTCTGAACATCACTCTGACTGGTCATATTATTGGTGTGTAGAGCTTTATTTACAATGCCCGATCAGCATACTATTAATCACACTTCTTCCAAGGAATACTTTTTATGGCTTTATGTACGTGGCCATAAATGTTTTTTTTTCATCCCATTACTTTGTGACGAATGTAGGCTCAATCATCTGTCAGATTCTGTGCTGTACCCAGTTGCTTAAAACAATGCCTATTAAAGGAAGGACATTTATTTATCTTTATTTTTATTTGGGATCCCAATCTTTGCAAAAATGTTGTCAAAATCTGGTATCACAACATGAGTTGATGTGAAAGTAACAGACAGGTATCTTGAAAATTTAACAGTAAGGGGAAGGGTTTGGCATACTGGTTAATGTCTAGATTCACAAATCCAAGATACAGATTTTGATTCTGACCTGTTGTCCATTGCCCAGGTGTGTAACAGTCTGTAGACCAATAGCCTAGTATTTACCTTGTAAGCTTGAGGAAATAACTATTCATGTGTATAGGCCCATAAAGGACTCTGTTGGCATTTTCTAATGCCTCCTTAGCTATTTCAGGCATCTAGTGAGGTACGTCCTTATTGTGATGTACACTGCTTAGGCAAAACATTTCATTTTAGCATCTTGTCAATTAGATCATGTATGGTGTGCAACAAAATATTTCCTATGACATTTGTTTTAATTTTTGCAGTCATTCCTTTTGCTTAATGTATTTTCTCTAAGCATCCTTTCTGCAGTTCTATGGATTCAGTTAATCATGTCCACTTTAATAAGCTCTTCCCTTTGAAAGTATGCCTTTCATCTGCACTCCTATATTTTTTGTTGTTTCAGCATCAGTCATTGTTATTGTTATTATGCTATGTATTGCTGGTAAAAATATAACATGCCACAATACTGTATCATAATCTCTTGCTGTCCCTGTTTATTTCATTGTCAGGGCTCATGAGATTGCATATATATATATATATATATATATATATATAAAACAGTCATATTAACGCAGTCATTTGTCACTTTTTCAAGTATCTCTCCATTTTCTTGATACTTAGTCATGTTTCACAAGTTTCTCTGAATTTCACAGGAAGCCTGTATAAATAGCCTGCATTGTTTTCTTTTCTGTTCTTGTGTTGCACCATAAAGGTCAGGTTTGTAATCTCAAACAATTTCGTTTACGTAAGCGATGGTTTTATTTTTGGATTGTTAAATATTGTCTGCAAGGATTTATAGCCAGTGATTAGAGTTAACTTGTCTCCAAATACATACACAACAACGTGCTTCCAGGTACACAAAATGTTTCTTTTTCCATGCTTTATCTCTAGTCCATATCAATTAATGACCTTGAGTAAGCTGTCACTGTTTACCATCTTGCACCTGATTTAGGACTGCCTCTTCACCTGCTAAAGTACAATCAGTTTCCAGTATTTTCTGTTCTGTATGTCAACATAGGTAACTGTGTCTGAGCACAGAATCTTTAGCCCATCAGGGACTTTCTTGTGCTTTTTTAACCATACAGAAGGTACCTCCTTTTCTGACTGGTGCAACAAAGTTACTAACATTCTTTTTCTATCCAGAATTGTAATCACAATGTCTAGTACATTAAACTCTTTAGTATTTGGGTGAGATGTCATATTACATATTGTTTTTACCTTTATTGGGCCATGTGGCAACCCTCTATCTGATAATATTAATCCATACAATCCAAGCACACTGTTTTCAAAAATCACTTTCCTCCACGTTTAATGTCAACCTGTTGTTTTAGTCTATTCATTATTAACCCAAAAGTCTCACCATGTTCCTTTTAAGTTCCGTCATATATTATACTGATGTACTCACTGTTCCCTATATTTCTAATGCCTTGTGCCACCTGCAGTATCACATGCTGTTACATTCCTCATGCAGAGCTAATAACAGATCTCTCTGCCTTGCATAGCTCTCAACCTTCCATCTACAAAATGAGGAACACTACCTCTCATAATGTGGAACAAATGGGCAAAAGGTGGAATACTTCCTAACAGCTTACTAACAACTTCAGCTAGAAAGCTCATAGGATGGTTAAAATGTGATATTTTTACTTATGGAATAATTATTTTAATGAATTAATACAATCAATTTCTATTTACCATGGATATCTGTTAAAACATTGCTAACACTGAATGTGTGACAAAACCCTTTAACTTCGAGGAACATGAAGTTTTTAAGAACCCAAATGAGGAACATTCTTCGTACTGAGGTACGCTTGTGAGGTATGCTGCCTTGTAACTTATGAGGCATACATGTGTAAATGTAACAGTGTTCCTGCTCTCTGTGGGCAGTATATACAGATGGTGATCTGTAGTAAGGACAGTGTGGTAACTTTTCTTGACTCTTTTCACGGGTTCATAGGTTCATATTATGCTGTTGATCCAGTGAACCATTCTGTAGCCTAGTCAACAATTCCACCAACTTACCAAAACATGAATTAATACAAGACCCCCAACTTAGTTTCAGCCCCTTTCCATACGAGCTAGAGGGGCTAGACCATAGGTTCATAGGTCGGTACTAGGCTATTGGCCCTAGGGCCAATACAAGCCTAGCCATAATAATTCCCTGGCTGTTACTTCCCTGGTCCCCTGTCTAACAGGGCGATTGACATGATCTCTGGGGTGAATTTCCTATTTCCCATCCAATCGTTAAGTTTCTTTTTGAAGAGGGCCAAAGAGGTGCTCAGCTTGACATGTATGGGCAGTCTATTCCAGAGTATGGGGAGTCTCTGGGTCAGGAACCTATCCCTCCAGCATGTTTTGTTCATTGTGATGACCAGGTTTAGATCCCTGGAGTGTGTGGCTCTGAGGAATTGGGATTTCTTTAAGTGTAGCATGTCCAACAGCTCTAGATTTGACATGGCCTTGTATGTTAAGCAGAAATCGCCTCTGAGCAAGCGATATACGACAAAGTATAGCTGAAGTTTTTTTAGACGGTCAGCATAGGGCATCTGTTTTAGGCTTGGGATTCTTTTAGTGAGGTATTTCTGTGGCCTTTCCAATTGTTTCAGATGTCTTGTGAGGTACATACCAAACGGGGCATTGTACTCTATAATGGGTCTAATGAGGGATGAGTACAATGGGACAATGACCTCCTTTTTTTCTGGATGAAAAGCCCTTAATGATGAGGTGTGCCACACAGAAGGATTTCCTGACTGCTGTGGCGATGTGGTTATCGAAGGTGAGACCACTGTCCACTTGTCCCTAAGTCTCTTATCACACTTTCGGTGTTTAGTGTACTGCCACTTATGTGGGTACATGTTTTTTCCCAAAGAGGATAACTATACATTTCTTGGCATTGAGCTTGAGCCCATGGCTCTGGCACCAAGCATCTGTTTCTGTAAGGCCCCTTTGTAGAATATCCACATAATTTGGGTATTCAGTAATGCCTCCCAGTTTGCAGTCATCTGCAAACTTTGTTAGCCAGAGTCTCTTAGTGCTGGCCTGTACTTCAGAGAAGTAGATGCCAAACAAGAGCGGTCGCAGGACTGAACCCTGAAGTACTCCACTTGCCACTTGTCTGGGGCTGGATTTTGAGTCGGTTACTTTTACAGTGTGGGTTCTGTCAGTAAGCCAGTTGGCAACCCATCAAGTGATGTAGGGATTAATGCCCAGCTTAGTAAGTTTATCTATGATTCCAGAGTGGGGGATGGTGTCAAAGGCCTTGGCAAGGTCCAGATAGGCTGTGTGGACCGCCTTGCCCTCATCGATGGCTCTGGATACTGTTTCGAAGAAGTCAATCAGGTTGAGGAAACAAGATCGGCCCTTTACAAAACCAAACTGGGTGGGGGTCCAGTGTTTGAAGGTTGTCAATGTTTTTGTTTATAAGTTCCATGATAATACGCTCCATGGCTTTGCAGATCAGGCTCGTCATACTGATGGGACAATAGTTCCCAGGATCAAAGGTGGATCCCCCCTTGTGGAGTGGGATAACTGTAGCTGTGCACCACTCATTGGGCACGAAGCCTGAGGTGAGGCTATGATTAAACATGACACTTAGGTGAGGTGCCAGTTCGTTTTGTAGTTCATGTAGTACACAGCCCGGGATGTTGTCTGGTCCCATGGATGCTGTATTCTTAGCTTTATAAAGTGCGGGGGAATACTTATGAGTTGTCCATCCAGTCATCCAGTTATGCTTAATGCGTACTGGTCACTTTCAGCCACAAGTGCCAGTAACAAATTGTCCAAGTTAGGTATAACATCCTTACCAAGTACAATACCAAATTACGCAGTTTTTGATGTAAAAATGTGTTGTTTTTGCATTTAATTTGTTGATAAGGATGGCCCAGTGAAATTCTTCTTGTAGCTGAAATCTCTTGCCATGACATCACAAAAGACTGAACCCACAATGCCGCACTACCTAAATTAATGTACAGGATACTGTATTTCCATACTAAATGCATTAGTAGAGTTTCTTGCTTTCTAGAAAGTCATGTGTGTAGTAATGAAGCCACAATGTAAGAAAGAAGATGCTGTTCTAAAGAACTACTTTTGTATTACCCACAGTGCTCGGCATATGCATGTAAAACATTGCCAGTACCTACCATGATGCCATTTTGTGGGTGTGGTAACAGAAAAAAAAGAAGAAGAAAGCAATGAAATGAAAAAAATTGAACAACACATAATAAACTTCATTTTTCGCAACATTACTTGCTGCTTTAAAAAGAGAAGCTGTAGCGAAAATGAAATTAATTGTAAATCAAAGATGCTTCAGAAAGTGACCAGTATACAAAGAGGCATGGTGCTACTTTGCTTTACTGCTGAGTCCATTCCATAAAAAGAGGTATTCTCTACAAAAGATATTTACCCCGCCAACATATATTATTTATGTCTCAGTAGTAGTTGAGGTATCTTGAGCAGCTGTTTGGGTGATATTAGTTTTGTGGATGTGTAGAAGATTACATAGTACTGGATCTTTCAAAGGTTTGTAGGCAAGGCAGAAATCTTCTCTCATTAGTCAGTACTATGAGAAAAGAATGAGAAAGCTTTGAAGCAATCGGGGCAATTTAAAAAGGACATGCCTTTGATATTTTGGTTAGGAAATGCAGTGGTCTCTCAAACTAGGTCATATGCCTAGCCACGTACATACCAATGGGGGCATTATATTCTATTATTGGTTTGCTAAGGGAGGAATTGAAGGGGAAGATGACTTCCTTGGATCTAGAAGGTCTGATCCCAGTAATTAGTCTGGTGATACAAAAGGATTTCACACCAACAGTGGTCACACAATAGTAAGAGGATAGTGGATTGTCAATGAAGGTGCCCAAGTCCCTAATGAGTGAGTCAATTTTTAGGGTGGTATCACATATGTGATAGAAGCAGTAGTACCTGGGTTTGCCAAAGGCAACAGTGCTGCATTTTTTGACATTTATTCTGAGGTCGTGGTCCAAGCAACACATATTACCATGAGTTTGGCCTTCTTGGAGAATATGTAAGTAATCTGAGGTATTCATGACAGTTCTATGTTTGTAGTCACTGGCAAACTTCATCTGCTACAGGGCACTGGTGTCTACTTTAAAGTCAGACAAGAAGATACCAAAGAGGAGTTGTCCCAGAACAGTTGCCTGAGGGGTATCATTGGCAAATACTCTTTTAGATGAGATTGTGTCTGTAACACTAACAGACTGGTTTCTGTCAGTGTGACAGTTTTCTGTCCAGGAGGTAACGTGAAGGGTCACATTTAATTGGATTAGCTAATCGATGATTCACAAGTGTGGAATGGTATTGGAGGCTTTGGCCAAGTCCAGATATGCCATGGGAACTGATTTACCACCATGTTTAAGATGCAGGATTTGCTTTAACAAACCTAAGTTAGTTAAGGTCCAGGGTTTGAAGACTACCTATGTCCTCTTTTATGAGGTCCATAAAGATGCACTTCATTGCTTTACAGATAAGAGTGTTGAGGCTGATAATTCTACAAGTGCCCAGGTCAGTTATGGACCTCCCTTTGTGGAATTCTTTGACACAAATCCAGTTGAGAGTCTGTGAATGAATAGATGTAATAAGGAGGCTGCCAGGCAGTCTTTGGTACTAACAAGAAGACAACATGGCACATTGTCAGAGCCTATGGAGCTAGCCATTTTAGCCTTAGACAGAGTGCTTGGGACGTGCTGATTTTGAAGGGGTGGCACAGGCATGCTAAGATGCTGTGAGTAATTTGGAAGAGACAGAGGTAAAGTTTAAACTGAATTTGCCCACTAATGTGTAGGCAAACTGAAGTTGCCCACTAATGTGTAGGCAATGTCCTTGGGGGTTGATTATGTGATATTATTTTGCATTAACTTTGAGTATTGCTTGTTATTATTTCTTATGTTCCTACAACAGCTGGAGAAGGGTTTGTGATCATCCTTAGCATAGGGTGGCAATTCTCAATTTATACCTCCTCTTGGAGGATTCTATTGTATTTCTAAGCTCTTTGTTGATTATTTTGAGCTCTATTCTCACTGACAAGGTGTTAAGATTGCTATTGCAGGCTATGACTTTCTTTTCTTATTGTATAGTTTGTTGATACTGGGTTTCCACCAAATGGGTTGATTCTTAAACTTTGTTCTATATTTATGCTTTATGGAGACTAAGGCCTCAGCTCTAGCTTGAAGGCAGAATTTATCCATGCAGCATGTGAAGTAGGGTCATCTAGCTGAGAGAGTGCCTGAATTTCACCAGGTCATCAATTAGCCTGAGTAGATTTACCTGGAGTAGTCTCTGAAGATGAAGGTATTTTGAGGTGACTCAAGTCTCGTACCTAGAGTAAATGTTAAAAAGCAATGGTCACATATATCAGTGATTTGGTGACTATGGGCTGTGACCACAGGAGGGTTGTATCTGTGAGGCCCTTGTCTAATATGTTGAGCCCCTCACTGGTATTTGAACTAGTTGGTCCAAGGATTTAGCATTAATGAAATCCTGGAATTTCAGTGTATAGTTGTTTGTGGTGATGCAGGTCACCTTGTTAATGCAGGGATAGATGAAGTCACCAAAAAGGATAGTGTTTGGTTCTATAGTGAGGGATGTCTGTTTGTTAAGATATGCCTCATGGTCTTCCAGTGTCATAGAGGGGTTGCAGTAGTTGGCTACTATGTGGCATTGGGTTTTGTTTATCAGAAGAAGAATGTGGAGAAGTTCTAGGTCATTGCCCTGAATTATGAGTCTGCAGGTGAAATGGTTTCTTAGGAACACAGACATTAACTCTCCAGTTACAATGCCCAATTTGGCATTGGGTCTGAATGAGTGGTAGGCATTAAAAGTCTGTACTGCAGGGGTGCTCTTACAGTTCTGAAGCCATGTTTCAGTAATTATGCATACAACATTATTTTCAAGGGTTAGGAATGCTTCTAGCATTGAGCAGTGCTACCTTTATATAGTTTTGATTTTGATTGGCTGTTTAGCCATAGTCTAAAAAAAGCATTATCAAGGAAGAAAGTCTTAGCTTGTTATCAACTATCTCATCCCAGGCTGATCCATCTTTCAGATGAAATGTTAAAGTGAAGTCTCATCTGCCCAAGTTGTTAGTAGATGCATGTAAAAGATTCCTCAGCTCTTATTGAAAGAGTAGGTCATTTCCAAGATGTCCAAGCCAGATTTTCTCTAGCAGTGTAAATACCACCCAGTACATCTAAACTGTCCAGATTTTGCCTCATATATTTGGTCTGTTTCACATAAAATCTGTGATTTTCTGGCAAATAATTGAGGACTGAAATCACTAAATAATGACAGACATTTAAGATTCACTTCATATCCATCAGAAAATGCATACTAAAGCAAATAATTGTCTGCTAGTTAACTTTCTAGTTTTATAAGATCAATGTTTAAAATATATCCCCTGATTTTGGGCACGTGTTTCCCCATTATTTTTGGCTTTGCTCAGATTTCCTGTGCTAAGATGTTGACAGGTTTGTGACTAACCCTTCAACAAAGGGTAAAACAAAATACAATATATACTAGATCCCTCTAGAATGGCACCAGTAATTAAGCTAATAACTGAAGTAACTTCTCTTCTGTGTGTATTTCTGCACCATTATTGACCACTGTAGGATGTTGCTCAGTACTAGGCCCTCTCCCTTTCCAGATGCATATTCTGAAAGCTCCATCATGCCCCTTTTCATATGATCCAATGAGGTGCATCTCAAGTGATTCACAGCTACATGCACAATGATTGGGTCATATATGTACCTGGAGCTAAAGTACTTGAGGGCTTTAGTAACATACCATATCTTGGCACCTGAGGTTTGCTCAGCCTGTTGAGTGGAGCATATGTCTATCTAACTATGGAATCATCTAGAAACAGAAAGCTGTCCGATGAGCTACCTTGGTATTCTTACCTTATGGGTTTTGCATTTTAAATATGAGACCCCTGCTAGCATCTGTATTTCGTATAGTGTGAAAGTGAGCTGTATGTTGGATACAAACTGTTGATGTTGGAGTGTGTACAGGCGGTAAACTTCAGGTCCCACCTACTTGGCCAAAAAGCAGCAGGACAATTTGGCTTTCAGCCCAATGTTTTTTAAGGGCTGAGACAACAACACAGTCCTGATGTTACACTAGTTATTTTCCCAGATGAAGAGCAATAAGGAAATTCCTGAAGATTAAGGATTACCAATCTTGGTACCATCCTGAAGGATGACAACTAATCTACATTTATGGAAATTATCGAGACAATGCATGCACACACATTGGAGTACTCCCGCAGTATTTGGCTCCACTCAGTTTATATCTGCCAGTGAGTTACTTACCTGAATGCCAACAATATGAGCCTGTTCAATCAACAGGATTACCAAATGTCCCACTTTTCAAGGGACAGTCCTTCTTTGGGGAGTTGTGTCCTGCAAAAAAATTGTAAAAATGGCAAATGTCCTGAGATTTTAGGACAAAATGATTTCCTATATTTTATGTAATAGTTGCATTAAACAGTTATTCTGTATCTGAAACACCTAAATGTTATAAGAAACAGAATAAGCAATGAAAATGCTACAAGAATAAGCTTTTATTTAGGCAAAAAAGTGAAGTTCTGTCCTTTGTACTGACAGTGGGTATGTTTTGCCCTGCAAAATCTGATGTTTGTACCAAAAATGTCCCACTTTGGGCATTTGAAAAGGTGGCAACCCTAAACAGGTGTGAATCCACAATGTTTTTAACATAGGTCATACTACCTAGGGAGATACAGGAGCAAAGTACCATGTGTTGGGAAGTGGGAGGGGACTGCCCCACCTACCTCACCTCAGGCTATAGGTTTGAGCCTGTTCAAAGGAAAAAGCTGATACTTAAGTATTCTTTTAAAAGGGATTCCATGGCATGTACCATTTGTTCTCCTCTACAGTACTGCATTATACATGCTAATCAATGCACCATCAGTGTATGCAAGGCATACTACCCCAAGTACCATGATATCCAAGAGGTATAAAAAACATTAGCATAAGACAACATATTTAACAGTTGAATCACATGACTCATACTTCAGTGTTGCAACTGTATGATGTAAGCATTATGTAATGGAACTCAAGTTACTCCTCATTTTACCAGGGTGATTTTATTAATATTCATAGAGTAATAATCATTACAAACACTCAGCATATTCTGTTGTACATATTAAGATTGTGATGCTTAGGTAGCTTTGCACTATGTATCCAGGGATGCTGCCTTATTTTATTCATGATCATTGTAACCAGGTACAGCCAGAAAAATGTCAAGAACTACATCATGCCTTTGCACAACTGTCTTGATGAAGAACTTTTACTCCGTTAGTTATTAAGCCTTCCTGAAGGTACTGATTCAACCTAACCAACTTACAAATTAATTAAGAACTCTGAAAAACAGTGTATAAACAGTGAAAGTAGCCAAGGCTGCTACCATTCACGAAGGCTTCACATTTCACATGTTTTTCATTGGTTAATTGTCTCTTGAGTGATACTTAAATGCACAGTGAATTTCTGGCCCTTTGTCTTTTGCTGAAAAGATTTCAAGCCTGCATAAACTAAAGCACTGCTGGTGATTCCCTGCTGGGTGAGAAAAGTAAACCTATATTCTTTGTGACTGGCAAATCTGCTTTCTCTTTTACCTGCTCCATTTTGTTTTCTGTTTTAAGAAATCTGCTTAGCCTAGTCTTTTTGTTCTATGCGAAAGATAGATGCTTAAATTATCTAGACTGGACATGTCACATGCTTTTTTCATTGGTTATATTGTTTGATTGATACTTAAATACTCAGTGAATTTCTGGACCTTGTCTTTTTCTCAAAAGATTTCAAGCCTGCTGTTGGTGATTCCCTGCTAGATTTTTTTCACCCACTGTTTCCTTTGTTGATCTGCTTTTTTAAACCTGGTTATTTTAAGCTGGCCACCCCTACAGTAAATTGAACTTAATATGCTCCTCCCTTTCTATACTGCTGCTGATATATTGAATTATTTATTTGCCTTTCCTTGTGTATATATATTGAAAAAGTGCATTTTGCCTCTCGTCTGTTTAACTGACTTACTTGCCTGAATTCATTATCTAGCTAGCTGTTGGATAAAACAGTGTATTTTTACACTCTAGTAAGCATTTATTTTTACATCAAGAGGTCAATGGATTTTCCATCTAGTGCACTAGGGGTTGCCTGGTCTGTTTAGGTTGGGAAAGAACTTGAGATATCTGCATGTATTTTTTTTTTTTTTTGGCTGGAGGGTTTATTAATAAGCTTGTCTTGTTTTTAGTGCCTTTATAAATTCTGTACAATCAAGTGGCTCTTGGCTTACTTATACAAAGCAAAATACTTTCATTGAATAATCACACTTTCATAAGCTGTCTAAAGTACACTGCTATATCCATATCTTCACATTTGTTTGTGGTAGCATTTCATACCTTTTAAGTTTGTTTGTGATAGGATTTCACTCCGGGCACTCAATTACTGTGATTCTAAATTAGGAGGACTGGGATTATTCATCTAGTGGCAATAGGTGTTTACCTGTTCTATATGAGTTGAGAAACACACAAAAGTACTCTAAGCATTTATTTGTACTTCTCTTATATACTATGCCTGTACTTCAGCAGTTTCAAACAAAAACACTGTACTGTCTGCTGCTGCTTTTCTAAGTAGTTAATTGCACTGCATTACATTGCATTATATTGCATCTGTTAGATGTAGGGCTGCTGTAGGTAGTTTGTGTGGTCTTGTTACATGTGTGCTCCAAACCAGATATTCTACATTAAGAAGGTGTTTTTCTGCACCCTTGTGGCATAAGTGTGCTAATCTAACTTGTCTAAATTGGGAATTGCTGGTGGAAGGATTATTGTTTGCTTTCCTGATTGGTAGTTAGCTAAAGACTTGTTTCCCTTTGCATGTCAGCCTTGCAGTTGCACAGGCTTTGGCATATATAATTAGAGCTGCTCATTCTTTGTCAACTTTGCTACTGATTGCTAATAACCTGTTTTCACCTGGAGCAATTCACTACTGAAAAGACAAAACAAGTATTTTTGCACTTCTCTTATGTACTGTGACTGTACTTTATTAGTTTCTTAAGCTCTTTGCTGTTATTTTTGCATTTTATAGCAAAACATATACTGCCTACTGTTGCTTCAAGTAGTAAATTGCACTGTATTACTTTGTATCTGTTAGTTGTAGGGCTGTTGTAGGTAGTTTGTGTGGTCATGTTACACTTGGGCTCCAAGCCAAGTATTTTACATTAAGAAGGTGTTTTTCTGCACTCCTGTGGCAGAAGTGTGCTGATCTAACCTGTCTGAGTTGGTAAAAGGCTTATTGCATGCTTTCCTGATTGGTATTTAGCTTAAAACTTGTTCCTCTTTAGTCATATCTAAGCCTTGCATTTGCACAGTGCTGCTCTTCACTCAGCAGAGGTTAGCGGAGCCCTGTACAGATGCAAAAGCCTAGAAGGTCAGTTTTTCCCTAAACAGCTGTCAGCAAAACCCTTCCAAGCTTCTCTGCTGCTCTAGGGACAACTCGGTTGCAGATTGAGTAATGCTGCCTTATTGATCAACCTTAGCCTACACAAAGTATAGGTCTTTCTTGTAGTCTCGGTGCTACCAGCACATTTCTGTCAAATTAACCCATTCCCTTCCATAATAAAACATACAGTAAAAGCCTGGTATCATGGATGTGTAGTTTCCCATCATCTCTCTCTGGCCAACCTGATAGACATAAGCATCCTGCGGCAATGTAGCAATTGTCTCATGTATACTGTGAACCAGTTACTCCTGAAACAAACAAATACTTTATATGAGAGATGCAGTTACACTATGAGATTGAAGACAAGACTCTCAGATAAGGACAAATCGAATGCCAGAGAAGTTGTCAGCACACACACACACACACACACACACACACACACACACACACACACACACACACACACACACACACACACACACACACATACATTTTTCACACTAAATAAGTACACCACACATAAACCCACATATGTGGATGTACTCACTAGTAACTTACCAGATGAACAGAGCCCTTCCAAATGGAAACCACTTACACGCATAACTGCAAAAAACAACCACAGCATATAATAACACACACACCAGTATCTCAACAAATAAGCCCACAAGGCGTAACACCACAAAACCTAATGAACTGGCTATAGGTGACTCCATTTTGAGACGCAGAGATGTTCCCCTCACCAGGCTTCATAATGAACGGTTTACAATTAGCTGCCTGTCAGGTGCTAGGATCCATCAAGTCACTCAAGCATTCAAGTCAATCAACCACAAGTACTGGTATGACTCTGTCATAGTCCATGTGGGGGTGAATGACTTGAGACATACCTCACTGGACTATATGAAGGAAGACATGACTGAGCTTTCAAATTATGTGTCACAGGCAGGTATAACCCTAGCCTTAAGCAGCATTCTGCATTCTCCAAGGATGATGTCACAATACAAACAAAAAAAGGTGTGGCTTTAACAATTGGCTTAGCTTCTGGTGTCAAGTCGAAGAGGATCCAACATCTGTCAGCCTGGGAAGATATAGTCGACAGACCATGCTGCTTTTCTAGAGATGGTCTGCATCTGCCTCCTCTAGGCTTCCAGATATTGGCAAAGACATTGGCTACCCCTATTGCACCTTTTTCAGGCAGTGTCAATATAACCAACCTCCCAACATACCAAATTCCTCTCTAGATAAACTCAAGGTGCTGCTGCTTAATGCTAGGAGTCTAAACAAGAAACTGCACTCCCTGGAAGCATTCCTCACTTTGGAAGATGCTGACACCTGTACAGTCACAGAGACATGGTTCAAAGGTGCAGAAAGCACCCTCGCTGTGCAGGGCTACAATGCCTTCCATATGTTCAGACCACAAACTGATCATGAAAGAACCAAAGGAGGAGGTGTATCCATCTTAATAAAAGAAAAGTACACCTTGAGAGTGTCTAGAGCGACTCCATATCCAATTAACTATAGGTAAAGACCCCTATTACATCATAGCTAGCTATAGGTCCCCTACCATGAAACAGGAAAAGCATACTGCATACCTGTACCTACTATACCTGGTCATTTGTCATACAGCCCAATACCTTATTCATGAATGATTTTAATTATCGTACCATCGACTAGGAAATATACATGACCAAAAACATGCTGTCTCAGAGGTTCTTGAACTTTGTCAATGCAAATGCTCTGGAACAGCAAGTCATCACACCCACAAGAGGCTCAACTGTCCTGGACATAGTACTTACTAACATGGGAGATAATTGCACACCCTACCCCGTGTGATGTCCTTCCTGGTAAGGTCAGACCATAAATCAATATTGTTCGATGTAATTATAAGACCAGATACCCCATCAAGCTTAAAAACGCTTAAGAATTTTTCAAATACAAACACCCTCCTACTAAGTGATGGTGTAAGAAGTTTCAAAGCCCCCTCAAATGCAGATAACATAGACTCCTATGCAGAGGTGTACATCAATGCCCTGTATAACCACTTAAGCAGTTATATAGAATCTGCTGTACCTGACTGGATTAAAACCAGGACTTGCTAAAAAAACAAGCCACTCTGGTGGACCCTAGTATAAACAGGCTATACAACAAGAGAAAAAAACTAATGCCAAGAACAAAAGGGGATTGGCTCAGCAGAGGAAAAAATGCCTCCCTAGTTTAAATAAACAAATCAGAGAGCTTATCTAGTCCTCCAAAGCTAATTACAAAGCAAAAGTAGTATCCATAGCTAAGGATGATCATAACACATTCTTTAAATATGTCCAAAATCTAAAATGGAATACCCAGCTATGTGCTGAACTGGTCATGGATGACACTACCCATACTCAACCAGAAGTAATAGCCAACCTGTTAGCTGACAGATTCAGAGCTAACTTCATGCCCCTGTCCTCCAAGTCATCCCCCAAAGTATACCTGCCACCCTTCCTCAGCCTATTATCTCAAAAGAGCAGGTCATCTTGGTGCTCTCCAAGGCCAAAAACATGGACCAGACAAAATCCCAGGTTGCCTTTTAAACAACTTAAAACGTGACTTAGCAGACCCACTTGGATCTCTGTTTAACCACAGCCTGCAAACTGGCTATCTTTTAGCAGAATGGAGGACAGCAATAGTAATCCCTCTTCACAAAGGGGGACCATAAAACAACCCTGGGAATTATAGGCCCATAAGCTTGTCTAGCCTCATCTGCAAGGCCATAGAAAGAATCATTATGGACCTTATTACCAAGGACATTGGTAATCTCCAAACTCTGGACCAAACCCAGTTCAGATTTGTTAAGGGTAGATCATACCTGTTAAACATGGTTGACTTCTTCAAGAAAGTCACCAAGACCCTGGACAAGGGAGAGACAGTGCATACCACCTATCATGACCTAGTCAAGACATTGGACACAATCCCACTCAGGTGTTACAGAGAAACTCTCCCAGTTGAAAATTAACCCTACATTACCAGATGAGCAACTAACTGGCTCACCAATAGGATACATACTGTCAAAGTGGGTGACTTTACCTCTAGCAAAAGAGTAGTCACCAGTGACATACCACAGGGTTCTGTGCTGGGCATCGTACTTTTTGGAATTTATTTCTCAAAAGTCCTGGCAAAATTGGACAGCCTGTGGCTGACCAAGTTTACTGACTATTGCAAATTGGAAGTAATCATTGAGTTCCCCCAAATATGTTAATATACTGCAGACAGGGCTAACTCAGACAAATGACTGATGCCAAAGTCACAGATTAAAGTTAAATACATTATTATTCCCTTTGAGAAAGCTGACATCCCTGTTAATTACGTTATAGACAGCACCCCCCTAAGTGTAGACCCAGTGGTATGTGATCTGAGCACTCAGGTTGATATCAACCTGAACTTTGACCACCAGGTATCCACAGCAGTAAGGAAATCCTTCTATGTGACACATCTTATAAGTAAAGGCATCACATCTAGATTGAAGGATGTTATAATTCTGTTATACTCTGCCCTCAACAGACAATAATTGAGTACAATGCTCCCTTTTGCATGTACCTCACCAGACACTTGCAACAAATGGAAAGACTACAGAGGATTCTCACCAAGAAATTATAGAGTACACAAAACAAGTGCTACATGGAAAGACTGAAGGCTCTGTCAGTGTATGCTGTCTCCTACAGGTTGCTAAGAGGTGGCCTGTTCCTGGCTTACAGAGCAGACTCTGACCCAGCCCTGATGGAGATGCTACATATTCATAAATCAAACTGCATGAAGGTACGCCTTTTCTATGGATCTTAACCTAGCCCCTGACATGAACACGTCATGCTAGAGGGATAGATACATTTACCAGAGACTGCCAGTTCTCTAGAACAAGTTTACTATTCACATGAAACAAAGCCTCTTCCGAACCCTTTTCAAAAGCAACATAGATCAATGGATGGGTAACTGCAAATTCACTCCTGGGATGGCACCCTTGTCCCTTCTGGACAGAGCAAGCCATTATTAACTAGCATAGACCCTTACTTCTGAGAAATTCATTCACCTAACCACCAACAATTGGGGCAAGTTGAGATAAATATGGCTAGGCTTGTAATGGCCCTAGGACCATTAGCCTAGTAACCTTCTCTGATCCTATGAACCTATGTAGAACACACACACACACACATATATATATATATATATATATATATATATATATGTGTGTGTGTGTGTGTGTGTGTGTGTGTGTTGTATTTTAGCTCCCCTTCAGATCTTTCAGCTGACCATCTTCTGCTTTCTGCACCTACTGTTTCTCAGTATAGTGTCCCTGCTTCCACCCCTCCCCCCAGCACTGGGGCCACCTCAGCTGTAAGAGGATTGGGAAGGAATGGGAAAACATGGAACAATGCATCTAGCAGTGTCATATATGCGTTTATGGATGGAATTTTTTTGAAATGCCATAACTGGACATGGGCTGCAACCTTTCACCAATGCAGTTTTGTAATGTGTCAAATCCTAGCCATAGCCATCAATTGCAATAACACTCTGTTGATGTAAAAACTCAAAACAGAAATGCGTGTTTTTTGTTAATAACTTACTCCTACTGATTTCTTCCACCTGTGTAGATGCTGCCTTAACAGATGATATACACAATCTGTCAGCAATATTAACCAAAATAAAAATATTTATCTCCTTAATTTTAAACAAGATATACATAGACTTCAAAAGTATTCAAGTTGGACCAGTCTTTAAATTAAACATTCTGATGGAGTCTTTGCATCTACTTTGGGAAAATAAAACATTTGATCAAATTCTGAGCAGTTTAATAAATAATGTTCAGATGGTGGCATTTATCCATTTCACTATGCCAGACCATTTGAATAATTAAAATGGTACCAATTTCATCATTTTCTTTATATGTTCATAAAATCTTTACTTCTGCCACAGAGGTCATAATTATGGATTTTAGGTAGTCCATATATAACACAAGTATATTTTAAATAGCACTTCTTTTATGCATCCTGTGATGAAGAATTTTAAGTTTGGCTATTTTGCAACATGCAATTCAGAAAATATTATTGAATAAGCTACTCGTGACTGCTCAGTGTTTCTTTTCTTTTAAGCGCAGCTATGTATGCTTTCTTTGTTTTCTTCTATCTGCTTTATGTCCATACTCCTACCTATATTATTTTTCTCTCATTAAAACATTACCTCCTCTGGCTATTTTATATCCATGCTTCTATCTGTCTTATTCTGCTTCTGGTCTATAACCTTTCTCAATTCACTGTTGTCACTGTTATATTTTGCCATCATCATAATTTTATAAATTGTTGAAATTTCTGCTTATTTTCTATTGTGCAACTGTTTAAAAACTGTGTTGTAAAAATGAATTGTTTTGTGGAACTTTTCTCCCCTGGCGTCTGCTAAAAAGTACCTCTGCCCAGTTGGAGCATCCTGGTAAACAAATGCAAATAAATGATTAATAACTAAATGTAATAGTTTGCATATGGGGGAAATAATAGAAAGTCAACATTAAAAGGAGCAGATATCAGAACATATATCTGACATAAGGTGAAATATTGTTACTAATGCCTTAGCAAGGCATATTAATGAAAGGGCATGCAGCATAGTTTTAAATTTGGGTAATATGGAACATTTTTATTGATATGAGGAGAGGGGATATTGATTTAGATACTGAAGTAGAAAAATATAGGTTCATAGGTGTGTACTAAGCTAATGACCAATGGGGCCTTTTTAAGCCTAGCCACACATCCCAAATTTCTCACAAGTTCTGGTACCCTTAGTAAGTGTAAGTAGGGGCCTGAGAGATGAATCATTAACAGGCTCTCTGTGCATTAGACATAGGTGCCAAACCAGGGATGAATTTTCTGTTTTCCATCCAATTGTCCAAGATATACTTTAATTGTTTTAGGGAGGAACTCTGCTTCACATGGATGGGAAGGCTGTTCCAGTGAAGAGGGTTGTCTCTGGAATACATACCTGTCTCTCCAGCAGGTCCCATTTGTATCAGAGGCTAGGTTTAAGTCTTTAGAATGGGTAATTCTGGTGCTGTTTGTTTTAGAGATATGCAGGAGGTCCATTAGAGTGGAGTCCAACAATGCCTTCTATGCCAGGCGTAAATCTCCCCTCAGCAGCCTGTAGGAGACAGAATATAGGGATAGGGCTTTAAGATGGTCAGCAAAGGACATGTAATTTACACATTGTACTCTTTTAGTGAAGAACATCTGTGCATGTTCAAATTATCGAATGTGTCTGATTAGGTACATACCAAAGGTGGCACTGTACTCAGTGACAAGTTTGATGAGTGCCAAATAACGTGGACATATGATCTCTTTGGACCCAGATGCCATACCTTTGCTTATATGTTGCACAACATAGCATGATTTCATCACTACCATAGACAGGTGATGGTAAAATGCTGTATTACCATCTACATGTGTCTCCACATCCCTGACTACTGTGGTTCACTCTTAAGGGTGTGCTGTCAATATGATAGTTACCAGGGGTGTCTGGCTTCCTGAAGACTAATATTATGCATGTCTTGGCATTTAGTTTTAATCCATGACTCTGACGCCAGTTATTTGTCTGTGATAGCCCCTCTTGGAAAAGATTAGTATCAGCAGTAGATACTATGACTGCTCTTAATTTGCAACCTTCTGCAAATTTGGTTAGCCAGAGACCCTTACATTGACTTTGACTTCAGAGATGTAGATGCTAAAATAAAGGAGTCTCAGCACCCATACCTCAGGGATTCTGCTGCTGACTGGCCTCTTTGTAGAGGTGGATTCCTCAATTTTAACTTCCTGGGTCCTGTTTGTGAGCCAACTAGCTATCCACAGGGCGACATTAGGATTTATACCTAACCTCTTGAGTTTGTTAACATTACCTGAATGCCTTAACCAGATCAATGTAGCCAGGGATCACTCTTTTGCCCTTGTCCACTGCTTTAGTGACCTTTTCAAATAAGTCCACCAGGCTGAGTAGGAGTGACATGCCCTTGACAAAATCAAACTGGGTTGGGTCCAGTGTCTGGAAGTTTCCTATGCCATTATTGATAATTTCCATGATAATTCTTTCCATGGCTTTGAATATGAGATTAGTGAGACTTATGGGTCTGTAGTTTTCAGGGTCAGTAGAGAGCCCACCTTTGTGCAGATGGATGACAGCTGCTGTTCTCCATTTGTGAGACACAAAACCTGTTTGGAGGCTATGGTTAAATAATGATTATAGAGGCCCTGATAGGTCATGTTTCATGCTATTTAGAAGGCAACCTGGGATACTGTCAAGGCCCATTTATGCAGTGTTCTTTGCATTAGAGAGAGCATCGAGGACCTGTTCTATAGTGATAGTAGGGGGATTTGTATTTTATTGTATATTCTGAAGGGAATGCTGGGTAGGGGTAAAGTAAGAGATTAATTTGTCTGCCGGAAGATTTGGTATATCTTTTGGCTCAGTATAGTTGGCTTCATTAACACTGAGGTCTGCACACAATTATGTATTGTCTTTGCACATAATTGTGTATTGTCTTTGATGTTATGGATGTAGCTAAAGAATGCCTTGTGGCTGTCCTTGGCATGGGAGGCCAGATTTACTTCAAATTTTCCTTTGGTAGACTTTATTTGTCACTGAGTTGTTTGTTCAGTTTGATTAGAGTGTTTGTTATCCTTCTGGGTGCTACACCTCCTAATTTTGCCATGATTGTTTTCTTCTGTTTTACAGGCTGTTGATGTGATTCCACCAGGGTGGCTTGTTTTTTGAGTTAGTTCTGTACATGGTTGTATAGGGTTTCTGTGAAAAGTTTACGTAAGCAGCAGTGTTTTTATGGTTTAGGGGGGCTTGAAATTTTGCTGGATTATCACTTAATAGTAGGAAGTTAGTCTTAGTGCATTTCCTGAATTACTTTATTTGTTTTCACTCCATTATTGAATATTCCTGTGCTATTTATTTCTTTTTCTGCACTTGCTTAGAGTTTTAAGTTTTTTCAGCTGTTGTAAGGACTGCTGTTTTGCAATTGTAATGCTCTGAATACATTGTATCTGTTGTTGCCAGTGCTTTTAGACATTTATTTTATGTCTCCCTAACACCTGGTCTCCAAATGAGTCAATTTTACATTACGAGGGTTAAAAAATCTGCACTCTTGTGGTAGGAGTGGGCTGACTTCACCTATCTGAGCCAGGAATTGTTGGTGGAAACTTAACATATGCTTATTTGATTGGCCTGAGGGCAACTTAGTTAAAAAGTTACTTTTTTTCAGCTTGTACATAAGCCTTGAGTTTACGCAGTGGCAGATGGTGACTTCAAATTAAAAGGGTGCTGCAGGAGACAGCTGAATGGGTGGGGCCAATGAGAATGGGTGTGACCAACTAGAAATGGGTGGAGCTATGCTCAAAACCACAATAACTGGAACTTTAATTAAATATGCTGTACCGGGTCCCAAAATGTCATTATGAGAGTCCAATCAAGACAAAATGAAGTGTAGAAGAAAAAATATTTCAATGCATTGGCTACATGACAGCTTACTTAATATCTAGATGGAAACAAAAAGGTTGTAAGGAATGAAAAAATAATTACTTTTTAAATACATTACTGGAATGCCAGTCAAAATGAAGTATAAGAAAAACAAGCAGCACTTTAATTATAATTTATATTCAGCCTTATAAAAGTACCAAGTGACATGTTGAATGTAGCAATCTCTGTGATAGCCCCACTTGTAAAAATGTTTCTTATCCAAAAAAGACGTGCTGCCTGACAGCAACTATCTCCTTGTTTCATGGGGAAAATATGATCAAAGTAAAAAATAAACAGCAAACCAGAAACAAGCTCAAGATAAATTGCTTAAAGGATTACTGCACAGGTTATGGACCATACATGATAGATTGGCATTCTGTTTAGTTTACGGGTAAAGCCTGCAAAGATGACTGCAAGTCTCCAAAAAATGTAATGAGCTTCTGAAAATACTGTAATTCTGTCCTTTATTACAAATACTGTCATATGCATTTCAATACCTAAGACTTATACGTTGTCTAGTTATGTAAATATTCTCTGCATGGTAACAACAAAAAGGCTTTCAGTGTTGGTAATTATCTAACAGTATGTTTATTGAAGCTTACTTGCATCTTACAGTCTCAGACAAGCTTATCTGATGGTCATTAAAGCATTGCTACTTAAACACAGAGCAACAGGCACTGCAACAACATGCATTTTCTGAATAATAAGCATAAATCAACAATATAAAAATATGACAGAAAACCAGAACATTCTGCAAAATCAAGGACAGATGAAAAGCCACTATAGTACTTGTGTCTACCTTGGATGGTGGGATACTCTGCACACTTACACTGCATAACTGCTCACTACATGGGGGAGTAGGGTGCAACAAGTATGTCACAATTTGAAATGTCTCTGGCTGACGGTGATGGCACTGACACATTTGTCATACCTTTCAACTGCATAGCAAGAAATCTGGACAAAGCCATACATAGAAGTGGGACAAAGGCCCAAAAATAAGGACAAATTTTAAATATTTATCTTACAAACTTAGAAAGATAATAGACTAGCAGGTCTTGCATTAGTGTGAATTTTCTGAAGGGTATGAAATCTGAAACTCAAATGTCTGTCATTATTTTCTAACTTCAATCTTTAATGATTTGCCACTAATTTGCCAGAAAAACACAATTCTATGAAAAATGGCTAAACATGTGATGCAAAAATATAAAATAGCCATACAATACAGCTGGGAACCTGTCATAGAAGGGACACTTTTTTAATATTAGTACTGTTAACTTGAGCAGCTGACAAAATAAGAGAATCTACCTGCATTTCTGAAGTAAAAGTAATCTATAACTGTAATTATTAAAGTTATTTATTAATTGTAAACCCTCCATGCTTCCTTTCAAAATTGCCATTTTGCGCGGGATTATGAAGGGGAGAGCAACATTTTGAGACAAAATTGGGAACATTTGAGAGGTCTGGATATGCCTAATTCTATAAAGCAATTTATTTGCATGTACCTCTCAACCTCTTAATGCAGGAAATCTGGACAAGACCAACTATATTGGGGAAACATACAAACTGTACTAAAAATTGCTCTTGTATAAACTTAGACTGTTGATAAAATAACAGGTCTTGCTTTAACATGCATTTTTCTGAAGGTTATGAAGTCTGAAACTCAATGTCTGTCATTATTTAGTGACTTCATTCCTAAATGATTTGCCAGAAAACCACACATTTTATGACAAACAAACCAAAAATAAGAAGCAAAAATCTATTCATTCTGTGAAAATCTGGACAGTTGAGAGGTATAGTTCAGCCGGGGCTGTCTTTGAGTTTGCCACCCTTCTCCCCTCACAAAATCATGGTCGAATGGAGCCTCCCCCCTGCAGCCATTCCAATGTCCCATTACTTGGCTATTTCACCCCATTTACCATAAACACTGTAATATGCATACTGCTTTACTTCTACAATAATTTGGATTTCATTTGAAAGTTTTATTTAGCATTTTACAGTACAAACACTAATAAACAAAGCTATTCCGTCTCACAATGAAAATAGACTTAGCATTAAAACTTCTCTGCCCTTGAAACTCACATTCATTTAAATAGCACTGAAACCCACATTCAAAGAAAATACATTTGGCCAGTGGCAGATAAAGATTAACTTTGGGCTGTTTTCAAATCATAGACCCTGTGCCCATGAAACATACATGTGTTCTTTGATACACCTTCCTGAGTGTATTCAATTATATTCCTTGTAATACAGTACAGTTGTTAGAGGGCATTTGTTTTGAACATTTTTCCTGTAAACAATGAAACAAAATGCATGCACCAATAATGACAAAACTTCCCAATTGACAACATTTCCATCATAAAAGTCTACTGAAACGTCTACAGTCCACCAGTATCAGTAAATATGCATAATTTCTGCAGAAGTAAAAGTCATCTAAATAATTTCATATTAAAGAGATCTGTAACTAATGAAAAGGATGCAGCTAGCATATAACTTTATATTTCATTGTTTCATCTACAAATGACGTGCCAGTTGCCCTTGAGGAATAAATTGCCTATGTTACATTAAAAAAATGATAAGCTAGTAATATTGCAATAGAGAATGGATGGCAAACTGATAACAGGTTCATAGTTACTAGGTATCTTCACCAAAGAGGACATTTTCAGGACTGCAGCATCCACCCCCTTTACAACACAGTACAGTTATAGCAATGCATCTACATACTGTGGGCGTCAAACCCTCAGCTTTCTGCATCAAAAGCCAGTACACTACCTGTTGTGCTATTAAGAATCCAAGCTGATTCAGCATAAGCAGCCCTAAACTTCTCTTCCCCTGAAGCTCTCAGCTCCTTGTAAAATCCTCTCGACACTCAACTGTATCACTCAACTTTGCAGCACAAGAAATCTGGAAAAAGCCAAAATTTATTGGCAAGGGAACAAAAGCCCAAAAACCAGGGACACATTTTAAACATTGCTTGTATAATCTTGGAAAGTTGCTAGAATAAAATGCTGCATTGCCACCATACATTTCACTGCCAAGTCTTGAACCTAGGACTCTGTGCAAAACAGTCAGAGCAACATACCACTATGCAACAGCTCTGCCTATTTTCTGGGCATGCTTTTGTACACTGAGGAGAAAATGCAACCTGTAAGTAATGTTAAAGATGCAAATTGTTTCAGGGACTCAGAACAATTAAAAAATATGATGATCCTTGCCTTTTTTATTTATCCAGATATTTAAAGTTTTAAATACAGTGAGAGAAATGGATCCCATTCTTAAATCAGGGCATAGTATGGTAGATTGCCAAGATGATGTGGAGAGAAGGAATAAAGGAACAAGTAATGGGTAATACAGAACTCTTTTCACTTTGGGAAACAGGTCAGTGACATACCAACAACATAGAGAGTCATGCATAGACAGTGATTTTGTTATTCATATTGTCTTTCACCTGAAGGGGACAGGGAGACCTTACATATCTTCTCAATTCTCTGGGATTATGTAGGGAGTGAATGACACTGAGGATAATCCCAATGGTTCAAAGCAGCATAGTGAATGGAGCCTCGCTATACCTGAAACACATGCTACCTCCTCCTTTTGACAGACATTGATTTTTAGGAGCAGGTAAAATGGCTGTTTTCTGCATGCATACTGAAGCCTCTTGCCCTTATACCCTTCATTGACAAATGACCACTAGAACTCTTCTTTTCCCAGAGTTAACCATACATTTCATGCTGAAGTTACCATGACATTTATTATTTTGTACTGCTTTTAAAGCTTCATAGGTTCATAGGTTCATAGGTTGGTACTAGGCTATCAGCCCTAGGGCCTATACAAGCCTAGCCATAACAATTCCCTGGCTATTTCTTTCCACACTATTTACTTCCCTGGACCCCTGTCTAGCAGGGTGACTGATGTGATCCCCAGGGTGAATTTCCTTTCTCCCATCCAATCGTCAAGGTTCCTTTTGAAGAGGACCAAAGAGGCACTCTGCTTGACATGTATGGGCAATCTATTCCAGAGTCTGGGGAGTCTCTAGGTCAGGAACCTATCCCTCCAGCATGTTTTGTTTATTGTGATGACAAGGTTTAGATCCCTGTGGTGTGTGGCTCTGAGGGATTGGGATTTCTTTAAGTGTAGCATGTCCAACAGCTCTGGGTTTGACATGGCCTTGTATGTTAAGCAAAGATCGCCTCTGAGTAGACGATATGCGACAGAGTATAGCTGGAGTTTTTTAAGGCGGTCAGCTTAGGGCATCTGCTTTAGGCCTGTGATTCTTTTAGTGAGGTATTTCTGTGGCCTTTCCAGTTGTTGCAGATGTCTTGAGAGGTACATACCAAACGGGGCATTGTATTCTATAATGGGTCTAATGAGGTATGAGTACAGTGGGACAATGACCTCCTTTTTTCTGGATGAAAAGCCCTTAGTGATGAGGTGTGCCACATAGAAGGATTTCCTGACTGTTGTGGCAATGTGGTTATCGAAGGTGAGACCACTGTCCACCTGTGTCCCTAAGTCTCTTATCAAACTTTCGGTGTTTAGTGTACTGCCACCTATATGGTAATTCATGGATACATGTTTTTCCCAAAGGGATAACTATACATTTCTTGACATTGAGCTTGAGCCCATGGCTCTGGCACCAAGCATCTGTTTCTGTAAGGCCCTTTTGTAGAGTATCCACATCATTTGGGGATTCAATAATGGCTCCCAGTTTGCAGTCATCTGCAAACTTTGTTATCCAGAGTCCCTTAGTGTTGGCCTGTACTTCAGAGAAGTAGATGCCAAACAAGAGCAGTCCCAGGACTGAACCCTGAGGTACTCCACTTGTCACTTGTCTGGAGCTGGATTTGGAGTCGGCTACTTTTGCAGTGTGGGTTCTATCAGTAAGCCAGTTAGCAACCCATTGGGTGACGTAGGGATTAATGCCCAGCTTAGTAAGTTTATCTATGATTCCAGAGTGGGGGATGGTGTCAAAGGCCTTGGCATGGTCTAGATAGGCTGTGTGGACCACCTTACCCTTGTCCATGGCTCTGGAGACTGATTCGAAGAAGTAAATCAAGTTCAGGAGACAAGATCGGCCCTTCACGAACCCAAACTGGGTGGGGTCCAGTGTTTGAAGGTTGCCAATGTCTTTGTTTATAAGTTCCATGATAATACGCTCCATGGCCTTGCAGATAAGGCTTGTCAGACTGATGGGATGGTAGTTTCCGGGATCCAAGGTGGATCCCCCCTTGTGGAGTGGGATAACTGTAGCTGTGTGCCACTCAGTGGGCATGAAACCTGAGGTGAGGCTCTGATTAAACATGACACTTAGGTGAGGTACCAGTTCATATTGTAGTTCATGTAATACACAGCCTGGGATGTCATCTGGTCCCATGGATGCTGTATTCTTAGCTTTGGAGAGTGCATTTTTTACCTGTGTGGCCGTTATTACCGGAGTTTGGCAATTTTCCGGTATTGAGATGGGCCATTTAGGGGGTGAGAGGGGGGGTGAAGTTGGCACTGAATCGATCTGCCAAGATATTGGCAATATCCTTGGGATCAGTATATTTAATGCCATTCTGTTTTAGCTCAGAGCAGATCTGAGCATTGCCATTTAGATTCTTGACATAGTTATAGAATGCCTTGTTGTTGTCTTTGGAATCTTTGGCAATTTTATTTTCATAACTAGCTTTGGAGGATTTTATGAGGGATCTCAGTTTCTTACTGAGGCTGGTAAGGAAGTTTTTTGCATCCTGGGATTTTCCTCTTTTCTGCAACAGTTTCTTCCTTTTGTTGTAAAGTTTGTTTATGACAGGGGACCACCAGATTGGCTTCTATTTTTGGATGAGAGCATCTTGGTTCTATTTGGGATGGCACGATTTATGCATGAGTGGATGTGCTCATACAGTGCCTTAGTGTAGGATTCAGCAGTTGAACTTTCAGCTCCCATCTGCATGGGTGTCATGAAGTTTGTCACTTCTGACTTGAGTAGCATGAAGTTGGCTTTGGAGAAGTTTTTTATGGAGGTTTCCTTACTGTGGGGTGGGGGTGGGATGTGGATGTTAAGGGTGATTAGCTTATGTTCAGACGTGACTAAGGAGGGTGTGACCATAGGTGTGGAGCATCGTTTTCCCATGTTGGTAATGACCAGGTCTAGGATATTGGAGCCCCTGGTGGGACTATGGATTAGATGATCCAGGGCGTTGGAATTTATGAATTCCAAGAACCGTTGGGCAAAGGTGTTGGTACATGAGTAGCTTTCCCAGTTAATGGCAGGGTAGTTAAAATCACCCAGTATTAGGGTGTTTGGTTGTATCTTAATATTTTCCAGTATGTTTAGAAAGGTGTAGTGAGAATCTTGGGATATGGTGGGGGATCTGTAGCAAGCTACAATTTGGATTGCAGTCTTACCTAGTGTTAGTTGCACCTGGAGAATTTCAGATGCATTGTGTTGGGCTACTAGCCTGGTGGTGTGAATATCCTTGGTGAATATTGACACTCCTCCACCTTTAGTGTTTCGGTCCTGCTTTGGTGGCCGAAAAATGTGGTAAGAGTTGTAGCCTGGTATTGCAGGGGTGCTCTCTGGAGCCTTGAACCAGGTCTCAGTTACTGCACAGATATCAATGTTCTCCATTTTTAGGAGTGCCTCGAGAGAGTGCATTTTGAGGTTTAGACTTCTAGCATTGAGTAGCATTACCTTCAGATTTTGCATGCTTGTACCTGTTACGGTGGTGGTTTTGTTCTTTGAACTTTGCCTAAAAAAGGCACTATAGGGGTGGCAAGAGCCTTAGCCAGTAACCTGAATCCCAGAGGCGACAGGTGCAGACCATCTCTGGCAAAGCATCATGGTCTGTCAATCATGTTGTCCCAGGCAGACAGATACTGGATCCCCTTTGAATGACACCAGAAGCTTAGCCAGTTGTTGAAGTCAATAATTTTGTCCTTATATTGTGGTATCATTCTGGGCGAAGGCAGGATGCTACTCAGGGCTAGGGTCATACCTGCCTGGGCCACATGATCTGAGAGCTCTTCCATGTCTCTTTTCATGTAGTCCAGGGAGGTACGTCTCAAGTCATTCACTCTAACATGGACAATAACAGAGTCATATTTGTACTTGTTGTGGAGTGACTTGAGTGCATTTGTTATGTGGTGGATCCTGGCACCCAACAGGCAGCTGACTGTAATTTTGTCCTTGTTCAACCTGGTGAGAGGGACATCAGTGTGCCGGACTAAAGAGTCACCTATGACTAAAGTGTTAGGTACATTGTCTTGCCTTAGGGGCTGTTGCTGGGTGGCACACAGGTGTTTTCAACTATGTGACACTTTGGTTGTGATTGGTGTTTGTTCGCGTTTCAGCTTCAGAGGTCCTGGTTGCTTGGGCAGGTTACAGTTAAGGGCCTCTGCATATGTGGATTTAGTGTTGCTATATGTGGGTGTTGGTGGTGTGGGTTTAGAAGGGCTATGTGTTGCTTGAGGTGTAGTGTGGGTGTTAACCTTCTCCTCTTGACTGTCTAGCACAATCTTGGGTGGAGAGAGCTTTGCTTCCATTTTGGCTATGTAAGTGCATCTCTTACAGGTTGTAGTGTTGGGTGGTAGGAGGAGAGGGTTGTCTGTGTACATGAGGCAATTGCTGCATTGCCCCAGTATGCCCAGATTCACCAGGTGGACAGGAAAAATCACTGGAAGCTGACCCTTGGACATGCTTGGTTTGACGCTTTTTTTTTTTTTGTAAAGTACAGGAGCTGTTTTCCCTTACCTTAGCAAGGTACTTTGCAATTATAGGCTGTTTAGTGCCTACTATTAATTTCTCCTTATTAACAAGGAGAGTTGAGTGCTTGTATCAGTTTAAGGCTTCCTAGTGCTTTCCAGCAGGTATTAGAGCAAGTGCTAGTCACAGGGATGCTTAAAGGTAAGATGAAAAAAATGCACACTGCAGTGTGCACTAGAGAAGTTAGATGTGAAAGTAGGTCACTTAAGTTTTACCTGTTTAAAAAGTTAAGGTTTAGTGGAGAATTACTATTTTTAAAACAGCAAGATGGGTTGAAAGGGGTGGTCACTTTTGTATTCTGATACTATGGAATACAGTAGGATGGCCAATAAATGTAAATAGTTGAAGGGGGGGGGGGTTTGATTTAGTGATTACTCACACAAGCCACTGAAAGTAGAGAGGAAATGAGATATATGGTCAGATTAACATAAGAGGCAGGCAACTAGAAAGACAGTGGTATTTAACAAGACAAGTATGACTGGGTGTGAGGGCGGGAAAAAAATTCTGCCTGACTCAGAAGAAATTCTGCCTGACTCAGAAGAGAGAGAGAGAGCTGTGGTCTCTTTTGAAGTTTTAATATGCTGTTAAAGCAGAATGCAGGTAAAACACAAGGTAAAGAAAACAAACTACAGTATTTAAAATATACAAAATACAAAAAATAAAAGCAAACTAACCTTTCCTTCACAGCAAAGTGTAGCAGAGTCTGGATGAGCCTTTCTAAAGCTTCGAAGACTTTGATATAAAAAATTTAGTGCAAAAAGTGCCAGATCTATGGCTTGTGGCTTGAAGTAAACTATAGATTATAAAGATAAGAAAACTCTTGATTTTGTTAAATTTTGCAAAATCATACGACCTTTTAGGCAGTCAGTTATTCCAAACAGAGGATAATGTATACCGCAGTTTTACAGGCTTTACAATGCATTTCTACAGAGGAGTTAAAGGAAGTTCAGAAGAGAGTAACAAAATAGTACAATATCTTAATCAGAAGCCATAAAAAGAGGCAAAACGCAATCAGCATATATAGTCTTGGAAAAAGAGCCAGAAGTCCTGACATAAACTTTTAAGTACTTCATATGAATCCAGAGATTCATGGCTGGATACTATTTAATACTATCCTTCAAATAATAAAAGCTATAAGAATGAAAAGTACAGTATGAGAATATACTGTGGGTGGTTTTAGAAATATATGAGGAAATAATATTTCACAACTAAAGTGGCAGATAATTAGTTTTCTTGAAGAGGGTATTTTGGTCAAAATAGTGACATATTTCAAATGTATGTGCTGTTTTTACAATTAGAAGTCGGAATAAGACTAGTGTCTTCAAAATCAGCTGAAATCTTGATACATAGAAAATTGAACTTGCAGATGTGGCATAGGCTGATTACTTGTGTGACTCAGAAGGACAGTGAGATTCCTTCTAGTTTCTGGATATGAAGAAGGATATTTCTGATTTATTTAACAGTGCATACTTTAGGTGACATTCAGAGATGTCCTCTACATTATGGCTGAAGACATTTCTCAGAATTATGCAGTTCAGAAGCATCTACATGTAAAACGAATAGTGTAGTGTGCAACATCTCACCCAGCATTTGTTTATTGGTGCAATGAACTCCGTGTGGAAATGGCACCATACTTGAGGAGTTATAGGTAACATTTTGCCCTCTTACAATGGTAAATAGGGGGGATTGATGTCTATGTCATCACCAATGAGTAGCAGCACCTAAAGGGATACAGCTACCTTTCTTCTTCTCTTAGGGATGGAAACAATGTTACACAAAATGCATAACTAAATGGTCAGCCATCATAACTTGGAAGAGAAAACTATGAAAGAGCCTTTGCTAGGAAAGATAGTGCAGTAAAATCCAAAGGGAGTACAGCATAACAGGGCAGGTTACATGTTCAAAATAAACAGCATAAAAGAAAAGGCAAGATTAGTTGTGTGCAAAGATGCAGCAGTTTTACTAGCTGTGTAGTCATCTTAATAGAAATGTGGAAGATGATTGAAGTCAAATATAAATGCTGTAGATTTAGAACAGCCCAGGGGGTGCACTGAGGATGTACAGCAGGGTAATACTATACACCTCCTATATAATAACGCACATAATGCCATAGGAGAATACTTTTATATATTGTGCCTTATTTTATCAATGATCAGTATATCTCATGCAATTTACTGCAGAACACATTAATGCTAAGAGTAAAAGTAAATTGAAATCACAAAAAAAAACAAAAACTTTCAAGTGTATTTTGCAAGAAGGAGAAAGCCCTATGCACCCCATGTGCATACCTTTATTCTCTACCTGTACCAGCCTTATTTACATATATCAACTCTACATCTGCAAAACTTGCAAAACAGAATATTTTAACAGTATTCCCTTCTCCATATATTTGGAACTATGAAAAACATGTAAAATAAAATCTCCCTTTTATTTATTTCATATTGAAACTCTACAGAATATACTCGGCTTTGGATAAACGAAGTCTGCTTTGTTGAATGGTCAAATAATGCTGATATAATAAGATGCAACCAAACAGGATTGATGTTTTAGCAATCCCTGCTACACCAGGTTTCATCCATCCTACTGTACCAGTCAGATTGATAAGATGAAGTAATATAGACTTCTCTCCTTTACAACAGTGAATATACTACATAAAAATAGCTCATAAAAGGATGATTATATGTTATACACTTTATAAAGATGAGAGGGTACTAGTGTTAGTGTTGCTTCCTCCCAAGTTTCAACTGCTGCAGTTGATGTTGCCACATGTCCTCAACCAATAACTAAAATGATTCCCAGGTCTGTGTTTTCCAGGGCAACAGCTAATGCTTTAAGGCAGATCCTTGCATCTGCTGATTCTGTGAGGTGACTATCTATAAAACAGTATGTCCTCAGACACACACACACACACACACACACACACACACACACACACACACACACACACACACACACACACACACACACACACACACTCACACACACGTACGTACCTGGAGCAAAGCACTGTTTGCCAAGTTTAGCCAGTTCGGTTGTTCTTGTTCTCAACGCCAGAATTCAAAGCAGCCAGCCACATAGCCTGTTCAGTTCCTGTTGTTCTCGGCACCGGAATGCTCTGCACGTATGCGTGCACTGCCTCTATGCGTCACAGACTGCAGACCTTGCAGTCCGATCTCCTTCCAGTCTATGCAGTTGTAACCGCATAGATTTCTTTGGCATGTGTAACACTGATACCATATTCTGAATCTGGGCTGGTTAAACAGCAGTCCTGATTCAAGTTTCCACACACGCATCCATGAGTTCCAGAATTTTTTATTTTGATTTTTCAGATGGGTGGGCTGCAGTCCTGCAGTCCAATAAGATGAGCCGCCAATGAGTTTGCATGATGCTGTGCTTTGTGCAGTGGCAGTTAGCAGTGTATAGTCACAATCACCTAGAAGTTGTATTTTTTCCTATAAGAACTAACTCTGAAATTTCCCAAAGTCCCACTCTGCTGAAGGAGCAACTGGTTTGTATGCTGAGCAGCATCACTGCATCAGTTAACTGTAGATTACATTACTTAAAGCAGCCAAACCTCCTCTAGTTGCAAACACCTCCCCCATTCTATTCCCTTATAAAACACATATTAAAGACTGGCAACCATGGATAGACACTTTCTTGCTATCTCTGCAGCCAGCTTGGTGGATTGGTGTAGCAATTGCCTCATGTTTACTGACAGCCACTTAATTCTGGAAAAGGCAAATACAGTATGTGAGAGATGTAGTTATACAATGTCATTGTAAGCAAGTCTCTCACATGCAGACACAAAAAAAATGTCAAAGAGGTTCTCAGCGACAGACGCACAACACACACTACACCAGCTAAGAACCAGACACACAGACCCACATATGTGGAGGTGCTCATAAGTAATTACCCAAACCTCAAAGGCCTCCCAAACACTGTCCTTAGTAACTCTACATGTACATAAACAAGAGAATTCTCACCACAACACAACAAACTACTCCACATAGTGTATCAACTACTGAGCCCTTAAAGAGTAACACCACACAACCCAATATTTTGGTTATAGGAGACTCCATCATACACACTGATGTCCCTCTCACCAATCTGAGCAAGGAGAAGGTCACAATTAGTTACCCCTCATGGACCAAGGTTCACCAGTACCAGTATGACTCAGTCATTGTCCAAGTGGTATAAATGACCTGAGACTTATCTATATGAAGAGAGATATGATTGAGCTCTCAGAATATGTGTCAAAGACTGGTATGAGCCTAGCACTGAGCAGCATTCTACCTTCTTCTAGAAGGACAATGGCACAATAACAACAGAAAATGACTGACTTTAATAATTGGGTTAGCTACTGCTGTCACTCTGAGAGGGTCCAATGTTAGTGTTGTCTAGCCTTGGAGAACATGATTGACAGGCCACAATGCACTTGTCACCACTAGGCTTTTAGATATTGGACACATCATTATTTGCCCTGTAGAACCTTTTTTAGGCCTTACAGCATAGCAAAATCTACTCATGATAAGCTAAAGTCATTACTGTTTAATGCTAGGTGTCTCAACAAAAAACAAATCTCCCTGGAAGCAATCCTCACCCTGGAGAATGCTGACATCTGTGCAGTTACTGAAACATGGTTCAAAGCCATGGAATGCATCCCAGTAGTGCAAAGCTATAATTCCTTCTAAACATTCATATCACCTACTGCACATGAAAGGACAAAAGGTGGAGGTGTATCAATCTACATAAAAGATAAGCACAGCCATAGATGAGGGTAAGGTGGTTCATACAGCCTATCTAGATCTCACCAAGGCGTTCAACACCATCCCCCACTCTGGAATTATAGATAAACTCACTAAACTAGGTATAAATCCCTGTGTCACAAGTTGGGTTGCCAACTGGCTTAGTGACAGAACCCACACTGTGAAAGTAGCAGACTCCAAATCAGAACCAAAAACCAAAGTGAAGACTCAACTGATATAAACTGGAGAACCAAGTAAAACAAAAATATCAGTCCAGGAAGACCTCAACCACAAGATATAATCCACTCAGTAGTGTATTCAAAAAGTACCACTCGGTTTATTAACGCCAGTAAGTACAATTGCAACGTTTTCATCAGAAACACCTCGACTTCCTCAGATACTCACAAATAAAATCAAAAGCATCTTAAATACTGTCATTCAATGTAATTAAACAATTAAGTTATTAAGAATTTAAAAGCATATCAACACTAAAATACATGTATATATAAACTTTAACAATAAAAACAGAAAACTCATACTGAAAAGTATATAATAATACTTAAAGATAAAAAATATTATTTTTTAACTTGTTAGATAATACAATAAACCAATATAAATTACTAGATATTAGTTACAAATTACTATAAAAGGGGTAATATATATAATGTTTATAATTTCCCTGCCTTTAATTTAAGATATGGTGCTATAGAAATAGCATCATTCATGCCAGGACTCTTGTTGGCTTCAAGAAGAATTTGCCAAAACGTTTCCCTGTGTGCCAACTGTATCTCCCAGGGACCACCCCTGTTGTCACGGATCAAAGATTCAATGACAAAAAACACAAAAGTTGCCCCACTGCAAACCAAAGAATGTCTGTAAAGTGCATTGTTGTTGTTTTGTTTTTCTATTTCATAAAAGTGTTCGTATATTCTTCTTTTGAGGGGTCTTTCAGTTTTGCCAACATAAAATGTTTGACAAAACTGACAGACAACCAAATAAACAACCCCTGTAGTATTGCAATTAGAAAATGTAGTGGCCTTAATCCATCTATTTCTAGAGGGAAGGAACATGGTATCAGTATGGGAAATATGTTTACACTGAGAGCAAGAGCCGCATCTGTATGTGCCCTTACGATGGGTGAAATACATGTTGGTCCTAGGCTCATGTTCAAGAATATTCTTGATATTATTGCCCTGTCTGTACACTGTCTTGATGGTTTTCCCTTTTAAATTGTACAAACCAGTGATATCCTGGAAAGATTTCAATAGTAGACTGAATGAACGATATCCAAACTGCCCAAGATGTAATAACAGGTTTATTCCAAACGCATAAAAACAGTGAACACTCCAAAATAGCAGCACCGAAATCACCAATAACCCAGGTTTCGTCCCAAGGAAATGACTTCATCAGATTGGTGAAATAGTACCACTAATATATACTAAAATAAATTAAACAATTACACTTAATTACCACTTAATTAATTTAAAAGCAAACCCTAAGTGCACCAGCTAATATCTAAATTTGCTTCATCAATTTACCTTTACAAGGTTAGTATGTACTACTTAAACCTAGCTATAATGTGTGTAGAATTAATATACATGACTGAAAAATATTTCATCCTACACTTGTATATTTGATTATTTATTCTAAAAATGTATGTATTGTGTGTATGTAAATATAATTTAAAATCAATAAAATTGGCAACAATTACCTCAATAAATATATACAATTTATAAATAATAGCCTCTTCACACAATGCTAATAGTTGAGGGTTAAAAACTTATGTTTTGAATATTTTTTTATTTTGAGCCAGGGCTTGATTGAAAGAAATTCATTCAAGCCTGGATTATTGCAGGCGTCAAGTCTAAGTTGCCAGATGAGCTCGCTCATGTCTAAATGGAACTGGGTGATTCTACCTTGTTGGTCAAAAATCACCTGCTGTATGACACAAAACTTAAAATTATGACTACCGTTGGTCATAATATGTCTGGCTAGGGCATTTACAGGTTTTTTTATGTTGTATATCTAGAATATGTTCTTTTATTCTGTCCCTGAACCTTCTACAGGTTTTTCCAACATAGAATGCCCTGCATTGTTGACACTTGGCCAAATACACCAAATTTTTAGTAAAACAATCAAAATGACCATTAATTGCAATGTCACAGTTGTTAACAGAAATTTTGTGTCCCGATGTCCAAATATATTTACATGTGGTACATCTTCCACACTTATAGTTACCTTTAGGTTTGTTACTAATGATCTTACCGTCGGCCATACTCCTTTCAAAAATGTCTTTCAGTGACAAATCCTTCTTAAATACAAATTTGGGCTTATGTAAAAAAAGCCTTTGTTCCTCCTTATGTTTATGAAATATTTCCCAGTATTTCATAACAATATTGACTATAAACTCAGTATCCCTGTTGTACTTTAAAATATATAAAATGGTATCGTTACCAAATGTATTTTGTTCTCTATTGTGTATGGAATATCCAAACTGATCTACATCCGATAATATAATTGGAACCATAATCTTGTTGTTCCTTTTGAAAACAATTTCTTTTTTCAAGTCTTCACATAATCTATTTGGGTACCCTCTATTAAGAAACATTCCTATTACAAAATCTAGTTCGTTCTCAAAGTCCACATTATCACTAACCATACGTACTACTCGAACCATCTGCCCTTTAACTATGGCTTTCTTCTGATGTTTAGGGTGCCAACTATCGTAATGTAGATACGAGTTTGAGAAGGTAGGTTTCCTGTATATAGTTGATTTCACTCTATTTTCTTTTTTGTCGTAAATTAAGCTAACGTCCAAATAATCTACCTTCTCAGTATTGCTTAGATGTGTGAACTTCAAAAACCACACAGTGTTATTAATGTAATGTAGAAAATTGTCCAATAATAATTTGTTTCCTGTCCAAATGATAAAAATATCATCCAGGAATCGCATATACATGTTAATATATGGACTATATTCACTTTTGTGTACATACTCTCTTTCCCAACAGGCCATAATGTAGTTGGCGTAGATGGGGGCACAAGCTGCCCCCATAGCTACGCCATGAGATTGTTTAAAATAAAGGCCATCAAAATATAGGAAATTGTTTTTTAGTACTAGTTCCATTAGTCTAACATATGTCTAACATATGTGTTAACTTTATCTTGTTCATAGACCCCAGTAACATAAAGCTGTTCCTCCAGCCATTCTAACCCATTCTAAGCAAATTTAGATATTAGCTGGTGCACTTAGGGTTTGCTTTTAAATTAATTAAGTGGTAATTAAGTGTAATTGTTTAATTTATTTTAGTATATATTAGTGGTACTATTTCACCAATCTGATGAAGTCATTTCCTTGGGACGAAACCTGGGTTATTGGTGATTTTGGTGCTGCTATTTTGGAGTGTTCACTGTTTTTATGCGTTTGGAATAAACCTGTTATTACATCTTGGGCAGTTTGGATATCGTTCATTCAGTCTACTATTGAAATCAGTACTATCCAGTACAGTTTTTATATCCTGGAAAGATTCCCATTCATGTTCAACAATATTCCTAATGAGGCCAGCATTTGCACCGTATTCCATTATAAAGGCTTTGTTGAACCCAATAGAAGATTGTTCGAGTCCACTGTGGGAATTAGATGTTTCCACCGAACCTATACCCAAAATAGGTTTAAATTTAGTCCACCTGCCCTCCTGTATTTCATGTTTTACACTGAGTATGAAATCATCAGGGTAACCCCTTTCCTGAAACATGGTAGTGAGTTTATCACATTCAGTCAAAAAATGTGTATCTTCGGAGGTTATACGCGATACCCGGACAAATTGACCCTTGACAATGCCCCTTTTTTGAAACCTAGGGTGTGAACTAGAAAAATGAATGTAACTGTTAGAAAATGTAGGTTTTCTATAGATACAGGATTGAAAACCCTTGTCACCCTTACTAAGGGTCACATCCAAGTAAGGGTACTATTCCCAACAAGTCTAGTACTTTCAACCCCCCTATACATCCCCAACTCAGGAATTTGGAGTGTAGAATTGAAAGACAAATTCGACAAACTGTTTCCAAATACAAGTTTTCTTCCAATTTGACCAAAGCTGAATTGGAATTACTTTTTGAACTGGGCAACAATCAAAATGTTAGGGTCATGGAACCAGACAAGGGTGGAGGTACTGTATTGATGGACAAGATGTTGTATGAAAGTAAGATGCACACTATTTTACATGATGTTACCAAATATTCACCTGTTTCTGTTAACAAAATTAATATTTCATATAAGAAAATTGATTTGGCTATTAAAGATTTACTTGATCAGGAAGTTATAGACTTCAACACTTATTGTTACTTAGAGAACATGAATCCTAGAGTACCCACAATTTTTGGGGTCCCTAAGATTCATAAAGACCCAGGGAACCCACCATTAAGGCCTACTGTTTCAGCACAGGGTTCCAAGACGCATCCCCTATCCAAATATTTGGACTGGAAATTTAAAAATCTGTGGGGAAGGGAACAGCATTTACTCAAAGATTCCTGGGAGTTTTTACATAGTTTCACCAGAGTTCAATGTACCTAAGTTAACATTTCTTACCATTGATGTGGTTGATTTTTTTTCCGTTATACCTCACGATGTTGGATTACTTTGGATGGAGGAAGCCCTACGAGAATGTTCCAAAGCTAGGTCTAATGATATTTTTCTTATTCTTGAATTAAAAGTTCGCTCAGGAGAACCAAATACGGGTACAGACCTAGTACCAAGAGAAGGTTGAAATACGAACATTATTATGAAATAAAAAAGGAGAATATGAACAACGCACTTTTTAGACATACCCTTACATGTCCATCAGCTTCCTTTAATTTTTTTGTTATTGAAGTGGTACCCAAAGAAATCAGGGGAGATATGTGGGAGACCAAACTAGAATACAGAGAGTTATACTGGCAGATCATACTAGAAGCTACTAGGATTCCTGGCCTTAATGATACAATTTCTATAATGCCAGTTTTAAAGTTGAGGAGTGCAAAATTATAATCTGCCACTAGAGGTCAATATTAGCTTATACATTTAGAAAAATCAATTTTAACATAATTAAATATTTTTGTATATATATATATATATATATACACAATTTTTAAATGATTAATTAAAATTATTATTATTGTTTTTTTAATGTTATATATACACAGATTACATCACTTATCTATTTTTGTTTATCAATATGGTTTTTGGAACTTGTCCTATTTATACTGAGTGAAAGACCAGTGTTTGTGTTTTTAAATATTTTTCAATTTATTTATTTATTTAAATATTTAATTGTTTCAATGAAATCATTGGTCCATGCTTGGTCTGATAGATTTATTTAAGTGGAGGATTTTGGTGTATTGCTGTTTGCCTTTGATGAAGATTTTCGAAAACATATTATATATACAAGCTTTTGGGTATTTGCACAATAAACTGCCTTGTTATTTCAACCTTCTCTTGGTACTAGGTCTGTACCCTTATTTGGTTCTCCTGAGCGAACTTTTGGTTGTTCCTGGTTACTGGTGTTCGCTTTCATCTCTTTATTTGGTTTTTATTCTTGAATTAATTGAATTGGTGTTGTGTAATAATTTCATTTTCTTTTCAGGGGAATATTTCAAACAAACTACAGGCGTGGCCATGGGTGCTAACTGTGCCCCAACCTATGCTGATATTGTTCTATCAGTATGGGAGAAGAAGTTTGTAATTAATAGTAGATTTAGCAGTAACTGGATATTTTATTCCAGATTTCTTGACGACATCTGTATTTTTTGGTTGGGCCCTATTAGTATCATTGGAGAATTTATTGATTACCTCAATTCCACCACTGAATTTCTGACTTTCACCTACCAAACATATTCGGATAGGGTCAATTACTTGGATGTGACCCTTAGTAAGGGTGACAAGGGTTTTCAATCCTGTATCTATAGAAAACCTACATTTTCTAACAGTTACATTCATTTTTCTAGTTCACACCCTAGGTTTCAAAAAAGGGGCATTGTCAAGGGTCAATTTGTCCGGGTATCGCGTATGACCTCCGAAGATACACAGTTTTTGACTGAATGTGATAAACTCACTACCATGTTTCAGGAAAGGGGTTACTCTGATGATTTCATACTCAGTGTAAAACATGAAGTACAGGAGGGCAGGTGTTCGGTGGAAACATCTAATTCCCACAGTGGACTCGAACAATCTTCTATTGGGTTCAACAAAGCCTTTATAATGGAATACGGTGCAAATGCTGGCCTCATTAGGAATATTGTTGAACATGAATGGGAATCTTTCCAGGATATCACTGATTTGTACAATTTAAAAGGGAAAACCATCAAGACAGTGTACAGAAAGGGCAATAATATCAAGAATATTCTTGAACATGAGCCTAGGACCAACATGTATTTCACCCATCGTAAGGGCACATACAGATGTGGCTCTTGCTCTCAGTGTAAACATATTTCCCATACTGATACCATGTTCCTTCCCTCTAGAAATAGATGGATTAAGGCCACTACATTTTCTAATTGCAATACTACAGGGGTTGTTTATTTCGTTGTCTGTCAGTTTTGTCAAGCATTTTACGTTGGCAAAACTGAAAGTCCCCTCAAAAGAAGAGTATACGAACACTTTTATGAAATAGAAAAACAAAACAACAACAATGCACTTTACAGACATTCTTTGGTTTGCAGTGGGGCAACTTTTGTGTTTTTTGTCATTGAATCTTTGATCTATGACAACAGGGGTGGTCCCTGGGAGATACAGTTGGCACACAGGGAAACGTTTTGGCAAATTCTTCTTGAAGCCAACAAGAGTCCTGGCATGAATTATGCTATTTCTATAGCACCATATCTTAAATTAAAGGCAGGGAAATTATAAACATTATATATATTACCCCTTTTTTAGTCATTTGTAACTAATATCTAATAATTCATATTGGTTTATTGTATTATCTAACAAGTTAAAAAATAATATGTTTTATCTTTAAGTATTATTATATACTTTTCAGTATGAATTTTCTGTTTTTATTGTTAAAGTTTATATATACATGTATTTTAGTGTTGATATGCTTTTAAATTCTTAATAACTTAATTGTTTAATTACACTGAATGACAGTATTTAAGATGCTTTTGATTTTATTTGTGAGTATCTGAGGAAGTCGAGGTGTTTCTGACGAAAACGTTGCAATTGTACTTACTGGCGTTAATAAACTGAGTGGTACTTTTTGAATACACTACTGAGTGGATTATATCTTGTGGTTGAGGTCTTCCTGGACTGATATTTTTGTTTTACTAGACTCCAAATCAGACTTCAGACCAGTGACAAGTGAAGTACAACAGGGTTCAGTCCTAGGTCCTCTCCTGTTTGGTATCTACTTCTCTGAAATACAGGCTAACACTGAAGGTCTTTGGCTAACTAAGTTCGCAGATGACTGCAAATTAGGAGCCATAATCGAAACTTTTAACAATGTGGACATCCTACAAAAGGGCCTAACTGAGACAGATGCCTGGTGTCAAAGTCATGGCCTCAAGCTCAGTGCCAAAAAGTGCATTGTCATCCCCTTTGGTAAAAACTCTGTACCCGTGAACTACCACATAGGCAGTAGTCTACTTAACACCAAAAGTGTGATACAAGACCTTGGGCACAGGAAGACAGCAGTCTCGCCTTTGATAATCACATCGTCACAGTGGTCAGGAAATCCTTCTACGTGGCACACCTCATCACAAAAGGTTTCTCATCCAGAAAAAATTATGTCATTGTTCCCTTCTACTCATCCTTCATTAGACCCATTATAGAGTACAATGCCCCTTTTGGTATGTACCTCACAAGACATCTACAACAACTGGAAAGGCTGCAGAAATACCTCACAAAGAGGATTACTGGCCTCAAACAGATGCCCTACGCAGACCATCTAAAAAAAACCCAGCTTTACTCTGTCGCATATCGCCTACTCAGAGGCGATCTCTGCCTAACATACAAAGCTATGTCAAACCCAGAACTGTTGGACATGTTCCACTTAAAGAAATCCCTCTGAGCTACACACTCTAAGGACCTAAACCTTGTCACCACAATAAACAGAACATGCTGGAGGGATAGATTCCTGTCCCAGAGACTTCCCATACTCTGGAACAGACTACCTATCTATGTCAAACAGAGCTCCTCATTAACACTCTTCCAGAAAAATCTTGATGATTGGATGGGAAATAGGAAATTCACCCCAGGGATCACTTCTGTGGCTCTGCTTGACAGGGCACAGAAAAATAATTTTCTTGGGTGGCGAAAGTACCTTTTTGGCTAGGCTTATATAGGCCCTAGGGCCAATAGCCTAGTACCTACCTATGAACCTATGAACCTCAAGACTGGTCAAACAATATGATGCACTTAAGCTGCTGTGTGTCCAGTTTACCATAGGTAAAACAACTTACCATATCCTTGCTAGCTACAGGTCCCCTGCCATGACCCAGGAAATCCATACTTCATACCTGCATGTACCAGAATCTCCTACCATTGAGCCTAACACCATACTCATGGGTGATTTCAACTACCCTTCCATTAACTGGGAAGCTTACATCTCCACTAACATGCAGGTTCAAAGATGTCTAGACTTTGTCAATCCAAATTCCTTGAAACAGCTAGTCTGCACTCCCAATAGAGATTCAAATATTCTAGACTTGGTACTCACAAACAGAGAGTTACACCGCCCAAGGGTAATATCCTCACTGGTTAGGCAGGATCACAAAGCGGTCAGCTTTGAAATAAATATAAAACTAGAACACCCATCTAACTCCAGAACTGTTAAGAACTTTATTAAGGATCTTCTTCTTCTTTCGGCTGCTCCCGTTAGGGGTAGCCACAGCAGATCAACTGTTTCCATTTCTTCCTGTCCTCTGCACCTTGCTCTGTCACACCAACCACCTGCATGTCCACTCTCACCACATCCATAAACCTTATCTTAGGCCTTCCTCTTTTCCTGGTACCTGGCAGCTTTATCCTTAGCATCTTTTTCCCAATATACTCTGCATCCCTCCTCAGCACATGTCCAAATCAACGTAATCTTGCCTCCCTGGCTTTGTCTCCAAACCTTCCAACCTGGGCTGACCCTCTAATATACTTATTCCTAATCCTGTCCATCCTCGTCACATCCAGTGCAAATCTTAACATCTTCAACTCTGCCACCTCAAGCTCTGACTCCTGCCTTTTTGTCAGTGCCACTGTCTCCAACCCATATAACATAGCTGGTCTCACTACCCTCTTGTAGACCTTCCCTTTCACTTTTACTGGTACTCGTCTGTCACAAATCACTCCTGACACTCTTCTCCACCAACTCCATTCTGCCTGTACTCTCTTCTTCACCTCTCTTCCACACTCACCATTACTCTGAACTGTTGATCCCAAGTACTTAAACTCATCCACCTTTGTCACCTCTACTCTCTGCATCCTCACCATTCCTCTATCCTCCCTCTCATTTACACACATATATTCTGTCTTAGTAAGAACTTTATTAAGGATAATTACTTCCTATTAAGTAATGGCATATGGAATTTCCAAGCTCCCCCAAACCCTGAAAATAAGGAGTCCTATGTATACAGAAGCACCATACAATCACATAAACAGCTTCATGGAAGTAGCAGTACGAGACCAAAACAAAACCCAGGTCACACTGCAAAAAAAGCCACCCTGGTGAGCCCCTGGTATTAATAGGTTGTACAACTAAAGAAAGAAAATCCTGTCCAGAACTAGGAAAGGGTGTGCACAACAGGGCAGAAGTTCTATCATTAGTTTAAACATGCAAATCAGGAGACTAGTCAAGACTTTAAAACAGCTTCCCAAGCAAATGATAATCATAAGGCATTTTTCAGTTATGTCTGCAATCTTACAGGCAACACCCAACAATGTGTGGAGTTATTTGTAGCTAGCACCACCTATAGCCAGCCATAAGATATATAAAATCTGCTGGCCAATGAATTCAGCTCATATTTCTCCCCCCCCCCCCCCCCATCACCTCTGGTTACCCCAGAGAATACCCTCTACCATTCCTCTACAAGTTATCACAAAAGAACAGGTCATCATTGCACTCTCTAAAGCTAGAAATCATAGCTCCAATGGGTCCAGATAATATCCCAGCATGCCTCTTAAATAGTTTAAAACATGATCTATCAGACTGACTAGGATATCTATTTAACCATATCTCCAGACAGGCTTTGTCCCTTGGGAGTGGAGGACAGTAACAGCCATCCCTTTGCATAAAGGAAGGGCATTAACAGACCCAGGGAATTACAGACCAGTAATTCTGAATAGTCTCATATGCAAGGCCATGGAAATAATAATCATGGGCCTGATAAACAATGACATAGGAAATCTCCAAACACTAGACCCAACCTAGTTCAGGTTCATCAAGTGTCATGCCTGTTCAATCTGGTGGACTTCTTTAAGAATGTCACCAAGGCTATGGATGAGGGTAAAACAGTGCATACTGATTACCTTGACCTGACTAAGGCATTCAACACAGCGCCCCACTTGGGTATTGTAGATAAACTCACAAAATTGGGTATAAATGCTTACATCACTAGATGGATACCCAACTGGCTCATAGACAGGACACATGTTGTTACAGTAGGGGAAGCCAGATCGAGCAGTAGGCCAGTTACAAGTAATGTACTGAAGGGCTCGGTGCTGAGACCTCTCCTGTTCATAATATACTTCTTTGAAGTCAAGGATAATGTAGATGGTGTTTGGTTTCTGAAATTTGCTGATGACTGCAAATTGGGAACAATTGCTGAATCCCCCCAACAATGTAGATATGCTTCAGAAAGGTCTGACTTAGACAAATAATTGGTGCCAGAGCTATGGCCTAAAACTAAATGACAAAATGCATAATTATACCCTTTGAAAAGTTGAATACCCCTGCAAATTACAACATTAATAACACACCCCTAAGAGTGGTCCCTGTGGTGAAATATCTAGGTTTACAGATTGACAGTAACCTGAACTTTGACCTTCATGTGTCCACAGTGGTGAAGAATTCCTTCTGTGTGCACAGTTTACAAGTAAGGGTATGGCATCTAGATCCAAGGATCTTATAGTCCCACTATACTCAGCCCTCATCAGACCAACCTGCAATGGTGCTGTTATTTGCTCCATTGCTCACCAATAAATTAATCCCTTTTAATCTAAAAATGTAACATTCCTAAATCTGGTGGCTTCTAGGGGTACGGTCTCATGAGTTATACAACTGGTACCAGATGGATTAAAGAATAAAAAAGGGCACACAAATATGAATCACTAGGCAATTTCCTAAGTGCTGCCTGAACATAAGAACATGCAGAAAATATGTACTGTTGCCCAGAGTATAGTTCCATACCTTCCATGCACATAAATAAGTTCCATACCAAACAGCCCACTGAGCAGAGTCTGTGGCCTAGCTCTCCAGATGGGCACAGACAAGGAACCAAAAAACACTTCAAAAGCAAACACAAGGAACCTCCTTTACCTCCATATGAATGAACTCAAATAAAAGTAAACCTCAGTGTTGTAAGATAAAACGACCATCATGTTTTGGTGAAGCAGGTTCCTGATGTTCACTTTTCTAGATCTCCAGATGCCTTCCTCACCATTATCTCTGAGTTTGAGTGCCTTCCAGAGCTCAGTCATCCATGGTAACTGTATTTTAAATGCATGTTTTACATTCATGCACAGACATTAATTTCCAGGGAAGACACGTATTATTCTTCACTACTATTGCCTTTTGCCTGGCTTATGACAGTAAAATGATACTACCCCAGATATCCAGGGTGGGAACCTCCCAGTTACTATTTCACTCTTGCCAATAAGCCAAGTAACTATAAACATAAATGGGGTAACATAATAGTCTGCCAGTTAGAGGTGAAAGCCAGAAGTTTATCACCAATTCCCCATAAATATAATCTTATCAATTATAATAAGTAAAAGATGACCAGCAGCAAATGATTTAAACATGAATAAATAAAAATGTATTTCTTAGAAAATATTAACTATTACAGTTCCTACACAGAGATATACTGAATTGCAACAATAAACAGAAAACAATCATTTTGAATAATTAAAATGCAATAAAGAAATACAAATAATTGCAACTTTTCTTCTATTTTTAACTAAAATAATTACTGAGTTCTAATTATATTAGCTGAACTTTTAAAACATGGGGTAGAAGCAAAATTAAAGAGAACTTATAGGCTACAAAGTAGTTCTTCTTGACTATTTTTCTTCTTAAGTTATTTGTTTTATATCTTTTCTTCCAGCCTACAGACACAATTAGTTTTTTCACATTTATTTACTAATGAGCCCATTTATTGCTCTTAGACACTTATCTTTTTAAAGAATTTTCTGATTGCACTTTTCCAAACCTATCCCCCTTTGCCTCTGAAGAGTCCCAGATCCTGCATTTAATTTTGCCTAATTTAGCACCTCACAACAAATGTTTAACATTCACCATCTAGGTACGCAACATCAGGAAAATATCTTTCCATAAGAACAACTATTTGATTAAGGTGACAGACAAAAAATATAAGAAAGTGAAAGAGATTGAACTACAACTTTGAAAACTGAAATAAACAAGCTGGACAGACAAATTAAACATAGTGTGAGACAAGATTAAGAAAAAAAATTAAGAAAATGTATATAAAAATATTGAGCATAATAGGAAACCATTTTATAGATACATAAGATGTGGAAGGAGTAAAGACATGAAAACTGATAAATTGTGTGTAGATACTAAAATTTATTCTCAGACACAAGAGATTATGCATACATCCATCCATTTATCCATTCACAATCCCCTTTTCCCATTTTTGCAAATGGAGTCGGGGTGTCACTTCAACAGAGACAATCATATAGAGCCAGGGTTTATACAACAGAATATAGCTATAGTTACAAAATGTTATGCAAAGCAGTTTGGCACCACAAAAGGGGTGATAAATTCTCTTAGTGACATCCAGGTAACCTAAAATACTGAAATCAAATTATATTGAAAAAGAATGACACAAACTGTATCCAAATAAAGCACAGGGAAGAGAAAGAATTAGTAAGTTCGCTGATGACTGCATACCTGAGTGCCCCAACGATGTCGCCATACTACAAAAAGGGCTAACACAGACAAATGATTGGTGCCAAAGCCACCAACTTATGCTAAATGTAAAAAAAATGTGTTGTCCCTTTTGGCAAAGGGGAGGTCCCTACAAACTACAATATTAACAGTAGTCCCCTTAGCTCAAACCCTGTGGTGACAGATTTGGGAACACAGGTTAATAGCAACCTTAACTTCAATCACCATGTGTCCACAGTGGTAAGGAATCCCTTCTATGTTGCACATCTTATAAGTAAGGTCATTGCATCCAGAGCTAAGATAACTGCCCTGTACTCATCCCCCATCAGACTAGTAATAGAGTTCAATGCTCCCTTCTCTATGTACCTTAACAGACACCTGCAATAGCTGGAGAGATCACAGAGGTTTGTTGCTAAGAAAATTCAGGGCCTTCAAAACATGACCTATATGGCTAGATTAATGGCCCTGTCACTATACTCTGTATCTTATAGGTCTCCTGAGAGGCAACTTGTGCCTGGCCTACAGAACAGTCTTGGACCCTGCACTAATGGGAATGCTGGACATCCACAAGTCAAATGGGACAAGATTCACGCACTCTAGGGATCTAAACCTAGCTTGTGTTTTTAATAGGACATGCTGGAGGGACAGATCTGTCTCCCAGATATTGCCACTCCTCTAGAAAAAACTCCCAATTCACATAAAAAAGAGTTCCTCAATGACCCTATTTAAGTGTAACTTAGACACCTAGATGAGAGATCATAAATTTACCCATGGGCGTCACCTATGTCCCTCTTGGATATGGGCAATTGGTGCTGATCATAGACTCACACTGCAAATATAGACAATAAAACTTGGTTAGTAAGGGAACAAGGGTATAACATGGCTTGGCTTATAAAGGCCCTAGGGCCAATAGCCTAGTAACCTCCTATGAACCTATGTGTAATAATGACCTGAGAACACTTCAGCATGAACTTTTAATACCATTATATCTTTTATTTACTAGGTCATAATAATATGCACGAGATTCCTCAAGATTGGAGGCATGCACTTGCTAAACCTGTCTTTAAGGGAAAGGGGAGTAGGACAAAGCAAGAGTTATACAAACCCAGAAGGTTACTTTCATGTTGTGGAAAAATAATGGACAAGGTTATATTGGATAAATTATTGTCAGAAATGGAAAAATTAGGGCTTGAAACCATATATCATCATGCATATGTTGAAAATAGATTTATTACGAACTGTAACATGATGTTCTATAACAGCATAGTAACAGCTGTGAATAATATTGTGCTGTGATGCAATTTATGTAGATTTAACTTCAGCATTTGATAGGGTCATAAAACACTGTTCAACAAATTAAAACATCTAGGTATTGATGTACTCTTGATAAGATGGATAGCTGGATTGCTTACAAATAGGACATGGCAAGTGTCTTACAGCAATTGGACAGGTGAAATTTTAGGTGACAGTCAGGATGTCCTAAAGGGATCGATCCTAGGCCCATACTTGTTTAGATTTTGATTTGTATCTTCCAGATCCATCTTTTTCATCTGATGTGTTCTAAAGTCTGTATGCTGATGATTTGAAAATTGCTGAACTGATGACATATGCTACAGATAGGGAATACCTGCAAATGTACTTGGCTAAATTGACCATTTGGGCACGGTATAATAATATGCTGACAAATACATGAAAACTAAACATAAGAGATTTGAGATATATAACTTGAAAGGTGAATATTTAATACAGCACACAGTGATTGAAAATGTAGATTCATTTAATGACCTGGGTATATGGGTAGATCCAGCTTAGAGTATTCCTAACCATATCAACCAATTAGTTAATGATAGTTATAGAACTATAGGTTGTATAAAAAGATTTATAAAGTGCAGGAAACCAGAAATGATGAGGTCATTGATGGTTAGTTATATTAGACCCACACCTGAGTATGGAATAAAAATAAAAAAACCTAATAAGAAAAGAAAAAATGGAAAAACTACAGAAGAAATATACTCAGGACATTTATGGGCATGAAAATGTAAGTTAATATGAAGGACTAAAATATCTGAACTTGTACAGTGTCTCATATATATATTTAATAGGGTGCCTTATTCAGGTATGTGGAGCATTTACAGACAACTATTTCTGGAAATGTTATCAAAAAGTACTAGAGAATCATTAGAAAACCTATGAAGAAGATTATATAGGAATGAGAAGTGTACTAATTGGTTCTGTGAGCAAGCACTAGTTTACATATTTTTAAGAACAGCATGGACACTTATTATGGGAACAGCTGTTTTGATATATTTGAAGGCCAGAAAGGGATTATTGCCCATGTTTGAAATATTTGTATGCATGTATTTATGTATTTACTGGAACAGTGATTTGTTACACCCAGAACAGATAACAAAATCCCATCACAAGCTATGTTAGTGAATTTCATTACATATCCTAAGTTTACCACTGAATCTACCCCAGCCAGACAATGTCCTCAGGAGCAACAGCTCCATCTGGTTGTCTCACCTCATTCAGTACCACGTCCAGCATATAGGTAGAGCAGCATGGCCATGAAGCTGTCCAGTGTATGAAGCTAAAGAGCTCCACCCATACCTCTCAAGCTCCAAGTGCAAGAAATCTGGACAGAGCTAAAAATAGGGTCAGATTTTAAATATTGCTCTTATTGACTTATAAAGTTGACAGAATAGCACATTTTGCATTAGCATGCATTTTCTAAAGGATATGAAGCAGAAACTCTAGTGTTTGTCATTATTCAGTGACGTCAGTCTTCAGTGATTTGTCAGAAAACCACAACTTTTATGAGGAAAAGGCCAAAAAATGAGGCAATAATCTGAATATCCAGTGAAAAGTTAGAGGTATGGGCTGCAGGACAAACTGGTGAGGGCGGGCATGACTGCCAGCAGAGTTGTTATGCCTCCATTCACCATGTCCAGAAAGAAGGATGACCATGTGCAGCCATGATCCTATCAGGGAATTTAATCTATGGTTTAACAAAACATGAAATTAGGCCATCCTCCTAAGGAGTTTGTGGGATTGCTTACAATACACACAACCATGCACCAGCTTGGTCCCAAAAGCCCTAACACTCCTGAAACCTGCATTTCCACCTGTGTGAGAAACTAGTTACTAAAGACAGTTGGATAGCTCCATGTAGAGTTAAAGTATCCACCACACCAAGTCCATTCATTTCAACGGGCTTCACCACTGATTTATGAACAATGCAAATTATTTCCAAATTATTTCAGTGAAGCAAGCCAGCTTCCCCTTTTGAAATCAGTTGTAAGGCTCTGCCAGTCCCCATTAGTATACCTCGAATGGAGACTGGCAGATCCCTATCTTTTGGATTCAGGAATGAAGTAACATTCCTAGACATAAGTTCTTTTGGAATCCATCCCTAAAACAGATATTTTAATTCACCAGCTGCTTGTTTTATCTGTTACATTATGATTCTGGAAATAGTGGCATATTTATATACAAATCTCACAAAAAGTACGAGGCAGATATAAGTTGCTGGAACAGATACATTTCATTAATTTTTACCCCTTCTATTTTTCAGGGTTTTCTCCTACTTTCTTTCTCAAATAAAACGCTATTACTGTGTGTGGCTGTGATACTTAATTACTTTACGATCAACGTGCAAGTTCACTTTATATTTTCTTCCAGTCCACACAAAGACATTGTTCTATTCACTTTATATTGTTAAGCCTAATTTCTTTAATCATATTTCTGTTTATAATATTTCTTATTTGTATAACAGGTAGCACAGTTGTATAGAGATTTATGTTGCTGCCGCATAGTGCTAGTTCTCTAATTTGGTGCTAGATATGATGCCTTCTGTGTGGACTTATTTGTCCTTTCTGTGTTCAAGTAAGTTGTGGTAGGTGTCCTGGTTTCTTCCCTCATGCAAAAGATATGCCACAGGTGATTTGGTGATTCTCCAAATAGCCCATATTTCTATGTGGTGTGTGTGTGTGTGTGTGTGTGTGTGTGTGTGTGTGTGTGTGTGTGTGTGTGTGTGTGTGTGTGTGTGTGTGTGTGTGTGTGTGTGTGTGTGTGTGTGTGTGTGTGTGTGTGTGTGTGTGCATGTGTGTGTGTGTCGTGGGTGTGATTTGTGCATCTTGTGACAGTTGGAGTCATATCTAGGATTTGTTTCTCTGCCTTGCATCCATTGTGTGCCAAGACAGGGACTGAATGCCCTGCAGCCCTAAATTGGCTGAAGTGGTCATCAAAGCATTAATTAATGAATTTAATAGTTCTGTTACTTCTAATGACGTAGCTGTGGGGGTAACTAAAGAGAGTTAATCCATGTTTAGAAAATAGATGTATTTCCCTTATCATTCATTTCTCATTTTACTTCACATTCATCTCAGCTTGCATCTGTTACCATTGACGGGACCTGGAAAACTCTAAAATTTTCTCTAATATTATATCTCTCACAAATAACATTTTTTTATCTCTTTATTCTTCCTCATGTACATACCTGCACCATTTTTGTGTTTATCTGTTTATTTATATTACATAACTCATAGTTCCTCTTACATTTCATGTCTTTGGTCTAAATTTAGAGTTTATTCATTCAGTCTAAGTAAAATTGATCAAAATGAATTTTCTGTAATTTTGTATTTTATGTAATACATCCATGCTAGTTTCATAGAGTAATGCATTTTTAGACCATATACATTTAGTTTTGTGAAATTAGTGTAAATGAAAGTTGGGTTAAACTCATCTACACAGCCATAGGTATCCTGAAATGTTGGTGTTCATTGAGAGATCTCACCACAGTTGAATATGGGAGTTTGCTATTTTTCCCACTGTTGTATGATTTTGGAGTTGGAATATATAATTATCAGGGAGTGGAGGGTGCAGGCAGCTTGCTGCCCTGCAAATACACTATTTTATTTATTTTTTCAGTGTTTTGAGTTTTAGATTAAACATTGTTACATGTATGGAATTTAGACTGAGTGATTTTAGATGTATCAATATAGACCCATCCTTTCAAGGGTTCTCACAATAGTATAATGCAAATTTGTAGAAAATAATTATTTTTGTGCTGCACAAATAAATATATATATTTCAAACTGAACATTATTTCAGTATTATAAGTTGCCAAATATTTCTTCTGAAATGATTTATTTTGTTCCTGCAATATTGACACATATTAGATAAACATTACTTGCAATGTATACAATTATTTTAGTCTTGCACAAATGGTTATGTTAAAGGCGATACCATAAGTATTGAAGATGGGAACCAATATCTGTCACTGGGGCCCAGTGTTGTATAAATAAAACATTCAGTATGAATTTTTGGCAGGCTCAGAATATCCATGCATAGCTCTATGGATTTATTTATTCATTTTATTTTATTTTATTTTACATTTGTTGACCGGGCTAGTCCAGCTGGATATATGTCCATTTTCAGTGGAGGCCCGGGGAGAAAAGCTCCAACGAAATTTACAAATTATGCACAGTAATGGTCCAAACAAGTTAAAAATTATTAAACATTATGACAGAACATAAAATCTTTGGAGAGAGGCAAGTTAAAACAAAGTTGTAACATATAATTGCTATACATATTCTAAGATATAAGTTTCTAATATGGAAAAATTAGAAAAAATTAGTAAAAACTTTTTTTTTTTTTTTTTATCTCTCTAGTGTGTTATGTGAGGAGGAGTTTAGGAGGGAAGGATACAAGACAGGTTAGTCTGGGTTGTTACAGGAGCAAAGCCAGTGCTTGTTAAGATGTGTCTTTAGCTGTTTTTTAAAGAGTGGAGGACTAGACAAAGATGAGATATCAGATGGTAGTTTGTTCCACATATGTCCAACAGAGTTAGAAAAAAGGCTATTGCCAGCAGAGTTATTGGGTATGGTAGTATTAACCAGTAGTTTGTTTGCAGAGCGTAGCTGTTTCAAGTTATTATATGGTGTGATGAGGTTGGAGAGAACAGGTGTTTTAGCAGGCTGATAAAGAATTTTGTGAGCAGTTAAGAGCTGTTGATAAGTCAGCCTGTTAGGAAGTTCCAGCCAGCCTAGTTGTTTTAGGTTATGACAGTGATGGGTTCTGAAGAGAGATCCTGTGGCAAATCTGGCAATGTTATGGTAGGATGTGCTAAGTTTCTTGAGGTTATATTTTGAGAGATTGGTATAAATAGTGGAAGCATATAGAAGGGTAGAGATAAGGTGAGAACTGGCTAAGGTGGTCCGAGCTTCAGGCGTAAGGAATGATTTGATTCTATAGAGGGAACCAATCGTTTTGTTTATTGTTTTTATTGTGTTGTTTATATGAGAATCAAAATTGAGATTGTTGTCAATAGTTACTCCTAGTATTTTTGTAGTATCATCAGGAGAAATCAGGGTGTTATCAGAGGAAGTAATGGAGAAGTTAAGAGAGCTTGATTTGTGTGTAGGAGAGAACAATAGCAACTTTGTTTTCTTTGGGTTAAGTAGAAGGCAACGGTCAGAGAACCAGTGTTCAACAGTGGAAAAAGCTTTTTGGGTAAGTGACTGGAGTTCAGTCTGAGAGGAAGCAGTGCAGATTATCGTGGAATCATCTGCATATTGTATGCAAGTAGTGTTAGGAATAGCTGACTGTAGGTCGTTAATAAATATAGAAAATAGGAGTGGGCCAAGTATAGACCCTTGAGGTACTCCTAAAGAGATAGGAAGGAGAGTCGATAGTGAGTTTTTCCAAAGTACTGCCTGCTGACGATGTTCAAGGTAAGATGTAAACCAGGATAAGGAAGAAGGATGAATTGAGAGAGATTGTAGTATGTGCAGAAGGAGTTTATGATTTACCATGTCGAAAGCTTTTGAAAGATCAATGAAGATGGAAGATGATGGGTTAGTGTTGTTACGGTTATGATTGATAGTGTTGGTAAAGGAGAGTAGTGCAGTAGTGGTGCTGTGAGAAGGTCTAAAACCATGTTGACTGTTAGCAAGTAAGTTGTTATGGAGAAGGTGGTTAAGGAGTTGTTTATGGATGCACTTTTCCATGATTTTGGCTATAGGTGATAGCAATGCTATGGGACGAAAATTGGAGAAGTCATTAGAATTGCCCCCTTTGTGTAGTGGGATGATGTGAGATATTTTCCAGATGGAAGGGAAGATTCCATCCTTTATAGATCTATTAATCAGGATTGAGATGGGGTAGGCAATAGCTTTAGCTGCTATCTGCAGAAATTCTGCAGGAAGTTTGTCTGCAGAGGGTGTGGTGGGTCTAAGTTTCTGGAGTAGGGATAAGATAAATGAGGTAGGTACAGGTTGCAGGGAAAGGGGAAGAAAATTATGTGGAGTAGGAGAGGGTAGTTTAGAGATGTCAGAAGGTAAGTGATTTGCTAGAGTTTGGATAGTATTGGTGAAGAAAGAATTGAAGTCATTAGCTATTTGTATAGGATTGTCTGGATTAGAGTCCTGGGGATTTGGAGTACGTGACTGACCTGGGGATAGAAGATTATTAATACTAGCCCAGAATTTTTTGGGTTCTTTTTTGGTGGTTTGTTGTAGTTGAAAGTAATAGTTCTTTTTGTCTGCCAGGATGGCTTTTTTTGTACTATTTCTAAGCTCTCTGAATTTCTGGTTGTCAGTTAGATTCTTAGTGGAGCGCCATTTATCCCATGCTTTGTTTCTGAGAATAATTTTCTGCTTAGTATTGTTGGATAGCCAGGGAGCTGTTTTAGCTTTGGTTCTAATAGTGCGGCTTGGGGCATGGTTGTCTAGTATGGAAAGGAATGTAGAATTAAAGTATTCAACAGCATCATTTAGTGGAAGAAGTTTTAGTTGGGACCAATTACATTGTCTTAGTTCAGCGAGAAACTGATCAGAATTGAATTGTTTTTTAGATCTTAGTGTTTTGTAGGTGGTGGGTAAGGCTAGGTTTGATTTGTGTCTAATGATGTAAGTTAGTGAGTGGTCACTTAGGTCATCTGGAAGGATGCCTAATTGATAGGTTTGTTGTGGAGTATTTGTGAGAATCCAGTCTAGAATGGTTTCTTTATTGTTAGTTTTATTGGTTCTTGTAGGACTACTAATGAGTTGTTTAAATCCATATAGGTTTATATGGGAGGTGGGGTTAGGACTGTTACAGGAGAACCAATTGATGTTAAAATCTCCTAAGACTATTGTTTCTTGAGGGAGGTTGGTAGAGAGTGAGTTCAGGATATGTTCAAGTGTGTTAATATTGTTTCCAGGAGGGAGATATGCACATATGATATTTATGGCCTTAGTATTATTAACTTGGAGTTTGGAGCTAATTATTTCAGCATTATTATCAGGGTTTAGTGTCAGATTTAAGGTACTAAGTTGGAGTTGTGTTTTGTAGAGAATAGCTACGCCTCCTCCTTTTTTGGTAGTACGATCATGTCTAATGATATTATATCCGGGTGGGCTAATTTCATTGTCTTTGACTGATGGCTTTAGCCATGTTTCAGTTAAGCACAACATATCAAATTGATGGGTTTCAAGGAGGGCATGGATTTGACTAATTTTGTTACAAATACTTCGTATATTAAGATGGGCAATAGAGAGAGAGTTGTTGGGTTTGGAAAGAGAGAGAGACATAGTTTTATCTAGTACTATGGGTGTTTTTGTTTTATAAGGTTGTGGGCCTGGATTAGGATGGATATCTCCATCTAACAAAAGGTTAAGGAAATTGAGGTATTTAGAGTGATGGAGTAGGTAGAAGATGTCTGATATTTTCCTAGGTTTAGGTATACTTAACTTGAGGTGAGTTATTCTATGGTATTTGGCATGTAGATAGTTGGGTTTTGTGTCAAGGTTGAAAAGAAAAGAAGAGAGAGGTGATATATATGCACTGGTGTACTTTGAGTGGGATGAATATGAAGAGTTCAACGGGTATTCGTATGAGGTTAGAATGTAAGTAATATAGTATCTGCTTTCTTTATATCTGTGCTCTATAATACTTTTGGTACACCTGATTTTATCTTCCACTTAAAGCTGCTCTTCTAACGAATTAATTTGATTTAATTATCCAGAATGGATTGCAATAATTTGTAAACCATTGCCTAATACCTGCTGTGACATAATTTTGTGGGTGTGGTTATAGAAAAAAATGAGTAAACAGTAAAAGTTAAAATCAAACCACATACTATTATCTTCATTTGTTGCAAAATCACTAGCAACTTTTGTCACCAGGAGTGTAACCGGAAATGAAATTAATTGTAAAGTAAATGTACTACAAAACATGAGAAATGCACTTTAAATTATCTTATGCTGTCATATATTTCTTGTCTGTAGTTTAGTTTTTTTTCTGTTTTGAAAGAAACATACTTTTTAGTTTTTAAAATAATACATCGGGCCCTTTTTGGTAAATGTTTTCCGACTAAATAAAACACTTTAACACCAAACCCACTTTAACATATTGATGAACTGGAACATTCAATAATAGCCACTGTAGATATAGCAGCAATAAAATTGCATGCTCCAAAGAGTGCAGTATACTTTAGTTATTAAGTCACACAGCCATGCAACTAGTTTCAGCATCAGAAAACACCAAACTGCCAAAACAGAATAATTTGTTTCACCATCAGAAAAGACCTAACTGTCAAAAACAGAAGAATTACTTTCACTCTCAGCTCTAAATTGTTTTACATAACATAGTATTGCATTAACCAAATGGCTGTGCACCATATCATTAGACTCATAAATTGATCATAAGTACTTCTACTAGACTGTACTTCATGTTTTTTTTTTTTTTTTGCTTGTTTGTCCGGAGATTATGCCTGATGATGCATTCCAATCAGTATGGTTCAGTGCAATGCATGTTCCGGAAATGGACCTGCAGTAGCAGCACCAAATCACCCTTTGTACAGCTATTTTATGGTGTTTGAAAATTAGATCAGTAACTGATGAACCCTAATCACAAAAAAGAGCTACAAGAGTACTGCCTCAAGTTTAAGGGTCTAAATAAAAATTCAAATTGTGATTAAAGTCTTTTAAGGGAATGTGGGTAGTTTGACTTGTATGACAATCATCTAATAATCAGAGATTATCAGGAATTCTCTAACATAATGCTCACTTGCCTTTAATTTTGGACGATATTGCAAAATGTGCTGGGCATGGAATAACAATCTATACTAAAATCTTAATCCAGTGCCGTCATTGAAGGTTGGGCATCGAGCTGGCACCTCAACACCGTAAAACTCTACTGCCAATCATTAGCGGACCGGAGTTCCGCTGTGGCAACCCCTAACCGGGAAAAGCCAAAAGAAGAAGAACAACAACTAAAATGTTAATCCAGATGCATTTATAAAAAAAGGATACTTAATCATCCATTCAGTGTAAGCTAATAGGGAACTGCCTGAGCCTTATGCCAGATTTCAAAAGAGGAGTTAGGCTCACTACACTGACTTAAGTCAGCATCGTATATTGATGAGGTTCACCAATGTAAAAAGATGATTAAATAGTTAATCCCATTAAAGTCAGTGGGTCATGGTGATGTAGTGGCAGCTCTATCTGTATGTCAGACAAGGTACTGCATGCAGTAACTGGTGGAAAACCAGACTGTCTGCAGACCTAGTTCCACTAACAGGTGGAATTAGCTACTGCAGGTTTTGGGACTTGATGGGGAAAGCCTGAATCAGCGTCAGCATGTGCACTGCAAGTCATTCCCTGAACTCCTTAAGAGATAGTTTACATTGCCGTATTGTTGGATTGCTGTATTTCTTAAATGGAATCCATGCAGATATGAAGGTGGTGCAGGCTACTATGCCTCTTTATTTACTAGTCCACTCTATAGATGACGAGTTGTGCTGGATAACCTCAGGCCTGCACAGCCCCAGCTGTACATTGAACCAGCTATTGAAGGCAGACCTTTGGTCTGCAATACCACTTCCAACATACAGATAGAGCTGCTGTGGCTGCGAATTTCACCCAATCCTCTGGGCAGCTCAAGCTACACTCAGACTTTGTAATAAGATTCAATAACATAGACTATATGGAATCCCATTATCTGTTATGGCTGCAGTGAGACACTATTCAGTTTAATTCTTCATTGTTGTGAAGTACTGTTCAGTGAATCCCTTACCCCTGAATCCCACACCCTGAGATGGTGTCACGTAGGAGGCAAGGTGGATTCCACACTTCAGTATAATGAAAGCCAATGCTCTCTGCTATCCCACACTTGCTATGGTCAGCTTTTGGAATCTAGCCCAATTTATCTGTTATTGAAAGGTGCCTGTTAGACAGTGCTTTCCACTAGTCATCCCAGATTCTAGCAATATGATTTTCATTGTCAGTCTCATTTTGAAGGCTAGACTGCGGTGGTGGTGCTGCAGTAGCGTTGTTGCCTCACAGTAAGACGTTGTCCTGTTCGATTCTCAGCTAGAGCGTCTTCTGTGTGGAGACATGCGTGAATGGGCGTACCTTTGTTGAAGGTTGTGCATCAGGGCTGGCAACTCGGCACGTAAAAAATCCACTGCCAATCATTAGCGGACTGGAGTTTCGCTGTGGTGACCCCTAACCGGGAAAAGCCGAAAGACACAACAGCAACATGTGACTACAGAAGAGATGCAGTTTACTCTACAAACAAACAACTTTAAATGGCATACATTACTTTTAGGTATTGATGTTTGACAGTTTTTCTGCACTGGATGTAAAACATGCACCGCCCATGAGGAATTTCACAATTCTTCATTTTCATAATATGCAGTACACATTTGCAGAAGTCATCCTGCTAAATTGTCTGTGTTTAGGGGATCCATGAATACACAGTGTAACAAGGCATAAATTGTTTTGGAATCCCACTGTTGTTTTCTGATTCTGTGAAAAGACAAATTGCCAAAAACGTTTTCAGAGAGACATAATAGAAATTGGCTAAAATGTATTGAACAAGTATTTCAGACTAAGTTTTACTGCTCAAAAAATGATTGTCTTTTATATGATATTCTATCAGAATTAGTTTTTGATGGTCCAGGTACAGTGTTTCAAAAACCTCTGTTTAAACTGCATTTGTCAACAATCAGAAATTGCCTGTGCTTGTGATAAATACATAAGGAGATACACAACCTGTGAATTTTATGCATGACCCAGAAGAGGGCACTGCGGTGATATATAAATGGCAGTGTAAACACAGTCAAAAATCACTGAGTTGGAAGAAAAAGTCATAACACAGGAAGCTGCACAAGATGAGGTACGGGAATGCACATCACAATATGTAAAGCAAGACAACAAAGCAATGTTAAAGAATAAAAGAAAAATTATGTGTTATCATAAATGTTATACTGAGTAGCCAGGGATTCTGCATCATAATACTGTGAATTTAGAAGTGAAATGTTATACATGCACAGGTCAGTAAGAGATATGTGAACATATAAAATAGTTTATTGGCCTATTCTGTGAAGCCGACCTTTAGAGTTTTCCTAAAAGCTTTTTTCTTTTTTTAATTTATCTAAGCTTTCCATGAAGACAAATATATAATGAGAGAGGAAAGGTGTTCCTACTAAGGTAAATGGAGTTGTTAGAAAAGAACTGTAACACAGTGGTCATATTTTTAAACTACTAGACACAGGAAGATTGAAAACAGCACATTTAGGAAGTGTGACAAAAGGCTGAAGTACTGTGGTTAATGCTACTAGCATACTTTTCAAGTGGCACTACGTTCAGGGATGTCCCTATCTTTGGTTCAAAAGTTTGCTCTCTTCCTCCTAAAAGTAATGATAACTTTTAAGAAAGGGTAGTGCATCACTCTCAGTAAATACTACCTCTATGGCTGCAAACAGATTTTACTTCAGAAACTATGTTCATTGCTAGCCTCTTTTTCTATCTCTTATCTTAGTTTAGACGAGTACAGATATTTAATGCTAGTGCCCATCCTTTTATGCTGTCGACTTTCTGAGTTAAGAAGAGTACAGATATTTGATGTTCATTCCCATCCTTTAATTATGTCTCCTTTCACAGTTAAGAAGAGTTCAGATGTTTAATGTTAATTACCATCTTGTTATGTCGTCTAATTTCTGAGTTAACAAGAGTAGAAATGTTTAATGTTAATTCCCATCCTCCTATGCTGTTTGCTTTCTGAGTTGAGTACCGATATATATAATGTATTTCTGATTATTTTTACATATTGTTCCCAAATAGGAAGATGAGAGGTCGAGCGCTAGTGTTACCAGTACAGTTTCTAATGGTAAAAAAATGACAGAGCTTTTAGATGCAAATCAGCTAAAAACCTATAAAGGCTATATCTATATTTCATTTCTCTTTACCACAGCCTTCTACGTGACAATCAAGTCCCCATTCCCGTCTGGCCAAGGCATTGATTTATGATTTAAGGTTAGAAGGAATCTAGGAATTATACCCAGATGCATATGCATAAATGAAAAACTATTTTATCTATATTTATATATATATATATATATATATATATATATATATATATATATATATATATATGTATATATATTCAACTTTACATGTGCATAGCCATGTGTTTACATCTGCATCCACCTGTAGCTATATCCGTGCAAAATGTGAACAGATCTAAGTACAAAGCACGCAATGATGCAAACTAACAGTATAATAGTATTATAAGAAGTAAGTATGAAAAGAAATGCTAGTTGTTGTGAATGAGTGTTCTAGCTTAAGTAAAATCCCATGTTTTTTAAATACACATGCATTTCAAATTTGGCATTTTCAATTTTTTCCACAGAAAAAAGTTGAATTGGAATCTCTTCAGTTGGCCCATTTATTCCTCCTTTCTTCTGTCTTCTAGGGGGAATGGGAAATGATGTCAGCAGCCATGGATTATAGCTCTCAGAAGGGGTTAGTAGATTTACTCCCTGTAGTCCTGTCTCCCTCCCTATGGCAGATGCAGGTGCACTCTCAACAAGGGGTATCTGCGTGCTTCTGTACACAAACTACTGAATCCAGCAACAGTGGTCAAACACTACTTGCCCAGAACAAGTGCTTATCCTTAGCCATTTCTGCTGGTCTTTTACACCATGTTGCCTTCACCAAGTGATAATTGTACAGTAGACTGCACTGTTCCCTCACTCCTGGGATGAGTGAGCTGACTTTGGCTACTCATTCCTGTCCTCTGTGATAGCTCCAGTGTTACCTATACTCACTTAATAGGCCCATGTAGCTGGATGCATTCACATCTCCATTTTTTGAGTTTTATGTCTGTGACAGCCATATATTATTTCTGACCTGGCCATGGCAAAACTTAATTATTATTGCAAGTGGTGATATATTACACTGCCATGGTTTTGGCATTCTAAGTTGAATATCTAATCCATACATAAGAACAACAAGCAGGAAGATTCTGGTAATCACTAATACTGAATCAGAAATAAGGGAATTGTTTACCTTTTATGCATTTCTCAATGCTGTGGTTACGAGTTAGATGCTTCTAGTTACTTGAGAATCGAGGCCAAACAAGAGACAAAGCTCAAAATTAAGTTACTAAAATAAGAAACCAACATGCAGTTTGTGTTACTAAAGAAAATGGAATTGTTTACAGATAGGGTTTGGAACTAAACGTTATGCTGTTTTTTTTTAATACTTCCCTTCTACATAGGTAGAATGAAGTCATTCAAACAGTGAGGCAAGATCAGAAGACAATAGGGAGTTACATAAGGCCAATCAGAATACTGAGTATAAACAGGCCAAGAAGCAATAAGTGATATAGGATTTAGATACATGAGTAAATATTATGCCCAATGCAGACATTCTGGCGATAGTAAACATTACTCTGAAGTAGCCTATAAATGCTGAGCCTGCTTGAGATATAGAATTTGGTGAGCCTAGCCTAGGAAGAAGATGTTTATGGATAACGAAATCAAATCCTTGACTTTGGTTCATGAGAATATCTACTGATCAATATTCATACACTGTTGTAAGTCTGTGATGAGAGGTAAGGCTTAGCAGGTAAACGAGGTATTGTGTTTGACTTAGAATCAGTTCTGAATACTACTTAAAAGGTTACGAGAGTAAATTAATTACTGAGTTCTCAGAAGCTTTGCTATTCAAGGGGTTTTGAAGGAAGTAGGAAACTAATTGAGAAGGGGTGTGATGTATTTCACACTCCACCTTTACATACCCATAATGCAATCCATTATTGACTGGGAACATTGGAAACACATAGTCAGGATCCATAGTGTTTGGAAAAGATGGGGTAGTGCATGCTTTCTAAGAATCATATGTTTAATTTTTGGTCCCTAACCCTGAACTATGAATACTGCATTTCCCTGTCTACTGCACCTGTAGATATGCAGTCTCTTCAAAGCCTTCATCTCACACTGCTTCAATAATTTGATATCTTGACTTACTTTGTTTAGTTTTTTATTTATTTATTCATTCATTCATTCATCCCTGGTAGATTTGTAGTGCTGTATTTCAGAATCTGATGTAATTTGTATTTTTTCAGTTGATGAACTGCACAGAGATGAACTGGCTGTGTTTGTAGTACTCTTTTCTGTTATGTTTCTGCCCTTGAGTTGCTAATAAATCAAGGTTTTGCTCTGCGGCAAGATGATAGCAAGAAGAACTAATAATGGGAGAAGCAAATGAATGGCAGTTGTCCTTGATTAGAAATTAACTGTGGAGAGAGTTGAGAAGCATATGGAAAGTAAGGATCACTTCCAGTGCAAGCTAGGGGAGTGTTTATTTCATTTTTGCACAATTTTAGTAAAAACGCTGCAGTACACTGAGTGCCAGCCATAGCCTAAATGTCAGGGACTGAGTGGTTTCGATTTCGAATATCAGTGCAGTTTCCCGTAGCACAGCATCTCATAATAATGTTGGTTTTGCTGTTAATAGGCATACTAGTTTAGCACTCTCTCTCTCATCCTAACAGTTCACTTTAATAATCCTGGAAAAATTAAATCCCAGCTAAGCAAGCAAAGCAGCTTAATCTTATGATAATAAGGAAAAGTATGTACTTGTTTACCATCCTGCATGTGTGTTTGAGTGTGTGTGTGTGTGTGTGTGTGTGTGTGTGTGTGTGTGTGTGTGTGTGTGTGTGTGTGTGTGTGTGTGTTTGTGTCCGCTGCATCTATTGTAATACTGTACTTATAATGCATGCAGATACTGTACTGAATTTGTGCAATTGAATTTTACACACACCTCCAATGATCAATTAAAATGATATCTGTGTAACTGTCTAAAGTCAGTCTGTGCATTTATTGGCACTGTATATGTCAATGCGTGTTTGCCATACTGTATAAACTTGAAGTTCAGCTAGTTTGTGGTTTCAAATGATTCTGTATAGCTAGGGAAATGTATGTGTTTCTGTCTAACTACTGTAGTTTTTGCTGGTTGCTTCTTATATCACTATGTATTACTATGTTCATGTTTTTGTCCCAGTTTTACTTTTGTTGCATATACTGCTGAATCGTAGATCATGTAGTGATTATTTACTTATTATTACTAATGATATATTTCCTTATAACATACTCTACTATCCCCATGTATGGTTCATAGGTTCATAGGTTCATACTAAGCTATCTGCCCTAGGGCATTTATAAGCCTAGCCAGAGTGTGTTTGGTTTTCGCCACCCATTTTAAATTAATTTTGCTATGCCCTTTTTCGAGGTTAGTATACTGTGCCTCTGTCTAACAGTGACACAGAAGTAATACCCGGGGTAAACCTACGATCCCCCATCCACTCATCAAGGTTCCACTTGAAGAGAGTCAATGAGGGACTCTGCCTAACCTGGACTGAGATTTTATTCCAGAGTGAAGGGAGCCTCTGGGTTATGAATCTGTCCCTCCAGCATGTCCTATTTATTTCAATGCTGAGGTTCAAGACTCTCGAGCACGTAGCTCGATGGGATTTGGATTTTCTGAGGTGCAGCATGTCCATTAATTCCGGGTTGGACATGGCTTTATATGTCAGGCACAGATCGCCTCTGAGCAGGCGGTATGCCACTGAGTAGAGCTGGAGTTTCTTTACCCGGGCAGCATATGGCATCTGTTTGAGCCCTTTTATCCTCTTGGTGAGGTACTTTTGTGGTCTTTCCAGTTGCTGCAGGTGTCTGGTAAGGTACATCCCAAAAGGGGCATTGTACTCAATTATGGGCCTGATGAGGGATGAGTAAAGAGGCACGATGACCTCCCCTGATCTAGATGTGAATCCCTTCATGATTAGGTGGGCTATATAAAATGTTTTTCTAACCACTTTGGCCACGTGGTTGTCAAATGAGAGATTGCTATCAACTTGGGCCCCCAGGTCCCTAATTACTTCTTCTGTACTTAATGGATTACCACCTATGTGGTAATTTGTGGGCACTTTGTTTTTGCCAAAGGGGATGACTATACACTTTTTGGCGTTTAGCTTGAGGCCATGGCTCTGGCACCAGTTGTCTGTTTCTATGAGGCCCTTTTGGAGGATGCTTGTGTCAGCTGGAGAGTCGATTGTAGTGCCCAGTTTGCAGTCATCTGCGAACTTGGTCAGCCACAGTCCTTCCGTGTTGGCCTGTACCTCTGAGAAATATATACCGAACAGGAGAGGTCCCAGGACTGAGCCTTGTGGGATGCCACTTGTAACTGGTTTGGAGTCTGACATGGCTCCAGCAATTCTAACCATGTGGGTTCTGTCCTTGAGCCAGTTTGCAACCCATCTAGTGACATAGGGGTTTATATTTAAGCTGGTGAGCTTATCTATAATGCCCGAGTGGGGTATTGTATTGAAGGCTTTTGTGAGGTCTAGGTAGGCTGTGTGGACCACCTTCCCCTCGTCAATGGCCTTGGTGGCTGTTTCAAAGAAATCGACCAGGTTTAAGAGGCAGGATCTGCCCTGAACAAAGCCGAACTGGGTAGGATCCAGTGTCTGTAGGTCCCCAATATCTTTTTTTATGAGTTCCATGATGATCCTTTCCATAGCTTTGCAGACCAAGCTAGTGAGGCTTATGGGGCTATAGTTTCCAGGATCCGTTGAGGCACCACCTTTGTGGAGAGGGACCACTGGTGCTGTACACCACTCTTTGGGTACATATCCTGTGGTAAGGCTGAGATTGAACAGTAGTTTTATGTTTGGATTTAGCTCTTCTTGAAGTTCATGTAGGATGCAGCCCAGGACACCATCTGGTCCCATTGATGCTGTGTTTTTTGCTTTAGAGAGGGCGGCTCTTACCTGAGCATCTGAGATGTCAGGGGGGCAGCACTCTGCTAGGATAGATATTTGCCCTTTTGGTGGGGAGGGGGGGAGAAGTTTGCGCTGAATCTGTCAGCTAGGATGTTGGCAATGTCTGTGGGTTCAGTGTATTTTTTGTCATTTTGGACTAATTCTGAGCATATCTGGGAATTCCCACCCAGGTTCCTACCATAACTAAAGAAAGCCTTGTGATTATCCTTAGTGTCCTGTGCAATTTTTCTCTCGAAGCTGGCCTTAGACGATTTTATGAGTGTCCGTAGTTTTTTGCTAACACTGATCAGAGATGCCTTCCCTTTTTGGGATTTTGCTCTATCATGTAGTAGCTTCCTCCTTCTATTGTATAGTTTGTTTATGGCTGGGGTCCAGCAGACAGGACGTCTGCCTTTGGAGGATTGGGTCTTGGTTTTATTTGGGATTGCATGATCCATGCATTCCTGAAGGTGTTCATAGAATGCGTTTATAAAGGATTCTGCGGTCTGGGCCGTATTTTCCACAGGCCCGGGGGCTTTGAAGGATTCCACCTCGGTTTTGAGGAGTGTGAAATTTGCTTTAGAGAAGTTTTTCACTGTGGTTTTCTGGGCAGGGGGTGGGGTCGGGATGTAAATATCCAGTGAGATTAGTTTATGGTCTGATCTTACCAGTGAGGGATACACTTCTGGTCTGGAGCATAGAGTCCCCATGTTGGTGATGATCAGGTCCAGTATGTTTTCCCCTCTTGTGGGAGTGGTAGCAAGTTGTTCCATAGCATTTGAGTTTATAAATTCTAGGAACCTTTGAGCTAGGGTGTTGGAGCTAGAGTAATGCTCCCAGTCTATGTTTGGGTAGTTGAAGTCGCCCAATATAATGGTGTTTGGAGAGACCTTCATATTTTCCAGTGCTCTCAGGAAGGCCGAGTGGGGTTCCTGGGTTTGGGAGGGTGGTCTGTAGCAGGCTATAAACTGGAAGGCAGTTTTATCCACTGTTAGTTGCACATGGGTAGTCTCTGATGCTTCGTGCTGTGCCACCAACCTGGAGGTGTGGGTATCTTTGACGAATATTGATACTCCCCCTCCTTTTCTGGTTCGGTCCAAGTTTTGGAGCCGAAAAGCATGGTATGAGGTATAACCTGGTAGTGCTGGGGTGCTCTCGGGAGCCTTGAACCAGGTTTCTGTTACTGCACAGATATCGATGTTCTCGATGCTAAGGAGAGTTTCGAGTGCATGCATCTTGAGGTTTAGACTTCTGGCATTGAGTAGCATTACTCTTAGTTTCTTATCCCTTTTGATAGCTATGGAGGTGGGTTTGTCTTTTGAGCCTTGCCTAAAAAAGGCACTATGGGGGTAGCAAGAGCCTTTGCCAATATCCAAAAACCCAGGGGTGACAGGTGCAAGCCGTCCCTAGCGAAGCATCGTGGCCTGTCGAGCATGTCATCCCAGGCTAACAGGCATTGGATCCCCTTTGAATGACACCAATACTTAAGCCAATTGTTGAAATTGATCATCTTGTCTTCATATTGTGGCATCATTCTTGGTGAGGGTAAGATGCTACTCAAGGTCAGGGTCGTACCGGCCTGGGCCACATGCTCAGAGAGCTCCTCTATGTCTCTTTTCATGTAGTCCAGGGAGGTACGTCTCAGGTCATTCACACCAGCATGGACAATGACTGAGTCATATTTGTACTTGCCTTGGAGTGACCTGAGTGCTTGTGTTATGTGGCGGATCCTAGTGCCCAACAGGCAGCTCACCGTGACCTTCTCCTTGTTCAGCCTGGTGAGCGGGACGTCAGTGTGCCTGACGATAGAGTCACCTATTACAAGTGTATCAGGTGTGTTGTTTAGCCTTAAGGGCTGTGACTGTTCAGCACACTGGCTTTGTGGGATATGTGTTGCACGTGTTTTGTTTTGGGGTAGCGGTTGCTTGGGTGTCTGCTTTGGAGGTCTCTGCTGCTTAGGCAGATTTTTATTTAGAGCCTCCGAGTATGTTGTTGTGTGTTTATGTGTTTGGTTTGCTGTCATCGTAGGTCTATGTGAGACTGGAATTGTAGTGAGTGTGGTTTCCTTCTCCTCCTGACAGGTTTCGCCAGTACTGAGTTGAGAGAGCTTAGCCTCCAGTTTGGCTATATGGTTGCATCTCTCACATGTGTTGGAATTTGTTGGGAGGAGGAGAGGTTTTGTCTGTGTACATGAGACAGTTGTAACATTGCCTCAAGATTCCAAGATTCACCAGCTGGACCGAAGAGGAGATTGACAACTGACCTTTGGACATGCTAGAATAGTATTGGGAATTCCTTTATAATTGAAAAAAAAGGGCCAATGGGAAACAAGGTACTCAAGGGGAGTTTGTGAGGGTGTAGTGCTTTTAATTTTTTAGTGCTGACTTATATAATTGCTTTAGTGAGCAAGTGCCAGGTAACTTAAATGCAATGTGTTACAGGTAACTTAAATGCAAAAATGACAAACCGTAACTTTCTTTCAAGTGAAACAAGGAAATAAGTACAGTAAGCAATGCAGATGTCACTAGGGATCCACAGAAGTGCTGAAAAGCCATGTTTTAGGTGGAATTAGCATTTCAGGGAAATAACAAGCAAACAAGCATACAAACAAAGCTAGATTCAGCAGGCCTGGATCTAGTCTATGCTACAGCAAACAAGGTGTACCAATTCCAGTAAGAAACAGTTCAGATATGCAGGCACTATAAGCCTTTAACCAGAAATGGTGATGTACTTCTTATTTTGGTACTCATTACTGATACAACTATTTTATGACTATAGGTTTATAAAATACTAATAAAGCAGCCTCATAACAAACAAGCAATATTTACATTCAATTATCAATATGTTGTCATGTGTTAAGCATACAGATTAAAGAATAACAACCAGGTATTCGATTCAGGTCTATTTTCAGCCATTGAATAAATATTAAATCGAAAGGGCTATATATCGAATGTTACTCATTGAACATGACTTTTAACTAACAAGCATATCTTCGAAAATAGTCGGCTAACATAAAGCAACCACGACCTACTACTTACTTACCGGTAACTTAGCTATAACAGAACCTACCCTTTTCCCAATTTAGTACAACACTCCCTGCTTCTTTACTTTTTTTTCTGTGACTTCCCTTTTACCATCTTTTACTTTCTCTGCACATGTTTTCTTTTCCATCTCACCACTATTCTTCAGGATTGTCTCTGCATCATCCTTTTGTATTTTCTACATAATGTCCCCCCAGGAAATGTCTCCTTCATTCTCTGGCTCACTCTGTATAACTACCTTTTTTAAGTAAATCTTCCCATAACCCTACTGACTGGAGGGTTATAATTATACATCCATCATTTGCTGACTCATCTCCATCCAACAGGTTTCTTTGAAACATCTCCTTAGAATCTCGCACATGTTCTCCAGTCGCGGCGTTGGCTTTCTCCTCCAGTTCTCTCACCGCTCCATTATCTCCTCTCTCCATCTGCCTCCCTTTTTCTCTGGGCCACCTCTGTACCTGCTAAGGAAATGGAAAGTGCTTATGCAAAATGTGTCCCATTCGCAACAACAACAACAAATAGGGGAATTTCCCTGATGTCCTGGCCAAATTTTACCTAGTAGTATAAATACCACTTTGGGTCTCCACAGAAAAGAATCTACTAGCCTATTGGGACTAACCCAGTAAACAAAGGCTAAATGAATAAAATAAAATATTTTTTTTCTGAGTCCAATTCTTCCCTGTTCTTCTCACAAATCATGATATAGTCACCACCCTTTCAATCTTTTGTTTTGTTATACATTGAGGCAGCAATTTGGATGCTCTCTGGTTATTAAAAGAAAACATGTTTTAAAGCCGTTGCTCTACCTTCATTAATGTTTCCCAAATACTCTTGGATAGATATTCTAGCTTTTTTCAGTTGATTTTCAAACTATTGTGATATACTTTTTTTTGTTTGTTTGCTTCTATAAATCCAATAAATTTTAAAACCCTCTAGATATCTACTCTGGCTGTTATTCCATATCTCATTTGTTTTCATGGTGATCACATTTCTTATTTTCAGTTTATGATTATTCCAGTTATTTGCAATAGCTTTACTACTTAGGTTCAGATCTAGCATAATTTCAGTTAAAGTTTGATCTACTCAGTCATTAAGTAGTGTCCATTTCAGAAGGAATTGTGGAAAATACCAGTGTTTATGAAAATATACTTTTTTTTGCTCATGAAACTTAATTTGTATATTTGTATAGTCTTACACTGTCACTGGATGTGTTTTAATGGTTTGGACCATGCTGTAGTATTCAATATGTAACATCTAACTATCTCATTTTGCCATGAGACATATTTCACTGAAAGTATGTATATTCCACTTCTTTCTACCTTGTTTTCATGGGTTCATAGGCTCATAGGTGTTTTCTAGGCTAACGACCACAAGGGCCCTTTTAAGCCTACCCATGCATCCCAAATCTCTGACAAGTTCTGATACCCATGATAGCTGTAAACATGGGCCTGGAAGATAAACCATTTACAGGTTACCTGTGTCCATTACAGACATAGGTGCCAATCCATGGATGAATTTCCAGTTTCCCATCCAATTGTCCAAGTTGCACTTGAACTGGGTTAGGGTGGAACTCTGCTTTACATGGATGAGGAGCCTGTTCCATAGATGTAGTAGTCTCTGGGATACATACCTATCTCTCCAGCAGGTCCTATTTGTATCACAGGCAAGGTTTAAGTCTTTAGAACAAGTAATTCTGGTGTTGTTTGTTTTGTGGATATGCAGGCAGTCCATCAGAGTGGGGTCTGACAATGCCTTGTATGCCAGCCATAGATCTCCCCTCAAAAGCCTGTAGGAGACAGAATACAGGGATAGGGTCTTGAGGCTTTCTGCATAGGATATTTTACTTACACTCTGTATTCTTTTAGTGAGGAACCTCTGTGGATGTTCCAGTTGTTGGATATGCCTGGTTAGGTACATACCAAAGGGGGCATTGCACTCAATGATAGGACTGATGAATGCCAAATACAATGACTTCCTTGGACTTAGATGCCATACCTTTATTTATAAGTTATGCAACATAAAATGATTTCCTCACCACTGTGGGCATGCAATGATTAAAGGCTAGATTACTATCTATGTGTGTCCCTAAGTCCATGACTACTGGGTCAACTCTAAGAGGTGTGTTGTCAATATGATAGCTATCAGGGATGGATGACTTCCCAAAAGATACTATCATGCATTTCTTGGCATTTAATTTTACCCCATGGCTCTGACACCAATTGTTTGTCTGTGTCAGCCCCTCCTGCAGAACATTTGTGACAGCTCCTAATTTACAGTCATCTGCAAATTTAGTCAGCCAGAGACCACTGACATGGGCCATGACTTCTGAGAAGTAAATGCCAAAAAAGGAGCAGTCCAAGGACTGATCCCTGAGGGACTCCACTTGTGACTGGCCTCGTTGTAGAGATGAACTCCCCAATTCTGACTTCCTGGGTTCTGTCTGTGAGCCAGTTGGCTATCCACTGGGTGACATACGGGTTTGTACCTAACCTCTTGAGTTTGTCAACAATGTCCGAGTGGGGCATTGTGTCAAATGCCTTGGCCAGGTCAAGGTAGGCAGTGTAAATGATTTTGCCCTCATCCATTGGTCTGGTGACCTCAAAGAAGTCCACCAGGTTAAGTAGGCATGATCTGCCCTTAATGAAACTAAACAGGGTTGTGTCTGGAGGTTTACTATATCTCTCTTGATCATCTCCATGATAATTCTTTCCATGACTTTACATATAAGACTAGTGAGACTTATGGGTCTGTAGTTTCCAGGGTCTGTAGATGGCCCACCTTTGTTCAGAGGGATGACTGTTGCCTTCCTCCATTCATGAGAAATGAAGCCTGTTTGGAGGCTACAGTTAAATAGTTATTCCAGAGGCCCTGATAGGTCATGTTTCATGCTATTTAGAAGGCATTCTGGGAGATTGTCTGGGCCCACTGATGCACTGTTCTTGGTCTTTGAGAGAGCATTAAGGACCTGTTCCATAGAGATAGTAGGGGGAGTTATATTTGATACTATTTCCTGAAGGAAGGTTGAAGGGGAGAGAGGGGTAAAGTTGGAGCTGAATTTATTAGCCAGGAGGTTTGCTTTATCTTCTGGCTCAATATAGGTGACTCCATTTACAATGAGCTCTACACACAATTGTGTATTACCTTTGAGGTTGCAGACACAGCTAAATAATGCTTTGTGATTGTCCTTGGCCTGGGAGGGTAAACTTAACTCAGATTTGGCTTTGGTAGACTTTATTTGTCCTCTGAGTTGCTTGTTTAGTTTGATGAGAGTGCTTTTATCATGCTGGGTGCTCCACCTCCTACTTTTTGCCATAAAGTTCTTCCTCCTGTTATACAGCTTATTGATTTTGTGATTCTACTAGGGTGGCTTGTTTTTTTGAGTTAGTTCTGTACTTCTTCCTGGTGGGTACAGCTGCCTCTATGCAGCTATTAACATGCTTGCACAGGGTTTCTGTAAACAATTCTGCATAGGCAGCAGTGTTCTCAGTGTTTATGGGGGCTTGAAATTTTGCCAGGTTCTCACTTAATAGCAGGTTAGCCTTAGAATAGTTCCTGAATATTCTGGGTTTAACTGGGGATCTAGGTTTTATTTTTAATTCAAAGGAGACTATTCTGTGGTCTGACCTTACCAGGGATGGAATTACAGTATGACGTGTGCAGCACTCTCCCATATTAGTGAGGACCACATCCAGTATGGTTCCACCCCTGGTTGGTGTATTGACTATCTGGTCCAGGGAGTTTGTGTTTACAAAATCCAGACATCTCTGTGCATGTACGTTTGGTGTGGTATAGGCTTCACAGTTAATAGTGGGGTAATTGAAGTCACCCATGAATATGGTATTGGGTTGGATGGTTAGTGTTTCTAATAAGTTTAAATACATGGTTTGGGTTTCCTAGGTCATACAGGGGGACCTATAGCTTGCAAGGAAGTTGTACTGGATTTTGCCTATGGTGATTTGAACATGGAGCAGCTCAAGTGCATTGTCCTGTTTGACCAGCCTTCAAGTATATATGTTTTTATGTAAATAGAGACAACTCCACCTTTAGTCCCTGCCTGTGAAGTAGCTGGCCTAAATGTATGGAAGGCATTATAACCTTGCACTGTTGGTGTGCTCTCCATGGCTTTAAACCAAGTCTGAGAGACTACACAGACATCAGTATTCTCTAGGGTAAAGAGAGCTTCATTACATCAGTAAGCTCAAATCCATGCATATATGCCTTTAAGTATCTATTCTCAGCCAGTATTCTGTGACCTCTTGACCCTTCAAAGACATCTTCCTTATTTTCTAGATTGTTCCAAATCTCGTGCTACTGTCATACTTCCTTGATAAAAGGCTATAACTTCTCCCATAATATTCTTTATAGCCTATCTCACTCCTTTTGATGCAATATATAATCTAGACAAGTGTAAGTTTTACACCCTGCTTACAACCTCTCACTGCTATAATTCTTACCTGCATGTCCTTCATTTGTTCCTCAGTCTTTAATCCTGTACCCTTTTTAATTAATATTAAGAACTTTTTATTTCACTTTCCTTCTATTCTAGTAAATCCCCCACACACCTTTTCTTTACAATTGTCATGTTATCTCTGCTTCCTGTAGCATTACTTTTTTTTAATGTTACTGTTGTAAATATAGGTCAGTGCCTATTAATATTCCAAACCAGTAAATCAAATTGTACATATTCTACTTAATTTATATTTGATGTCTGTTACAAACTGATCATTCATAGTCTGCTTTTATCGTTTTTGTCCTGTTTAATATATCTTTATGTAATATTGTCTCAAATAACTCTCTGTTTACATCACACAATTCCCACTTAATCCTAGAAATAAATAACATATTAACTGTATGCATATTTCAAGCCATAAAGCTGATCTGCAAAACCAATCATTCAAATTCTGTAGGGCAGAATAACAGCTATTATAAATTCATAATCTGATAGTTTCTTGCTTTCAGCATTCTTTTTTTCTAAACCAGTCCCTCTATTATTGTATTGCTAGATAGACAATAAATATTTCAGATGCTGTAACTGTTTTTAAAAGTTCAAGCTTTACTATCCAGACAAGGTGCCTCTGCCATCTTGAAGACTAGCTGATCTTATCAGAGAAAGTAAATTACTTCTCAAAGTTTCCAGAGACATGACAAGTCTGTACAAATATGACAAGAAAATGAAACGCAGTTGTTATTTTCTCACTGGTCATTACAGATGACAATGGTTCTAAAATAACTTCCAGTAAGCATGTTTTACATTTCAATTATACCACACAATCACTTTCACAGTGCATTATTTTGGTGATGCTTACTATCTAGTCTCTTTTCAGTCAACATGCTTATCTCATTAATTTTGCATGCATTCCTAATCCTAGCAGATGCATGCATTACCAGAAATAATTTTATACAATATTGTCTATTGGTTTCCATCACATAATATGTTAATTTTGTTATTCGTTCATCAGTCATTTACATCTCTTTCTCCCTTCTGCAATGTTGTGGTAACTTTATTAAAGGCAAAAAGCAATTTGCAGTTTGAAATTAGAGACTTTTATCAGACAGCATGCAGTAGGACCTACCCTATTCAGTTAAATACACATTTTCATTCTTAAATTAATTTTTTACACGTAATACGTATAGTAGTACATTTATAGTAATTAGATAGTTATTTTCTATTACTTACTGATTTCAATGACTTTAAGGTGTCATTCAGAATGCAATTAACAATGTAGGACCATCACAACATTTTTACATGTAAACATTACTCCTTTTAAATAGTGTCCTCATTCATTGATCACAGTGCATTGTTTTGTTTAGTTTTGTTTTATTTTTTCATGGATGCTTCCACATTTTTGAAAGTTGTTACCTCTACTTCATTTTATCCATGATTTTCTTTTTGAAAACAGGAAAAGCTTTGCAGGAAATCTTTGCTTTGAAGTATCCATCATTTGCTATTCTGTTAACTGTTTGCTTCACCCCTCACATTTCCTGCCTCCAGCTCTTGTTTTCTCTTTGCCAGTTCGTATTGTGCCTGCTGAGGGTCTGAGTAGATTTTTGATCCAAATGGATGGAAGACTGAAAGTAAAGCAGCATACAATAACTAAAAAAATAAGGTTTTACTTCTTCACAGACCTTTATGGAAGGAAGAACATTTCTATTAGTTAATGATTGTAATGAAAAGTTAATATGAATGTAAATTCTTTTATCTCTAACTCTTAAGATTTTTCCCCTCACTCCAGAAAATAAAAAGTGTTTCCTCTTTTAGCTGGTATGTCTGTAATTTAATCTGTATGCGTCTTGACTGCTTTCTCACTCTCACACAGGGAATATTTACTCCACATGCTTTTTCTATTTTAATATCATCAATAGAAAACCCAGTCTAGGTGCTAAAGCATTTTCTCATAAAGTCGTTACAGTTCTTTCCTTTGTTTCTGTGTGATTTATTTTCAAGTTTAGCCAGTTTCATTGCCATTTGTTAATATTTTAATTGCTGTTCCACCATTTTTCCTTCATCTCTTTTTCAGTAGTTTGCATATATACTATATTTCTTCTGAATGCATCATAAGAACATGTTCTATTTCCTGCAGCTTTCTGTTATTCGTCTCTATATACTCCAAAAGGGGCCCACTTACCTTGAAAATTTCAGAATGCGTTTGGTAAATATTTCTCTCTAGGGTGACTAAAGCGATTGTTCCCTTGGCTTGCGTAACCATTTGCTTGTCATGGCTGTACTTCATTACTTTCAGTTTCCCTCTGAGTTTTCACAGTTTCTCCCCTTTTTACTTCATTTTTTTTCTTATTCCTTGTTGACCTCCTGGACATCATAGACTCTTTAGCTAGCAATTTCTTTTAACAATTTAGTATTGTAATTTGCAGGCTTTTGCTAGTTTAAACTGCTCACTGCTCACTGCTCATGGTTTTTTGGATGCTTATATTGCAGCTGCCATCTTGGAACATCATTTTGAACTTATGCAGTGATGTTTCTGTTGAAGCACAGATAAGTCATGTGACAGTACCAAGACAAATAAATTATGCAGTCATGGATTTTGATTAAATATCAACTGCCTCCACAGATTCATAAACATAGTGCATAGCTGAATACATTCATTTTGTTCACTATGTTCAGTATGCTCCTTGTCAGTCAAGGGCGCCCGCAGGCAGATGCAAGTGGATTTTATCATAAGTTATTTGTGATTTGTTGAAATCAGAAAATGTACTGGCAAAACTGTACATTTTTCCATTTCAACTTACATTTTTTTTCTTCTGTGAAAGCTACATCGGAGGAGGAGATGTAATTTTTTTGGAGGTTGGCATGTTGCAGTCACATGATCCATATGTCGAGCGAACCTCAATTCCTCCTCAAACTGAACATTAATAGCTGTAGTAGAGTTTTGATGAAAGTGGGCAGATCCATATGACGAGTTACAGACATGCCTCAGTTCCTCGTCAAGCTGCATCCCAAACCTTGACCATCAACAGTTACAGTACAGTTTTGATGAAAGTGGGCAGCAGCAGGCCGTTGGCATATCGCAGATGGTATTTGGTGGTATCCTGGGCCAAAGATTTAATTTTGTGACAAACGTAAGATAACGAGTGCAGCGGCATGTAGTTCTGAACAACTGAAGCTATCAGGTAGGTTGATCACATGTGGAGTCGGAGTTGTAGACAAGAAAGAAGATCCCAGCTGAGGTCATTTTTTTTTTTTTACATTGAATGGCAGCTTCCAGTTTGGCGCCAAACATGAAAGTGGCGCACTTGAGATTGAGTGTTTAGTAGTTTCCCCTAATGTTTAGTGCCCTCCCCATTCCATTCCCATCCCATTCCCCCATAATGCTGTAGGTGCAGAGTAGTTTCCCTGCTGCATCCACGATGTCCGATTGCCCGTTAGCCCATACAAGTTAAGTTCAACTTCTCATGGCCTTTTTGGGCCTTCCAAGTTCCAGGAGGTGGACTGTGGTTCCTGTGGTCGGTGAAGAGACCAATACAGAATATTGCCCCAGCAATGTTATTTGAACCCATAGATCCAAAATGTATTTATCATCAGTGTCTAGTTCCTCTGATTACAGAAGAAATTAGTGTACCATCCTCTTTCTGTAAATGCATGCCATCTATAGTAGTGGGAGAATATTTACAAGACAATATTGTATGTGTTTCACAAATAACCATGGAAAGGATTATGAAGTATGCATATTTAATTTGGATTGACTTTGAATTTTTATTTTTGCACTAGTAAGGTATCGCTGCATTCTTTCTGTCTCTTATTGCATTAGACGTATTTTACATCCTGGCCTGAATGTAATCAGTTTGTATTGTTTGCCTGCACATATCCTTTGGTTGCCATGAAACCACTTAAAGTAATGTGTGTCTTCTTGCCAGCACTGTTTTTTTAAGGGCTGCACAAGTTTGATCTAATTGTCGATGCACAGAGATAGCTTTGATAGACTGACTTTGGCACATGCAGCACATTTACACTCCTGCAGCATTTTAAATGAGATTTTAAAACTTGGCTGGCTTGCTGATTTATGTACAATGACAACCAAAGCATACCTTCCTTGTTTATAACTCAGTGACCTATTGTTGTCTTGTTAAAACCTTCTGCTGCCTTTAGAAATTTTATAGGAAAGTACTATGCAATCACTCGACAAACCATTACAAGCCTAGCCAATAAACCAAATTCAAAACTTTCCTCCACCCTTAAGTAGGGTATCACTAGACAGAAAAAGGAAGAAGGGGGATTTGAGGTTGTCTGTAAAATGATTTACATGGCACTAGTGCTTCTCTGCTTTACTTATAGTGGAATATTTCCCCTAGAGAAATTGGGAGATTCATTGGTATATCAGTCTGTCACATCAGTGTAATTTAACTATCTAGACGGTGTAGATCCTTTTACTTTACTGTCCATTTTGCATTTATCTCAGTGAATTCTGCTCATAGTCATTTGATGACATTTTTGTGGTGGTCATGGAACAGCTAATACCCTTGACATGAGTGTTTTCAGTTTCATTAATGGTTGGTAGGAAGGTTTGCATTGCATTGGTTGCATGGCATTTAATAAATTTGTTATTTCCAAACAGTGGAAAACCTGCCACAAACCATTTTGTAGTTTTTCTCCTTTATGGCAGTTACATTTTACAGCTATGCATTGTAGTTTTTTTTTCAGACATTGCTGATGTGGTTTGTAATGGAGGTGTTATTCTGTTACTGCAAGATCTGTAGTAACATTTGGTAACAGTGGGTGACGGAAATGTCCAAGAAGACTAACGTAAAAGAAAATATGACAGCAGAAACTAATTTCAATGAGTGTTATGGTAAAGAATCTGTACTCTAATTTAATGACTAAATATAAGATTCTAATGGACCCAGATCTGCAATATGGGGGGGGGGGGGGCTCTGACTATGACTAGATAAACCAAGTTCACATGGTTGCTTGGGAACTGGAAGACAAGGGCAGGAAATGATGGGAGTGGGCTGCTGATGTTAGCTATTCCATCTCCATGGAGGGAGAGGTGGTTTGTCGTCTGGTTGCCAGCATACAAGTAGAGGCTTGCACAACACCAGAAATAGTTAGGACCGGGGATTTGAGCTTAGCCATCTTAAGCTGCTGATGATATATTAGCATGTAAGTGGTAGTGCCCACACATGGGAATGGTGTAGAAAGCTGTGTGGGGATGAATGCATTCATGTTAACCAAGGGGTTGGCTTAGGACATTACTGGAAATGTCCTCAACACTGACTGTCTACAAACAAGGCAGGGGTACTGTAGAACCATGCACCTTTACAATGTCAAAGTATACCATGCAAAGTTATGAAAGTGTAGTATTTATTTATTTTATTATTTTGTTTTACGTTTGTTGACTACGATAGTTGGACTGAGCACAATAGTCCCTTTTCAGTAGAGGCCTGGGAAGAAATGTTCCATATGACAAATACATAAGTAAACACAAGTACTTGGTTATAGAATTATAAAGTATGCATTATGCAGAATATCTAACAATCACATCAGTTATTTGTGCATTAGTATATAAGGTTCCTACAGCAGAGTGGGGTTACAAGAAGCAGTTTCTGCATATGCCAGGCCCAGACAGGTAATGCATTTACAGCGCAAAGTAGGGAGCTTCTGTATTTAGTAGACAAGACATTAAACATAATTAAAAAATATATATATATTTTATTTTATGAGTTTCTTAATGAGTAAAATTTCCACATGGCATTTCTTAAGTTTCTTTCTAAGTAAGAGGATTTTTTTTGAGGCTCAGTATGTGAGTGTGGATGTGCGTTAACCAGGCAACATAAACTGACAGATCCGGGATTGTGTTGGGTGTTTGAGCTGTGACGTAAAGGACTGGGGTTCTTTAATTTACAACATGTTTGGCAATATAGCTATGCAGGATTACATAGACTGTTTCTACATTGCAGCTGTAGTTCCATTTTCTTTATCTTAATCCTGGAAGGGCCAAACTATTAAAGTGCTCTGTGGCATGGTTAATATACTGCCCAGATGGGAATCTTAAATGGATTTATTTTCCAGTTTTTTTTGTATTGTTATCAGTGCTATGCTTAGTTTAATACATAACTTGGCTTGGCTATATGCTATATGTTACTTTTGTATGGTTGTAACATGTGTGCAAGGGGCCAATGATTTGAAAATAGCCCAAAGGTAAACTTAACCTGCCACTGGCCAGATGCATTTTCTTTGAATGTGGGTTTCAATGCAGTTTCAGAATATCTGAGTTTCAAAGATAGAGAAATTTTAATGCTAAGTCTGTTTTCATTGTAAGACTATTGTTTTGTTTACGTTTAGCAAATGTCTATCAGTCTGCGCTATAAAATTTGAAATAAAAGTTGTAAATTAAATCCAAATATCTGTAATCATTGTAGAAGTAAAGCATAAAATAGTATACACATTGAGAGTTTTAAACAGTGTTTATGGCAACTGGGGAGAAATATCCAAGTAATGCAACACTGGAATGGGTGTGTGCGGGGTGAGGGGTGGGAGGTGCTACATGGGGGGTCTGGGTTTGCACCCCCCCTGCAAAAAAATCCTGCGAGCTCCCTTGCTGTCAGTACCATTATCCAAAGACATGGATAATAATACTGACATGTCGCATATAAAGGAATTTTTTATAATTTATATATAGGTGTGCATAGTGCATAGTGCTGTGTTATACCCTCTGGAGTTAAAAAGATGCTCCCTGATCTTTGTGTTACAGTGAAATACAACACACCACAAAAAGAAGCAGCTATTTAGCAAAGTATGATTTGTCTACTTTACTAATTAGCTATTCTGTGCCATGTCCCACTTTCATATTTAAATGTAATTCATAAAGATTTTCCAATCATTATGCAAGACAGCAGAGTTAGGTCATTACTCTATTACAGTAATGAGGGGAAATGGTCATTACTGTATCATAGTAATAATGGGATATGGTCATTATTATAGTAATGAGAGGATATGGTCATTATCATAGTAATGAGGGGATATGGTCTTTACTGTATCATAATAATTAGAGGAAATGGTCAATACTGTATCATAGTAATTAGGGGATATGGTCAATACTATATTATAGTAATGAGGGGATATGGTAATTACTATATCATAGTAATGAGGCGGTATGGTCATTCCAATATTATAGTAATGAGGGGATATGGTCATTACTGTATCACAGTAATGAGAGGATATGGTCATTACTGTATCATAATAATTAGAGAAAATGGTCATTACTGTATCATAGTAATTAGGGGATATGGTCATTATTATATTACAGTAATGAGGGGATATGGTCATTACTGTATCACAGTAATGAGGGGATATGGTCATTATTGTATCATAGTAATGAGGGGGATATGGTCTTTACTGTATCATAATAATTAGAGGAAATCGTCATTACTGTATCATAGTAATTAGGGGATATGGTCGTTACTATATTACAGTAATGAGGGGATATGGTCATTACTATAATACAATAATGAGGGGATATGGTCATTACTGTATCATAATAATTAGAGGAAATCGTCATTACTGTATCATAGTAATGAGGGGATATGGTCATTACTGTATCACAGTAACGAGGGGATATGGTCATTACTGTATCACAGTAATCACGGGATATGGTATTTACTGTATTATAGTAATGAGGGGATATGGTCATTACTGTATCAAAGTAATGAGGGGGTATGGTTATTACTGTATCATAGTAATGAGGGGATATGGTCATTACATTATCATACTAATGAGGGGATATGGTCATTACTGTTATCAAAGCAATGAGGGGATATGGTCATTACTGTATCATAGTAATGAATGGATATGGTCATTACTCTAGTATAGTAATGAGACGATATGGTCATTACTGTATCACAGTAATGAGGGAATATGGTCATTACTGTATCATAGTAATGAGGGGATATGGTCTTCACTGCATCATAGTAATGAGGGGAAATGGTCATTACTGTATTATAGTAACAAGGGGATATGGTCATTATTCTATTATAGTAATGAGAGGATATGGTCATTACTGTATCACAGTAATGAGGGGATATGGTCATTACTGTATCACAGCAATGAGGGGATATGGTCATTACTGTATCACAGTAATGAAGGGATTTGGTCATTACTGTATCATAGTAATGAGGGTATATGGTCTTCACTGTATCATAGTAATGAGGAGAAATGGTCATTACTGTATCATAGTAATGAGGGGATATGGTCTTCACTGTATCATAGTGGATCCCTATCATATGATAGAAACCTCATTTGACTGAAATGCATTTGACTGAAACCATAAGACTGAAATTTCAAAAGACTGAAAAGTCACTTGACTAAAACCCATAAGAATGAAACCCATAATACTGAATTTCAGTAAACTGGACCATATAAAACCAGACTAGGTGGGGGCTACACCCCACACACCATCCAGTGTGGGGGACAGTGCCCCTCACACCCCCCCTAACTATATATACTAACTCCAGGATCGCACTATAGTAGGGAAAAAGGCATAGTAATGGCAGCATGTAGACTACTGTAAGGTAAGTGAAAGGTATATGCCCGTTTCCCCAGTGTAGTCTGGTTTTATATGGTCCAGTTTACAATGTTGAAATTCAATATTATGGGTTTCAGTCTTATGGGTTTCAGTCAAATGCGTTTCAGTCAAATGAGGTTTCTATCATATGATAGGGATCCATCATAGTAATGAGAGGAAATGATCTTTACTGTATCATAGTAATGAGGGAAAATGGTCATTACTGTATCATAGTAATGAGGGGACATGGTCGTTACTGTATCATAGTAATGAGGGGAAATGGTCATTACTGTATCATAGTAATGAGTGGAAATGGTCTTTACTTTGTCATAGTAATGACTGAAAATGGCCATTACTGTATTATAGTAATAAGGGGGGTATGGTCGTTACTGTATCATACTAATGAGAGGATATGGTCTTTACTGTAACATACTAATTAGGAGATATAGTCATTACTATATTCTAGTAACGAGGGGATATGGCCGTTACTGTATCATAGTAATGAGGGGATGTGGTCATTACTATATTATAGTAATGAGGGGATATGGTCATAACTGTATCATAGTAATGAGGGGATATGGTCGTTACACTATCATACTAATGAGGGGATATGGTCTTTACTGTATCATAGTAATGAGGGGAAATGGTCATTACTGTATCATAGTAATTAGTGGATATGGTCATTACTATATTATAATAATGAGGGGATATGGTCATTACTGTATCATAGTAATGAGGGGAAATGGTCATTACTGTATCATAGTAATTAGTGGATATGATCATTACTATATTATAATAATGAGGGGATATGGTCATTACTGTATCATAGTAATGAGGGGATATCATTGTTACTGTATCATAGCAATGAGGGGCAATGGTCATTACTGTATCATAGTAATGAGGGGAAATTATCTTTACTGTATCATAGTAATGAGGGGAAATGGTCATTACTGTATTATAGTAATAAGGGGGAGTATGGTCATTACTGTATCATACTAATAAGGGGATATGGTCTTTACTGTAGCATACTAATTAGGGGATATGATCATTACTATATTATAGTAATGAGGGGATGTGGTCATTACTGTATCATTGTAATGAGGGGATATGGTCGTTACTCTGTCATACTAATGAGGGAATATGGTCTTTACTGTATCATAGTAATGAGGGGGTATGGTCATTACTGTATCATAGTAATTAGAGGATATGGTCATTACTATATCATACTAATGAGGGGATATGGTCTTTACTGTATCATAGTAATGATGGGGGTATGGTTATTACTGTATCATAGTAATAAGGGGATATGGTCATTAATATATCATACTAATGAGAGGATATGGTCATTAATGTATCATAGTAATGAGGGGATATGTTCATTAATGTATCATAGTAGTGATGGGATATAGTCTTCACTGTATCATACTAATTAGGGGAAATGGTCAATACTATATTATAGCAATGCGGGGATATGGTCGGTGTGACAGAGCAAGATGCAGAGGACAGGAAGAAATGGAAACAGTTGATCGGCTGTGGTGACCCCTAACAGGAGCAGCCGAAAGAAGAAGAAGAAGGTCATTACTATATTATAGTAATGAGGGGATATGGTCTTTACTGTATCAGAGTAATGAGGGGTATGGTCATTACATTAACATAGTAATGAGGGGATATGGTCATTAATGTATTATACTAATGAGGGGATATGGTCATTACTATATTACAGTAATGAGGGGATATGATCATTACTGCATTACAGTAATGAGGGGATATGGTCATTAATGTATCACAGTAATGAGGGGATATGGTATTTACTGTATCATAGTAATAAGGGGATATGTTAATTACTGTATCACAGTAAGGAGGGGATATGGTCATTACTGTTTCATAGTAATGAGGGGATATGGTCATTACTGTATCACAGTAATGAGGGAGTATGGTCATTACTGTATCATAGTAATGAGGGGATATGGTCATTACTGTATCATACTAATGATGGGATATGGTATTTACTGTTATCACAGTAATGAAGGGATATGTTCATTACTGTAACATAGTAATGAGGGATATGGTCATTACTCTATTATAGTAATGAGAGGATATGGTCATTACTGTATCACAGTAATGAGGGAGCATGGTCATTACTGTATCATAGTAATGAGGGGATATGGTCATTACTGTATCATACTAATGAGGGGATAGGGTCTTTACTGTTATTACAGTAATGAGGGGATATGGTCATTACTGTATCACAGTAATGAGGGGATATGGTCATTACTGTATCATAGTAATGAGAGGATATGGTCATTACTGTATCACAGTAATGAGGGGATATGGTCATTACTGTATCATAGTAATGAGGGGATATGGTCTTCACTGTATCATAGTAATGAGGGGAAATGGTCATTACTGTATTATAGTAATGAGGGGATATATTCATTACTCTATTATAGCAATGAGAGAATATTGTCATTACTGTATCACAGTAATGAGGGGATATGGTCATTACTGTATCATAGTAATGACGGGATATGGTCATTACTGTATCACAGTAATGAGGAGATATGGTCATTACTGCATCATAGTAATGAGGGGATATGGTCTTCATTGTATCATAGTAATGAGGGGAAATGGTCATTACTGTATTATAGTAATGAGGGGATATATTCATTACTCTATTATAGCAATGAGAGAATATTGTCATTACTGTATCACAGTAATGAGGGGATATGGTCATTACTGTATCATAGTAATGACGGGATATGGTCATTACTGTATCACAGTAATGAGGGGATATGG